>NW_026542632.1:0-600000 GCF_028750875.1 Macrosteles quadrilineatus | reverse complement strand
ATGAGTCAGCAGACACCATGGTAGGGCGGCTAGAATCATAGAACGCCAGTTGGGGAGCGGAAGCAAGAAGTGACTTTATCTCTTCAAAGGCTATATTTTGTGGTTTGCCCCAAACAAATTCATTTCTTGTACTTAAAAGGTCTGTAATTGGTTTAAGTATTTGACTTTTATTTGGAATATATTTTCCTACAAAATTTACCATTCCAATAAATCTTTGCACACCTGCTATGTTAGTAGGAGGAGGCAATTTTGTTATGGCTTCCACCTTTGATTCATCAATTTTGATACCATCCCTTGATAATTGGTGGCCTAAAAATGTGAGAGACGTTTGTGAAAACTGGCACTTGCCTTCATTTAGAGTAAAGCCTGCATTTTGAAGCTTTCCAAGTACTTCTTCAAGAGCATGATCGTGTTCTTCTTTGGTTTTTCCCCAAACAATGATATCATCCATATGAGCGACTGCATTCTTTTGTCCATTGAGGGTCTTGTTCACTAACTGTTGGAAAATCTCTGGTGCTGAACTTATACCAAAAGGCAATTTTAAAAACTTGAAACGACCGAATGGCGTCAAGAAAGTGGTCAAATCTTGTGATGTCTCATCCAAACTGACTTGCCAGAATCCATGGTTGGCGTCTAATTTTGAATATAGTGTTGCTCCAGAGATTTGAGCTAGAGTTACATCAACTGGTTGGATAGGATAGTATCTTCGCTTTACACTCCTGTTTAATTTTGATAGGTCTACACAAATGCGAACTTTATTGGAATCTTTCTTGGGAACAACAACCATTGGAGCACACCAATCTGTTGCATGGTGGACTTCAGCTATGACTCCCATGGAGATCATGTTTTTCAATTCTTCTTTTGTAGCCTGCCACAGAGGCAAGGGGATCCGACGAGGGGCATTGATAGCATAAGGAACGACATTATCTTTTAGTTCTACTTTATACTTTTCAGTAACATTCCCTAAGCCATTGAAAAGTTTTGGGTAATTAGCGAACCACGAGTTAGAACTTATTTCATTTATTCTAGATACAAGCTGAAGCTTTTCAATTGCTGGTTTTCCTAAAAGAGGAACAGAAGTCCCTTTAGAAACATATATTGTTTCATAGCATGTTGTATTCTTGTATGACATTTTGACAGTAGCCATCCCTAAAATTGACAGATCTTGCCCATTAGCCCCTTTAAACTGTTTAAGGGTAGGCGACAATCTAATTCTTCTGTTTAATTTAATGTCTGATGGCACGACTGTTACATCTGCTCCTGTATCTATTTTGAATGCAACACTGTCACTGTCATTGATATTTAATAATACTGTCCATGGATCAGTAGATGAATAAATTTGGCTTGGAGTCACCGAACCAATAAAGTCTTGTGATTCAGGGTTTAGATTGTCAATTGATTTAAAATCGTCAGTTTCAACATGGTTTACGTTTTTTGATCGACAAACTTTTGAGAAATGTCCAACTTTACCACAGAGTTTACATGTGTGGTTTCTAGCAGGGCACATATACTTTTGATGAGATGGAGTCAAACCACACCAAAAACAAGATTTGATATTTTTATGAATGGCTTTAGCATTACTGGGTTTGCTAGGAAAAGTATCATTATGTGAACTAAATTGATTAGTACTTTGGTTTGCATGGGAATGGTTGGAAAAGTTAGGATTCATTTTAGTGATTGTGTCTACTTCAGAGTGTGATAGTTCATGCTTTTGCTTCTTTAACTCCTCAGACTTCCGAACAGTGTTTACAGCAAAGTCAAGTTTTAGGTCATTTTCCAACTGAAGACGGTCGCTAAGGGGTTCGTCATGCATACCAATTATCAAGACCATTAAAATCATTTCCTCTTCAATCTGTCCCCACTCACAACTTTTTGCTAGAGAATGAAGAGCAGTTACAAAGTCTTCTATAGACTCTGTTGATCCTTGTTTACGCTTTAAAAATTTAGCTCTTTCAAAAATTATATTCTTTTTTGGAATGAAATACTGTTCAAACTTATTCAAAACAACATTGTAATTGTTGATATCTGATTCATTTAGTTTAAATGAATCGAGTATTTGTTCTCCCTTTTCTCCCATGCAATAAATAAGCATATCTACCTGTTTTATGCCGCTGGCTTCTTTAAGGCCGCTCAATGAATGGTATCTTCCAAAACGTTTTTTCCATCTTGGCCATTCACTGGGGTTGAATGTAAAAGGTTCTGGTGGTTTCACATTTAGGGAAATTGCAGCTTCATGAGGCACATTAAGGGAAGCATTAGGTTCATTCGACGACTGCGCCATGTTTTATTACCGTACAGTATATAGATTAATGAGAATTCATTAGTTTTGATTCAAAGTATATTATTTAATTCAGATATAGTTATAAAGCAAGAACCTTCAAAATATTTACAATTCAAAGTCAATAAACCAACAGATGTTAATTATAACATCTGCTTAATATTACAACAGAAACAAATTGGGTACATTCAATAGTTATTTGTGTAACCAGTATGCGAAGTGGCACTTTGCGCTCGAGTTACACATTGTATTTTTCCTACAGTTTCTATAGAAACATAAAAACATAGAAAGCATAGAAACAATTAGTCTTTCAAACACTAAACACGTTTTAGGTTAGGTTAAATCCAAGCGTTGGACGAAGTGTGAACACTGCAACAGCTGATCGTAGTCGTAGTATCATTAAGTGTTGCCAATTTATTTTCAATCGTAAATGTATTACGTGCCTAATAAAATCACACTGTTTTTTGTTGTTTGGTTGGAATACTGGAGTGCGGCAAAAAATGAGTGCGGCATAAGTAAAACGAGTGTGGCAAAAGTAAGTAAATGGTGCAGTTAGCTACTTTACATGCTATAATCAGTGCAAGAATGCCCAGGCTACTAGTGAAAAGGAATTCCTGGGAAAAACACTTGTTTACTAGATTGTCATAGGACTCGTTTATACAGTTTTTTTTTCAGAATACAGTATTTTATAAGTAGGAAACGGTTGTGTAAAAATCTAGATGTAGTACGAGCGTTCAATCTAAGCCTAATTACAATGATCAAAGCAAATTGGCTTGAAACTAATCATCCGATCTCGAGCATAATTGACTTAAGACTCCTGACAATTTATGAAAATCGATCGATGAAGATCGTGTACCATCGTGCTTTCAAGCTTTTTGCTGATTATGGACTTCTATTTATTAAATATTTCACGTAAGATTATGTATTCAATTATGTTATTAATCTAAATACTCACTGAATTGAAATCTAAATAGTCGTTTGATATGGAATATACCTGCACACAGACACATCGGAACAAAGCCGAAAAAAATGTTCCCATTTGTTATGGGTGGGTTAAGTTATTAAGGTATTTTAAAGTATTTTATCCTATTAATAACTTTACTCACAACAGTTTATTTTTACAGGTAACATGATGGAGCTAGATTTTAAAGGCGATTAGTAAGTATATTCCTTTTTTGTAACGTCAAGTTTGTCAACCACCTTAAATAATAAGTCCATTTCGTTAACTCGTTAATTTTAGTAAAAAGTTGTAATTGGTAGAAAATTAGACAAACAACTTAAAGCTAGTAAAGTATCGATTCTGAATTACAAAAGAGGGCCTTAAACGTTAATTCACTACCATTAGGGGAATGTAGTTAGGTTAGGTTAGGTTGGGTAAGGTTAGGTTATGCAAATTACCCGCAACTCATGTCTACGCACAGGCCCCTGCCTATGTAGACCTTTTCCTTGTAATTTGATAAGGTATTTTTTTTCTCTTTGTGAAATTTATATAGAGTATACATTTGTTATTATTTTTTTAAGTTAAGGATTGTATAATAATTATGTAAATACCATGAATTGTACGAAGCAGTTGGGAAATAAATACCATTTCATTTCATTTCATTTTTCATTAGGTTTTTCTAACTCTATATTAAACTCTATACTAACCTAACCCAACCTAACCTAACCAAAGCTTAATTCACTACCATTTCTATTGCTAATAATCTATTGCTCAAAAAACTAGTGATAGTGAAATAACGGAAAAGGTCCAAAAAAGGATAGGGGTCTAACTCTAAGATAAATTCATTGATACGTAGAGCATTGCTCTCTTATTAATTGTCATTCAATAATTAATTAATCATCCGTTTGTTGCGACAGAGATTAATGTAAAACATTATTTACAGCGTGTTTAGCTCTGCTCTCATTCATCTCTCGGTTGACACTTTTATTGGACAAAACTATTCTAGGACCGATGTTTGTGTTAAATTATTGCTGAAATTGCAGCAACATTCTTTTTGTTTCCGATGCGGTTGTAGATGACTAGCGTACTGCACGCGTGCAATAAATATCTAACTTTGCAGGAAATATTTTTGCTGGATAGGCTTTAAGATCTTAAATGTCAAAATTAAATTTTATATTTCAAAAGACTATAGGTTAACTATGTTTGACGTTTTTAACAATTTTGTTTTACTGCTGTTGCTGAAAATTGTTCTTGGAAATTCTTTTAAGGGTTTGCACTAATTATTGCACTTATTTATAGGTATTTAAAATAAGTTTTGGATAAGTTTGCATTTACTTTTTTTTATCTGTCCTAGGATGCTAGGCACGAGCCCGGAATTGTTTTTCACATTAGGTACTTAAGTCTAGACCTAGGGGTTGTGGCATTATCTTTTGGATAAAATCCATTGGTGGTTTGGCGGGATTTGAATCCGGAACCCCAGGAACCAAAGTCCCGCGCTCTAACCACTAGACTAGCTCGTTCCCCGACCCCCTATTTAAGTTAATCATTGGATATCGAAATTACTAGAAAATATTAAAAAGTCAGGCGTAACAATTGACTATGTACATCTTCCTTTAACTTTTATTAAGGGCCATCCTTAATTGTACTACCAAATCTCTTTGAACCGTTCAACCTAGGTCCTAATATGAATGATTAAACATTTTTTTAGTACCATCTCTACAATTGTATTTAAATCATACTCCTCCCTCATTTCGCTATATGAATTCTGTAGTTTCCACCACATTTAACACTGATAACAACGTGTATAATTAATGTATTTAATGATCGTGTAGAAGGCTCAAATAAACACAGAATCTGTCAACCGAACGGATGAATCATCGACCACCTGTCTGTATTTCCACTCATTGAATACTCATCAATAATGAACGGAATTCGTGTGTGAAATCAAACGATGTTGTTGACAATCATTGTGTTTGTCCGAAGCCTCTAGCTGTTTGCTTATTGGTATAACAATATTTGTATAAAAAAAGTTCCATTACTTAACATTAATGTACATTGAAAACAAACAAAAACTGAATATAAAAAGTTAACCGATTAACGTCCGTAAACCTTTCGGGGTTTGCCAACCCGAAATAATATATTACATTAATATTTCGTCCTTTAAGCGATTTTTATAATTGAACTGATAGTTCAGTAGCAAATATGTACTGTGCTATTGTTTCATATTTGACTCATACCAATAATAATATTTATATTTGATCAATATTTAATTTTGTATTGTTTTTGAGCGAAAAAATACTGATTCCGTTTTCATGTTTTACCAAAATTAGTCTTTAGAAAAACTTGAGTTTGACTGATAAATAAATGGAATATTTTAATTTTCAACTCTTATATTGCACTTTCTTTTCGAAATATATGGTGATCCTGTGAGTGTATTTACCTTATGCAGCTGAATATATTTTTGAAATAAATAAAATACAAAACTTAAATTCAGCCACATAATTTTCAAAAGCTTTAATGTTTGCAATATTTATATTACGATGATGGTAATATGTTTCCACTTGCTGTTATGTAAAAAATTCCAAATATAATAATTAACCGTTATGAAGTGTACTCAAACTGCAAGTACGAATGTTAACATATGCAAATAATGAAGTGACACAGTACAAGCATAATTACGTTGCGTTATGATAACAATTATAATAATTAGTTTGTCGCTGGAGGCGAGCAGATGTCAACACTGCTACTGGTACCCTCAGTTTTTCAACTTCTAATCATCCCATTGTTGTTTCTCACATTAATTACTGCAGACGTTTCTTGTTATTCTTTTTATTTCCTTTTCTCACTTCCTGTGACGTAATTGCTGTCGAGATGGACGGTGAGATATCACTTGATAACTAAACTTACCTATGTTTTCTGTTTGAGTATCGTTTTTGATCAATTTTTTTCCGTAGTATTAAGTATTTTTTGTCAAAGTTTTTTTTTCAGTAAAAATAAACTGAAAACGTTAAATTTTTTCAAAGTTTGTTGAATTGCGGCAGGTAGGGCTTAAAAAGTTTTTATTAGTTGAAAACGTAAGTGAGCACTTATGAAAAAAGATTAATGAGGGCTTTCTCTATAAATTATATTTAAGATATGACCACATGAACCTACATTTTCTCAAATATTGTTAATGATTGGCCTACTGCGTAGAGGATATTAAAAATATAAAATTACTGCATAAATTTGACTGTAATGCAAAAGAATTTTCATTATAGGCCTAATCATAATAATTCAGTAATAATGAAGTGTACGGCCAGTTGCTTATGTTCTACTGACACCTCCACTAATCAAGCAACAATACATCTCGTAGCATAAGAGAACCGCTTTCATTTGATATATACCTGTACATAACCCACGGTTGAAAATTTTTATTGCCACTCGTTAAAAAATAATGAAGTTTCAAAACATAAAATAAACACCACTTGTAGGGTAGTACAGTATAAGATGGTACTAAATTTTGAACAACCTCATCAATCATCCCCTTACAGCGGTTCAAAACCCCTGAGTCAGTGAAGGGGATGGTTTCAATAGCTTCATCAGTGACTTGACAGTTACAACTTAGCTTGTGGTTACACTTGTTGGATAACAGGTTATAAGGAGTTGGAACTAAGGAGTTTTGTTGACAGAATTTTTCCCCCATTCTCATGAAAAAACAACATTTAAATAATGCGTTATAAAAGTGCATAATGTTTACTTCAATTAGAGTACCGAGCGAATGGTGTCTCTTGATTGGCTGTTCCAACAGTGACGTCATGACTTTGGGTACAGTTTCTTAACTGGGCTACCCTAATATTTTTTGGAGATTTTTTCATTGCCGGCAAGTTTGGTTAGTTGGGTTAGGTTATAACAGTGTCATTTTATAATTGGTATAATAAAGGTTATCGAAATTTGCATCTGCCATCTGGCTCTGTTTATTTATTTATTTATTTTTACGGCAAACACCATTTTTACAATTGTTTTACATTGTGATACATGCGACAAGATGCTTATTACATGCTGATAAATGTCGTACAGATACATCAGTGATGATGACTGTTGGGCCAGCTAATCAAATGATTATTCGCCTTTTATGCCGGAATTCCAATTGAAGTAAAAATTGTACTGTAGGGAAAGTATTTTTTTATTTGAGGTTAAAAAAATCAGCTGGAGTTGAGAACATCACCTATATAAATTGTTCTAGTTTGTAAACTTCGTCTGCTGATATTGCTGAGAAAAGAATTTTGATTTAAAAACATACTCTGATATGGTTTGTGATATAATTATTTTGTATTTACCATCGTGTTTTACTGTAGGGTTTTTTGTATACTTAGCTAATATAATACCCCTCTATCAATATTGATTGGTTGTGAAAATATTTTAGTAATTGGTACATCTATTCGTTATTGTTTTGTAATAAATATTTCACCTCGTTTTTGAACAATTATATTTATTTGTACGTGTTCTTCAGTATTTAAAGACGTGTGAGTTGTGGCAAGATGTTTTTGTTCCAGCCCATTGTACAGTAACACAATCAAACATACAATGGTGTCATACCACACAGTGGTATACATCAGACAATGCATACCAAACGGTTCAGTGCCTCAGTAACAGTTGTTTATAACAGCAAATGCCATTTCGAAATCTATCTTAGGCAAGCAATATAACCAAACGTTCGTGTTGGGTAGAAACATTGAGTTTTAAGAAAGAATATTGTACATTAAACATTTAGGTTGTGACACCGATTAAACATGTCTTTTCGATCATACCTTATTTTTCAACCTCGACTTCGGTTTTTAGGGACTTTGATGTAGTCCCTAGTTATGAAATTTATCATTGTAATTGTAGCGTAAACATCCAAAAATAATAAAAAAGAGATTCAAAATATAAAGTGAACCAATATTTGACCATTAGAGGCAATAAAAAAATTTTAAAGTGTGTGTGGATGTGTTATTAGTGGCCTTTTTTACCTTTTACACATTTAATCCCCATTAAAAATTAGTCCTTAACTATGTGCATTACAGTTTACAAATATGTAAAATAATTTACATGTGGTCTAAAAAAACATCAGTTAAAAAGTTGTTTAAAGCTTTTTTTATCGTAAAAATATAGTTATTTACATCAGACGCTGGTAAGCATACTATGCTCATACTGTTGATACGGAAATTTATATAAGGACCTCAGTGTAATTTTTATTTTTTTCGTACCAAACCATCTTAGTACCCTTTCACAACCTATAATTAAGTTCTACAAACTCATGTAATCTCAACTCATTCTGTAACCGATCAATCGTATTCCAAAACCTCAATGCACCATAAAGTATTTTTATCGATAACCATGGCTGCAGTGAACATATGGTTTACAATCGTGAATGATTGCCAGTGGTTTCATCGTTTGATTTTACAGTCGGCGCTTTTGTCAATTATTGATGAACTTCCAATCAGGGAAAATGTTTGGTTGAATTATTAACCCAGCTGTGTTTACCGCGACGCTTCATGTAACGCAATATGTTAGTGTTTATTCAGCAATTTTACAAATTACGATAACTGGCTATTTATCGGTATAATTATATGGGTTTATAAATTCACAGCTTATGATAAGACTGGTGGATTTGTACAGTTAACATTACGATTACGTACTAATATTTACTTGTTATGTATATCAATACCTATATAGATAATATTTTTAAATACATTGATATACATACAAATAATGATTGTTTATCTTTGATGATAATGTGACTTATGGTTATAATTTATTTTGATATATCTTTGCAGCATAATGATGATAGTTTAGGTTAGGCGAAAGGGTCATGTTGCCTTAACATTGCCTGAATAAATTAAGAATTTTTTAATTGATTTGATTTGATTTTTATTTTATTAAATTTCAGCAATGTTTTTTACTTTGAAATATCGCCGAATGTAAGGAATTAATTTTGCAGCCCGATTCCATTAAACTACTTACAAGCTGTTAAACTCATTTGAAAACTCACACTTCCTTCAGTGAATTTTTTCCTTATTTCTAAAACTGAATTTATTAAGTTTGAAAAAAATATTTTATACATTTATTAGTAAAATTTATTTGCGAACAAAGTTGACATTTCGAAACCGCACAGCCATATTGACTACATTATAGCGGTGGACAATATAAATCATCAACCCAGATATTAACGGGAAGGTAGGGACTTGAGGGGTGGGAGAATTAAGGGAGGGTATTTGGCAGGGGGGGTGGTATACCTAGCAACAATACAGTGGCTAACACTCTCTGGTTTGGTGTTTCTTGTGAAATTAGTTTTTCACTCTCAACATTTTTGAGATCTTGAGGGTTATAACTGACTGTTAGCAACTTTTATCATTAGAAATTATAACATTAAGTATATATAATCTGTTCAACAAGTTTTGCAGCCATTGTAATTTTTTTCATTTTTTCAGTGAATACTAGCTTGTAAACTATATGCCTAAATTTACTAAATATACCACTTTATACTTCTGTGAAGCTCGGAAGTAGTCCCGATCACTCTAAAGAAATAAAATGGTGTTTATTATAATTTTTTAATTACAATATAAACCCTACTACAATAGAATAAACTCATCTATGCTACTACGGAGATTATTTTAACGCGTCCCAAATTACAAGGACGTCATAGCTTACACACGAAACTCAAAAGCTGGTAGATCTCGTGAAGACACCACACGGATTGATGTTAGTTGAAATTAATTTAGCATTAATTCAACGTTTTTTTTTCTTTTTCAAAAAAAGAACCAAGTCTGTAATATTTATACTTTATACAATCTGTAGTTAACGTAGGTACTGGAATGTCATCTTAAAACTTAATTGCAACCATTTCTTGCTTTAAAACGGATAAGTTCACGGACAAGGTTTTAATGTGTTCTTTACACATTCATCGAACTGTGAAAACACCATATTGAGTCTTATCAATCAATCAATCAATCAATAAAATCTTTATTCAATATTAGTACTCTGTACATAGAATGGTGTCAATACTAATTAATACTAAGATAATATAAAAGTACGTTTTGTCCCTAAACAGTTAATTTCTACACTTTAAATTAGGGTTGCGTAAAAAACACCCTGTTTAACTTCCTTACTCTTCTACCTACCAAAGAATGTTTACTTCACTTCTGATCTCCAGCGTATTTATAGTTCTGTCAAGTAATTCCCACAGTAAATAACGTACATTTGAATTTCAATAAACGCAACGTAACATGTCAGCAGTATTTCATAGCCGATGTAGTAGGGTAATTTCATGTCCCGTCAGCAACAGTTGTCACCACTGCACCAGCTGATTTGTGGCGGTTTTATTTCTCAAGCTGCTTGTTTGTTGTTTTGACTTTTACAACGCGTAGTTAACACTCGCATGTGAGGATTTGAGTGTCGTATAGTGCAGTTTTAAATGTCTAGGATTTATTTCTTGTACAGGTACGTCGTTTTCACAATTGCGTGTGCAATGGAATTTGTCTAGTTTTTGTGTAGAGTTTGGTCATGTGTAATTATACTAATCATATCAAACATTCCTTACTCTTTGTAAACTGATATTAAATCGTTAACTCAATAGGTTGTCTACATTCGAAATTTGCTATTTTCTCTACTTAGGCTATTTTGCGGTATTCTTAAAAAAGCTACTTGTATGGCCTACAGATGATATCACAGAGAAGTAAGATGGCACTGTAGTAGGCTACGTTATGGTTGAACCATTTTGACACTTACTTTCTCCTTTGATTTTTTTACTTACTTTACTTGCATTTTTTGCTTGCCAACCACCCTTTACTTGAGTTAGAGGTGGGTAAGCTATGGAGACGTTAACATTATGTTTAGAAGTTGATAAATGCCTGAAGTATTTGCTCAATAAGCCATGGAAAAAATACTGTGGGATAGATGATTGCATTGACTAACTTACTCACTGAATGAGAAAATCCATTATAAATTTACAATTCATAGCATATTTTTGACAAAGAAGGAAAATCCCAAAACATAACAAATCGTTGAACATTTATCTACTGACTCTCCATTGCATTGCCACATTAGTTTCTTATATATATATATATATATATATATATATATATATAGTGCATATAAAATATACACATTTACTGGAGAAGAAAATGATATCTACCAAGCCTCAAACAGTAACAAAGCCATTCAATTTGTACACATTAATATTTTTAAGTTAAATACACAACAGCGTGACAGTTCATCAATTCTCTGATAGATTCATCCCACATTGCAATGCAGAACATATTGATCGAACACATTCACCCACTGATTCAAAGGCACTCGAAGGCGAGAGTATACAACTTTGCGGGGGGAGGGGTTCGGTGGAGTGTGGGGGGTCGTTAGCAGGTAGATTACCATTTTAACGACCATAGCCACCTTTATTAGCGCAGCACCACCTCACTTCTACTTTCATTGAGTTCATTATTTTTATGCCTCCAGGCTTGTTTGTGATCGACCAGTATTGAACTGTTTTGTCACTTTACCGGTTGTTAATAAGACTTCGTTATAAAAATAAATTACGTAAAAACAAAATGAGCGTAGTATCTTGAGGATTGGTTTTATTGTTAGTTGTGAGAATAAGCTAGTTAGAGTTATTTTTATGGTATGTATCGAAATAACAGAATGGAGCAGTTTTGTGTGTGCTACTTAATTAGATTGGATCATAAATTTAAATAACATTTGTTAGAGTAAGAAATGTATTTTATGATGTATTAACATGTATGTTCATTAGATGCGTGTGCTTCAATTAAATATTATCAAATAACCATAATCGGGTTGTCTTGCTAATAATGAATCGTTAAGCAAGTTTGATCATAAAAACAATATAGATATTACGTACATTTTAATATTGTTATAAAAACATTATGTTTTTTTTTGTTTGTTTGTTCACCTCAATGTTGCAATAAAATCAGTACAAGCTGTTCGTACTGATAAGGAAACGTATGAAAGTCTATTCTCAAGAACATATTGTGGCTCGGTTAAATTGCTTTGTGTATTTTAAGAAATTTGTCGTGTTTTTTTTTTACATTTCACCTTGACGTTTTACTCGTATATTTTGTATTTTGTTATCACCTGTTAAACCCAATTTTAAGCCATCATCTTTCTCACTACTCCTCAGGTTTTATAATTGAACATATTCACACAGTTAATATCAACTCTAAATATAAGAAAACAGTTAATCAAACTATTAAACTTTATCCGATATAATATAGACGAAAAGGGGTAATATTTTACAATAGTTTAGTTACAGTAAACATAGCTTTTGATAAACTATAAAACATTGACAATTGGAATGAAAGACATATTTTAATTACTAATGAAGCTCCTTAGTTCATTAGAGATGAAACTTGGTTTAATTTTATCTTCAAACAATCTTATCCCTTCACAATCGCTAAGTCTGTACATTCTTTGTGACTTTGATGATTCAACAATTAATGCTTACTAATTGCTCGTTCATGCAAATTTTTTGTATTTTATGAAGCAAAATGTTGTACATAGTTGAGTCAGTATATAATTTGGTAATATATCGTAAATAACTATTCACCTTTCTGTTAAGTTTCATTATTTAAATTTTTTCATAATGAGTTCTTTACAAAGAAATTAAAATGTGCATTAATATAGGCCCACTAACTATACTTAATTGATGTATATTGTTAAATTTAATCTTTCAAATTTATAAATCGAGTCTTTCATTCCACAAAGAATGGCTGTAAGGACATAAACATGAGAATTAAAATTTAAAAAGGACATATTTTTTACTTAACAATCCTTAACTTTGTAGAATTTATACATCTCAATGTTACAATGGAGCATAAATAGTAGGCGATTCAAGAAGAAACTGTACAATTGTTGAACGCTGTTTGAGACCTGATCCTTAAGTAGCTTCATACATCAGCGGCAGCTATTGTGTAGAACTCATCAGTAACGTACGTTTCTATTTCAGTCTTTCTCCTAAAAGCGCTCATCAATTGTTGCCAGGACCATATTCTGCATGGCTCTTTCATCTGCACATGTTCTCTACATTTGTACGTATGGGTTTGACATTCTTTGAGATAAAGTTGAAGACGTAATTAGTTTTTTGATTTGTGGTTTTGAAAGAATCTAATGGAGTTTATACTGTACGTCTAACTAGTTAGGTAATAGTAGTCAAAGATAAATTGTCACTTACACAGACCTCACATAGTGTATGACGAGTTAAATGTAGTACACAGTAGTAATTGTATTTTTATTTTGTTTGTTTCTACGACAGTGGCATTTTTTACGTTTTGAAAGGGAACTGTCCATACCCTAGTTTTATTACTATCTAAAGTTGGCCTATTTGTTAGATAGCATAATTAATTCATAACCCAATGACAACGTGACATCTGAGGCTGGAAAAGACCTCGCTTGGAATCGAACCAGCGACCTTCAGATTTTAAGGCGAGCACTATAACCACTTGGGTACCCAGACAAGTAATTGTTTAGGATGAGCATGATACAGTCACCTGACTATACTAGGGGCCACGAGAGTCTGCAGTTGGTGGCAGCCAATAGCAAGACTGGACTAGCGCGACGTTGCAACATCACCTGTTCACTAATTTTCGACCCTAATTATAATTAAAATATACCTAACAATATTTTTAAATCAGCTGGTATTATTAGATTTAGCAACAGCGCACGATCCTCATTTTCTCCTTCAAAGTAACGTGGTAAATATTCTCCTCCCTCAACTGCAGACTCTCGTGAACCGCACTGTAGTCCTTATTGCCCGGGCGTTCCCGACCCTTCGGAGTATACATTATTCCCTGGTTGGGACAGACTCTGCTTGGAGGCAGCATTTGTGTAGAACCGCTGTTGGTGACACGAAAATTACAGAAGATAAAGAATATACAGAAGATACATACCTTTTTAATCACTTTTAGCGAATTTCCCTATAGGGAAGTAGCTATTACCGTAGGTCTCATGGTAAGACTTAGGCCCGGGACCGATTTACTTTTTCATTTTAATGTCCCCAGAGGCCAAAAACACCATTCGTTCAAATTTTTATATATGTATATATATATATATATATATATATATATATGTGTGTCCGTGAACACGATAACTTGAGTAATTTTTATCCGATTTTGATGAAATTTGGTTTGAAGGTGTAAGGCGGGATAAACTTGAATGAGTTCGCGATCCAACATGACCGGACCATGGGAACAGGGTTTTATGGGGGGTTTTATGGGGTAAAAATTGGGTTTTCTCACTTTTTACCCTCAAAACACAAAATTTCCCAATTTTTCTCTAATCCTTCTTAAAGAGCTTAAAAAAACAAACAATTCAGTATATCAAAGTGTTTTTGTACGGTTATTGGTTACGGAGAAAACTAAAAAAATGGTAAATTTAAAATTCCCATGTTATTCTTATGGAGAATATTGTAAAATGTTGTAGTTTGCTTGTTTATGGATATATTTTGATCAAACTTGGCAAATTTATTTATTTTATAGTAAGCTATCAATATTTTACTAAAAACACACTACTTTATTAGTTTCCTTGTAGCAGCAAACCTAGGTACTCGTTAAACCTAATGTTATTTAAATAGATCAATTGAAAATCAATTCGGCCAAATGGAAATTCGCTTAGACGGCAGGTTTGCTGTGGCGGGGGTATTTCGTAGACATTTTAGGAACTATAAATCTGTACATGGACTGGTTTGTTGTCCAAGTAAAACATAATCTGAACTTGACTGAAGTACTGTGACTAAAGATTTAAGATGATGAAGTCGTTTGGAGTTAAGGAGGACCCATTTAGGAGAATTCTCACAATACATTTTTGAACATGAATGAGTACAAGCTGATTTCCTTCTTAGAAAAAATCACAGTTGAAGTAGTTTGCCACGACTTTGACACCTAAAATTTTTATATCGAAAAAAGGGAAAGATAGAAGGAATTTAATTGCTTATATAACTGCTCAATCATAAAAGATGAAGCTTTTAGCAATTAAGACCCAATTAAAATTTCATCGCAAGTGAATATTTTATGAGCCATTTGGGGAACTAATCAGTGAATAAATGTTTCCTAAACTCCAAATTAATTCACAGTAAGATGTTGTTTCGTCGAGATAATCTTCTAATCTGCAGACCAGCATTCAAATCAGTTAGCAGTGTTTCAACCAGCGTTTTATGAATGGGTCTAAATGAATAAACTGCAATTTTGTGCTACGTGACTAAATTAAACAGTGTGTTAATTTAAAAGGATACATTTGGTTCAATTAATTTATTTCATTTACATAGATATGAAACTTTGACTGAGTTGTTAAAAATTATGTACGAATACTATTAGTTTATTTAAATTGAGAAATAATTTATCGGTTTTCCGTCGTATTACATATCAATAAGACACTAATCGTAACACAAAATTAACCAGAATTATTTTATTAATTCACTCGTGCAAATATAGTTACCATTGTTGTTACCTAAGTCCGTCCACTATTAAGAAAAAAGTTATATACATGAAACAATATTTACTCCAATCATTTCAGGGGCCAATGGTATTTTGGACTATGTTTATTTTTTTCATCAGGTACCTCAGAGTCCAGTCTGATGATTAACGACTACTACTTTGCAAATAGTCTTCACTACTAATCAAAATATATTATTACCAATGTCAATTGGACACTAAAGTAGACAGGCATCTATTTGGACCAACTGTCACATTTTTTTTATTTAAAAAGAACATATTTATGTAAGACAGTCTCAGAATGCGCTGGGGTCTAAAGATTATATTTTCTACCTTATATGTTGTTGCTGGCCAAGTTAATGGGTCATAACAGTTGCTATAGCTCACAATAAGTAATTTCATTACCTAAATCGTAAAAAAAAACAGAAAAACTACTATCTTTCCTGGAACAAAAATAGGAATCCACCAATCCAGTATTTATTTTTCCATACTGTTTGTAAATATGTTGACTTGCCTTTGTCGTAACAAGATAACAAGATAAACTGCGTCGTAACTGTTGAGCCGGTAGCCATAAAATAAACCCAATTTAATATAGATTTTACAATTAGTGAAATGAATAACATCACATATAGAGCACAGTTTCTGCCAATCCAACACAAGATGAACCCAAAGCATAGGTGGAAATAAATATTGTTTATAAGTTAAGAAGTAAAATAACCTACAAAATAACAATCCAACCAGGTTGGTCTATAAATATGTTGTGTACCTTACAATACATTTCCCATCATTTTAGTATATGTTAATTTACCTTATTCATGGTAAATGAACATGTTGCTTTAAAAATACAATTATCTGCTAAAAATTTCGATCTAGTTAAACTTTGCACTACTCCACACGTACTCCAGTACATTATGCCCAAACTTAAGTAGCATCTTAATACTACCCACCGAATACAAAAAGATAATGAATTAATAAAATAAGTTGGACATTATAATCAATAAATTTAAGCCTGTTAAAACTGTCTCTCCATCTACAAAATAACAGTTCGTTAAGAATTTAAGCTGCACCCAACATCGAAAACTAAATAAACTAGAAGTTTAAAATCATCAGAATCTAGTTGCATGCAGTTGCCATATTGTCAACTTTAAGTTCATAAATATCAAGAATTATTGCTTATATGTAGTATGTTTCGCGCCAGCTGAACCCAAGATGAACCCAAAAGTGTAAATCAACACGTTGGGTTCCGTTACGACGTGATCTGGACCTTAATGAGCCTCCCCTCTCTTTACGTTCATTTTGTGGTCGTCTTTTTCAAAATTTTGCATTATATTGTAACTGTTAAAAACTGTATACTCTTTTTAACCTTAAAAAATATTCATGGAAGTAGACTAACCAAATATATTTATTTTCAGCTGTCGTCTTCCAAAGAAACCACTGGCGTCAAAATCGCTGCATAATGTGATAGCATATATGTTGATGCAATATTTGAAATTTTCCAGTTCTTTGAAATGTTCTTATAGAATTTGTTCTTGTTTCAGGTAAGACCAGTTTCAAAATACAGCTCTTTATTGGTGACAAGACTGTAAGTGAAAATAATTTTAAAAAATTTAAAAAATGTATGTCATCTAACACACGTAAATAACTTTGCACTTTATATAATTTCCGAACAAACAATATGACGAACTTGATTTTTCCTAAGCTATGTTAGGTAAGGCATAAGAGGAAAAGAACCTTCAAATATTCGGTTGATTTAAACTTTTTGAAATTTGTAGCTATCAGTTGTAGCTAGCTTATCAGTTGTAATTCCGAGGACCTGTGATTTTATTTAGGCCTTAAATTGAGTTATAAAAAAATTGTAGAAACATAATTCTTTACCTAGTAACACATGATCCCTGGAAGTACATTCCTGTAAGTCAATATTTTTTTTTTTTATTATTATTACATTCTACTCTACGAATCTCAAATACGTAACTACTGGAGATTTGCTTCTTGAGGTAAACCCACATTAATGTCATAAAGTAATAAAATGGGAGGCTAAAAAACATTGCTTGATTTCAATACAATTAGTGTTGGACCTATGCACTTATATCAAACCAGTTATAGTGATTACAATGTATACATTTAAATGGGCACATCACACTAGGGGAGCGAGCTGGCGTAGTCCGTGAGGTCCCGGGTTCGATCCCCGCCAAGTCACCAATGGATTTTATCCAAGTGATAATGCCGCAACCCCTAGGTCTAGCCTGAAGTAATGTGAAAAACAATCCCAGGCTCGTGCCTAGCGTCCTAGGACAAAAAAAAAGAACAGACCACGTCGCAAAGAAGAACAAGAACCAATTTATTAGATTTGATAATTCCATTTTCATCAAAACAAGAAATCTAATTTGTTGAGAGATGTAATGTAAGCTTGATTATACCATGTAGTAAAAAGAACAAGAACCAATTTATTGGACGAGCAAAACTGTTTGAGCGAGTTAAAGTTGGCTGCACACGTGGTGGACTGTCAGCTCTAGTTATAAACTAATCAACAAAAACAAGCCACGAACACGGCGTGTTGGGCTGTGTTGTTAAACGTGTTCGCCAAATAGGCCGCCTTTTGTTAAAATTAACATTTTGCTCTGCCAAAATAGTGTTTGGAAATCATTGGCCATACAATTGACATAAGAAGTTATATTTTTGTTTGATTTGTTACAAGATTTAAATTTGATTAGTTTTGGTTTTGACGGATCGAAATTTTGTCAATTTGCCATATAATTTAGAACATATTACCGTTGACTACGATATTACATAGGCCCAAGATGAATTGAGTGTGGGTTTAATTTATTCCACTATTATAAAATGGAATACAAACTTAGATTTGTTGTAGATTATTTATGATTTTGTGTAAGCCATTTAAAGTTACTTTGTGTTTATCATGTTATTAAACAAATGCAAAAGTACTTTCATGTCCATTACGTTGTTTTTAATAGTTTTTTACCCGAAAAGTTCTTCTACTAAGTGTCGTGATTTGAAAATATGAATTTGTTAACAAAGAAAAGTTTCTGTACTCATATGCTAGGTACAAGAGTTTAGTAAACCAAAATACAGATGGTTGGTTTTGAATTTAAAAAAGTATGTTTACATTATACGATGATTATCCGAAGTGCTTGTAAAAAAATAATATACTTCTCTTTTCATCCGTTCTCTCATTTTGGGTGAAAATATGTTTACTTTTACAGTTGGACATATTCTTATGTCTGATATTGTCAATGCTGATCTTGAATGTAAAGACATGTACCAATGTATACAAATGGCCATTAAAGGACAGACTACTGTACTACTTAGGACTGTTGTAGGTTTTTTCTGATAGCCTTTAAATACATTTGAATATACATAGTATGTTAATGATTAGTAATTTTTTTTATAAATGAAGAGTTTCGACACATAATTCGATACAACAATAAGTATTAATTATTATCTTTGAATAAAAACATAGCGATTAATTTTCATATTGAAACCATACATGTGATAAAATTATTGTTTACGTGATATTTCTTACTGGGAATATTATTTACAATTTAAAGAATCATAATTGCAATTCAGGGACCATCATCGTATATTTTGATTTATGAAAATTGTTTTTGTACGTTGCAATATTTTTAATTATTCTTCATTTTGCTGTAATGAGTTAAAATTAATTTGAATTAGAAGCATTTGTAAGCAGTTTTTAAAACGTCAATAAAGATCCAGGAGTGTCAAAAGAGTTATTCCAATTCTGTTAAGTTACTTTTAAACCTGTCAGAAAATAAATTATGAGAAATGACAGCGAGAAATGGAGAGGAGGAAGACGATATGTACAACCCACCGCCTTCAGAAATTGATCCTATGTATTTGTGGATAAGTTTGATTTAAGAACCATAAACATTTTACAGCCTTGAAATAATAAATATAAACTATTTATTGAGTATATTTATTCTTTCTAAATAATAAAAAAAATATAAATAAAATAGTTTTAAATATATCCCAACAATATATCCCTAATCTTAGAGATTGTAGAAACGGTTGAATCATTATGTTACTGTTAGTTATTTTTTTTAATTCATAAGTTATTTTTAGTTATAAAATATACTAGCTGTGTGCCCGTTCTACGCACGGGGATCTTATCATAGTCAGTTAAAACCTTCTTATATAAAGCACAGCAGTTGGTTTGCATACTTTCAGACACATACTTTCTCCCATAAGTTTGTCAACAACCTTTATCATGTGTAAGCGGTGTTTGAAGTGATTCTCTTTTTCACAACTACTTTATTATACTTTATATCGGTCTTTTTACTTGGCGCCCGACTTTGAATACTACTTTGTATACTTAAGATACTTTGAAATAACCAAAAAACAATTCAAAAGTATGAAAAAGTGTAAAATGCCTGTTTAAAAAATATTGCAAATAAAAACAATTTATGATTATCATACTTGGTTTTTACGTATTTCATGTTCGTTGTTATATTTTTAATAGTATAATTACAGTTTATACCAAAATATGGATATAATTGTGTTAAACAAATTTATTAATAATCGAAACGTCTGTATCAGTAAATATAATACAGTGTGATTAAAATAGCAACACATACTCTGTCTTTCCTTGTTATAAACTAATCAACAACGCAGCTCGAAGCGTATGTGGGGAGTAAAGTGTTCTAAAACAAACACAAGCTTCTGATACAATTATTTTTAATTAATTGCAAATTCTATCTTTACTTCACGAATGCTCATTAACTTCCAGGAAAATTGTATCGCAATATTTTCATAGTTTTTTGCATAAACTGTTGTTTTTTTTATTTTTTAATTCTGTTCTTGTTCCTGTTTTTCTGAGCAAAACAGAATATACTCTACGGTGGCTTGAGTTGCTAAGCCGTGCTACAAAGCCAACAAGATGAATGACTTTGACGCCGCCAGGATAAGAGAACCGAGGGATATCGTGATAGATTATGCTTCTGGTGCGACTTACATAATAAATATATCCCTGACGCGTGCCTTTAGGTACGCCTTCAAAACATTCTCAGATAGAATGGTGTGAAATGCAAAATATTAAAATTTAGTGTGGTATTACACTTAAGAGAAAACATTTTTCCTAAAATACCAATCCTGAAAATGAAGGAGGTTATCCGAACCATCGGTCACAAGTTGGTGTAATAACTTAGATATATTTTATCCGGTGGGAATCTCTTTTAATTTATAATGTATAAACTCCCTCGTTCTAGCCATTCATATATAACTACGTTCTAGTAATGAAGGAGATAAGATTGCAGACTATGCTGGGACAAGCATAAAAATACTTTATTAAAAAAAGGGTTAAAAAAGGGTTTGCTAATTCTGAAGCACACTTTAATCTTGACCAACATGACGAGCAACCGAGGTGGTATAGTGGTAGTGGGACTTCGGTCCCTGAGGACCCGGGTTCAAATCCCGGTATACACCATTATATTTTATTCAAGTGATAATTTTGCAACCCCTAAGCCTAGTCTTAAGTAATTTTAAAATAATCCAAATCTGGCTAGATCCTAGTGTCCTTTGTTTAAAGTCCAGGAAAACGATCTCGACAACTTATCCAATCAGGTAGAGGGGATATAAACAAAGAAAGCATCACGAGGTTAAGTGTCTAAGTTAACTAGTCACCTAACCTAACCATAACGTAGCGCTAAAAAGACACTCAAGGGTTTTCAAGGAAGTCAATAAACTTCCAGGAAACCGCTTTATGTTTAGCGAGGGCTGGCTGGCTAAATCGGTCGAATTACAAATAAAAACACAAATTTTACCATGTAACTTTTTAAAGTATTGTTATTAAATAATGGAAACTAAATAGAATTTGTGGTACAAGGGCTACTTATCTTGACAGTATTGCTACGCAATTTAACTATTCGCAAAACAAAGTATAATATTGATTGTACAGTATAAGTAAGCATTATTAAGTCTTAGTGCAATGACTAAAACTTATTTTTCAAATTATTAACTTCTAACAAATAATTAACACGATTTACCTAAACACGTAACAAAATAAAACAGCAGTTTAAAAAACATATAGTAAAAAACAATCAAATACAATGTTACTTATTTCTATGCCAGAAAAATCACTGTTTGCTTCACAGATTTTAAACTAAGTAATATTTTACAATAAAATATTCTTCTCACAAATCATTACATGAACCCCAACTAAAGTACTTAACCTAAATCCCTAAACTGTTACAGTAACTAATTATTATTCTTGACCTCTAAAAGCTAACCAATTCACAAATAAAGGTTTTGGTCGGTATAAAATATCTACTGCCCAACACACACACAGCCCCTTCCCCGCCAACCCCTAGATCTCTTCACCCTGCTGGCCCCTTGTAGTAGTGGGAGCCTTTGTTTTATTCATTGAATATTTTAATATTCGCTTTCAAAGTTGTGGAGTCCCTTTGGGCCTTCTTTATTCTCCTAATTAATTGTACAGTATGTACAAGTGAAAAGGTGAAATGTCAAAAGTGTTTTTATGTTGGTGTACGATTCGGTTAATAGTAATTATATGAAATTGTACCTGGCTTTATAATTAATATAATACAAATGCATTTATTGATCAAGCTTGGTACAACCTGCTTTCAGAACAACTTTTGTCTTAATAAAGGAGAATAATTAAACTCAAAATAATTAGAAACTAAAAAAAACACAAAAATAAGACAATATAAATAACAATTGACCATCAGTGTAAATTTTTTTCTCTGAAAAATGACCAGGCATATTTTTTAAGCCAGAGGAGAGGTCGTTGCAAAGCTGTGGGCCGACGTACGAAAAGCTTCTATTCAGTACTATATAATGCTGAATAGCTAAATATTTTTAGCTCATTTTTATACAAACTAGAGGTCGTCTAGTGGTCGAACAGGATTCTCTATTTTCGCCCCATAATGTAAATAAAACAGGTGATTGGAATTTATTCCATTTGTTTTCATTTTATGTTTATATTTTGTTGTTATTTCGTCACCAGCATGGCAACCGCATGGCCCATGCAATTTCAATTTATTTCAAATTAATTTTTTATTCTTATTTTTGAGCCTATTTTAATTTATAAGTGATTCTGCAGATTTATAGGAAAATCTCTTTCTAACAGTATGCGGAAAATGGTTCACACTGTTGTTCTTCTTTGTTGTCATACTTGAAAAATATATATATATTTTGGCCAAAGAATGTTTGTTAAAAAAATTTACTTTGAAAACAAACTATACATTTTAAGGAGAAAGGTTTCCCTTCACATTAAATTATACAAAATAATTTTTCTGAACTCACTTAAGCAACGCATTGCAGAAAATCTTCTTAATAACTTTCATAGTTTCCTCTTTCCTAGAACTTTTTCACTCAGTTTCCCAATAAGTTAAAACCACTCGTTTCGAGAAGCGTTGTGAATGTCGAAATAACGTGTCACAGCTGCCGAACTTGCCACAAATCAGCTGACAGCACTGACTGTTGCGGCTGACAGAAACACAAAATTGCCGTATTAAACATCAACGCTGAATTATAGCAGAAGTTTGTCTGATAATTTATCGTTAGCAAAATCTTTAGTCGTCATGTTGTTCGTGATTTTGTAACACGTGTTGAAAGTGTTTCGGAATAATTTTTTCATATCGGAATAGATGAGTCTTATAAATAAAACCTTGCGAGACAAAAAATCGAATTAAGACTTAAGTAAATATTGTTATAAAGATGTGTAATGTTACGTGTAAAGTATTCGTTGTAATAGAAAGATTATTTAACTTCTTTGATATTGCACTTAAATTTATGTTTTCTAAGACTTGCAATTCAAATAAAAAAAACGTGTAGTTACACTACACACATTTAAAATTAATATTTAAACAATGAGAATTTAATATTGATAATGTAAGTTGGAAAGACGTAAAAACTTAACATTTGTTACAACTGTTGATATATTCCTTTCATGGAACTAATTTAGTTTATTTTATGCCAAAATGGATAAAACGTGCTTCAGTTCTTTACGTTTTCATAGATAGAACAAATTTTTTTGTTATTCTATATTTTTATGTATATATAATATAGTTTCTAACCTAAATGACAGATAATGACAAATTTGTGTTATTTCCTGACATTATCCATTGAAATTATTTTTTCCTTTGTAAAAAACGTCTTTTAGGTCAAAATAAAATAAAATAATTCTTACTAACACAACCGTTTCTCTTATCACCACGTTCACCCGTGTTTACAGAACAAACAAAGTTATTGAAAGTAATAGTGGAATTAAGCTGAATTCATGTATAAAGATACACATTTTGTATACTGTACAGAGACGCAACCTTCAAAGCCAACCCGCTCATGAAGTATAATTATCTAAATTGGCTAATGAAAAGTTACTAGATTTTTTATATACCCTATTAAATTTACCAAAATGAAATATACAAATATAACTAGTATGAACACGCCAACAAACATCCATCCGGCAAATAAATAACGCAAAAATTATACAATTGTAGCATTTTATTACATTCCATTCCTGAAATAATAACAGAAGTTTTTTTACAACATAATAATGTATTTATTTTAGACTCAACCAAGTTGGTAGAACTGCTTGCAGCTCGATTAGAGATCTAAATGGTCCAGGAAGGATCTCTATCTACATCTTCTACAGACAGTGGCCTTCGCTCAACTCTGATGTCGTCTAGTAGATCACAATCTGTCATGAATCAAAGTACTATAAAGACACTATTTAAATAAAAGACAAACGAATTGTCTATCATAGATCAAAGTAGTATAAAGACACCATTTAAATAAAAGTCAAACGAAATATATAGCATAGATAAAAGTGAAATAAAGTCTCTATTTGATCTGACTACTTTGATATAAATATTTTTTTTTCTTTGATGGTATGCTATTTGTTAAAGTACATTTTGGTATTAAAGATTCATGACCTTTCTATCATAGTCAGTAGGTATAAATTTAATGTAATTACAATATATTAATACATTTTTATAACTACTTGCGATTGAATATGAATCAAAATTATTGAACGTTGCTTACAAGAATAATTATATTCGTCTAAAACTTAAATCTTTAGGATAAATTGCATGAAATACATTAGGAACACTACATTGAATATTCCTGACCAAATTATGAAATTTATTGCCAAATTATAATTTATATGGTTCTTTAACACTCATCCGCTAAATATCATTAAATGAAATAAACGTGTCTACCTCTGAAATGTTTATTTAATTTCCAAATGTCATCAACACTGATCTAAATTAATTACTATTCCGTTTAACTAATAATTGTTGCATTTCCGGTCGAACTGGGATGACACGTTATGTCATCCCCAATCGAGTTTGTGGCCCTGGTTTAATATTAAATTTATACCATAACAATAATAATAATATAATGCATACATATTCAAAATTTGATGAAACTATCTGTATTCATGAGTAATTGAAAAATAAACTGACATATGTGAAAAATATTTAAAAACCACACCATTCATTTACATTCTACTAAAATAATTTTTAGAAATACCGACATGGATGTTCTAAAATTATTTTATACATGTTTTTTTTCTATGGCGGCCCTGAAGATACTTGAAGCCTCTCATTTACCCAGGAAGGTTTAATATATAATTTTGGATTGAAATATGATAAATACTTCATTTCGACAAGTTCACAGTAAACTGAATACAGTGTTTAAAGATCTGCTTCTGCTTATGTTTCTCGCAGTGGTACCAATACTGAAGATTGACAACTTTCAGGGCCAAAATATATGTCAGCTTCCAGCATATGGTATTCATTGTAATACGTTTTCCTGTTTATCGATAGGAAGACATATTATAAAAGCGTCAAAAATGAACATACCTTTAAAATTATGTTATTATTTAAATTATTTTAATTCTTGCCAAGGCCTCATAATGGTATCATATAGACGCTATTGCCATGCAAAGAAAATCAGGATGTTAAGGTGAAGGGGACTAAGTCACATGAGCTGCGTTTTATAGTTTGAAATTATTATTAAATATGATTCTTTACTGCGTTGTTGTGCATTAGTTTGGACTGTTCAAAGATCACCATTTTATTTTATAATAATATTTCATGTTATCTTTACTTTCATTTATGCACTTAAACTGATAGTATCATAATGTTCCACCTTTTTAGATACATGTTAGTTGATGTAAATCGATCTAAAACACCAACATTCTAACTATTAAATAAAATATGTAAAAAATTATCGTAGTAATTTATTGTAATCGTATCATTGTAAACACTATAATCAGTATTTAAATAATGAAACAGAGATAATGGAAGAACCTGAACTATAACATTAACCACCAAACTCATAAAAAACTTAACACTTTTCTTCGATCTCGAATATGACAATTTAGGTAGACAGTTTAAGCTTTGTTATAATAGTCTTGCTCCAAACATAAACTTAGCGCGTTTTTTTTACAGTGGTTCAAGACTTTATTTAATGTTCTACTACTTTATGTTACTTATTATACCATCTATTTGTGAAAATACTATAACATAAGTCAGAAACTTATGTTATGTTATCGTGACCTTAGCTATTTTCCCCCTCCCATTGACTTTGCGTTGTTTTTAGGATTAAAAATAATAAAAGTAGGCCTTTATTTTTTCTACTTGGTTTAGGCAATCGAAGATGGTTCGTTAGCTATTGACCATGCTTAAGAAATAAATCAATTATATACAATGAATGCTTTAAGTATTCAATGTGTTACTGAATGTCTACTAATTTTAGATAAACTATTTTTACTTTAATTTCTATAAATACTTTAGCAAAATATAAATACCAGAATTAATTTAAAAACTAAATAGTACAGTACCACACTTGGTACATTTTTTTTGAACAGTTGAATAAGCTTACCATTCCAGTAAACCTTCTCCGAGGACTCTGGAAGATTTTTTTATTTTTTTTACAATAATTGAATTTTAAACATCTGGTGAAATGTGACGATGAATGCATTGGGAACGAATCATGACGATGCATGGGTAAATATGTTTTTGTAACCTCCCGCTTTATTTGCAGTTCCCAGTTGTACAAAGTGATCATATTTGCATGTAAAGCTTGTTTGCTAAATACGTCAGGGGTTTAAAACCCATTCAATAAATCACAACTGCAATACAGGGTTAAGTGGATTTATTTATTAAGTCACAGTGTTAATAATTTACATTGTTTGTCTATAAAGTCAACTCAGTTTTAGCATTGTATTTTTACATTTGGTTGTGAAACTTAACAATCTGTTATACGATTTTATTTCAAGTGCTATATTTGTTCATGTATAAATATAATCAATATTCAATGATAGAATTTAATGAATATTCGTAAACGAGCTAATAATTATAATTCATAAATTTAATGTATTTGTATTCACGTATATTTTAGTGGCAACAAAATCTAATAATTTTAGTTTGTTAATAGAAACAAAACTTAAAAAATCCTACTTTATAGCACAAAAATAAAGCACTTTATCTGTAATTGCGAAATATTATGTACATTTGTAAAATATTTATAAAAAGATATATTTGTTGCTTGTTTTTGATTAATTAAATATTGCATTTAAATTAGTAAATTAAAAATAAGTGGATATGTCGCATTTAATATTTTTTGTTGATTTATTTTCCCGCAATAACTTGACATTCTGATACACAACAATAAAAATTAGCTAAAACTATAGTTGACGAAGTTTGTTGGCAGCAAACTATTAATTTACTAGAATAGCTATTCTATTGTAAGTAAGGTGTCTTTTTAAGGTCAATAAAAGTCGGTTAGTAACTTTTTAATGATTAATTACGTTTTATCACGAATATGATGTCAAATCCATGCTCTCGGTTACGTTAGCTAAATTAATGACGTTAATTCTACGTCATAACGTAAAATAACATTTTGACGATATATACGTCAATGACGTCAATTCTGCGTTATGAAGTAGGTTAGCGACGATAGCTTGATTAATGACGTTAATTCTACGTAATTACGTAAAATAGCAACATTATTGACGGTATATACGTCTATGACGTCAATTATACGTTATGAAGTAGGTTAGCGACGATAGCTTGATTAATGACGTCAAATTACGTCATTCACCGCCTTGACGTCAGTTTGGGAACAACATTAAACCTGGTGCAGATATTTATATAATTTATTTACGTTATTCGAGTGCAGTTTTTATAAAATATCTTTGAGTTTTTTTAATATACGAATATAAAAAATTGCAACTAATATAAATTTATTTCGAAATAATACGTCAATAAAAATTATACAGGAT
Organism: Macrosteles quadrilineatus; assembly: GCF_028750875.1. Taxonomy (NCBI): domain Eukaryota; kingdom Metazoa; phylum Arthropoda; class Insecta; order Hemiptera; family Cicadellidae; genus Macrosteles; species Macrosteles quadrilineatus. The sequence goes on along the minus strand of NW_026542632.1, from coordinate 572,047 downwards.
CACCGTTAGTTTTTGTACTTTAGTAATTCAACTTTCAATTTAAATCTATTTATTTATTTTTTCAATAGTGTTCATAAATAAATAAATAAATAAAAAGGCCTTTATTTGCAAGCGAGTTTCATAATACATGGTTTTCAAACTAACTCAAGTCACTAAATCTAAACTATCCTAATATATTTACATAAGTATATACAAACAAATTACAACAGAATAATTACAATATACATTTTACATTTGTTTTTTTCATTGCGGCCCTGAATGTGTTGTGCGATTTTGAACACTTGATCTCTTGAGGGAGGCCATTGTACAACCGCGGGCCGAAATAAGAAAAAGACCTTCTTCCAGCCTCAAGCCTCACTTTAGGAAAGTGAAGCTTGCGGTCGGAGCGAGTACCACGCAGACAGATCTCCCTCCTGTACTTCAGCCTCTCGCTGAGGTAATGAGGCTCTCCCAGCGTGAGCACTTTGTGGACCAGGCAGCAGGTCAGCTTTCTGCACATGTCATCCATTGGGATGAGCTTAGCAGCATCTCTGTAGGAGGACACGTGTTCAAAGCGACTAAGGCCAAAAATGAACCTTATGGCAGAATTTTGAATTCTCTGAATTCTTGCCATATCCTCCTTAGAGACGCTGTTTCCATATGCAGGAAAGCAATATGTGAAGGCTGGAAGGACCAAGGACCACATGAGTTGCGTTTTGGCAAATTCTGGCAGGAGAGTTTTGAATCTGCTAAGACCTCTCAATCTTCCCACTGCGCGTTGGACTGCAGATGTGACGTGGTCAGAAAAAGAGAGGTCTTTGTCAAGTACAACACCAAGCGTATTGACAGTGTCACAGACAGACAATCCCATGCCATCAAGGGTGACTTTAATGTCAGATTTTCTCAACTCCTGCATTAGAATATGTGGTCCAGTATGCATGACAACACACTTGTCAACGTTCAATCCAAGGCCATTCATGGCAGACCATTGAAAAATGCTGTGCAAATCAGCATTGATGAGTTCAATTGCTCCGGATGTCATGTCTGGCTTGTATGACAAGTGTAATTGACAGTCATCAGCATACAAGTGTGCTGTACAATATTTTACACTTCTGGGCAAGTCAGACGTGTATAAATTGAACAGCACAGGGCCTAAACAACTACCTTGAGGAACACCTCGCAATTTGCAAAGCGGATCTGATGTCCCACTCCCAATTTTGGTAACCTGCAGTCGGGACTCCAAATAGGACCGAAACCAACATACAACTTTTTCGCTGCAACCATAGTACTTCATTTTTGCCAATAATAATTCATGATCAATAGAGTCGAATGCTTGAGAGTAATCTAAAATAGCTAATGTGCTGTAGAGTCCTTTGTCTTTGGCATCAAATAGATCAGCAAACATATTAGTCAGTGCAGTACACGTGCTGTGGTTTTTTCTAAACCCTGACTGTAGCTTAGGCAGTATATTATACTCATCTAGAAATAAAGTGATTTGTTCGGTTACTATCTTTTCCAGTATCTTTGAAATTGCAGGTAACACAGAGATAGGTCTTAGCTGCTGGATGGTTTTTGGCGTAGCAACTTTAGGCAAAGGTTTCACGTAGGCAATCTTCCAACTGCTAGGAAAAACACCAGAGGCCAGGCTCATATTTAATAAATGTGTAATTGCTCCTAATGCATATGGGCTAACAGATTTTATCATTTCTATAGATATATCATCAGCACCTAGAGCTTTTGATTTTATCGAGTTCATTGCCTCCTTAACATAATTTTCTGTAATAAGTTTGAAATTGAACCTATCATTATCTCCGTGTTTTTTATCTTTTTGAAATATATTCAGTATTTCAATAATTATATCTTTTCCCGATCCCATATTGGTGAAATATTCATTTATTCTGTTAATATCTAAATCAGGGGGGAGCACACTATTTCTCTTACTACTTATAATCTCACAATTTTTTAAACAATTCCAGAACTCTGCAGGTTTTTCACATTTTGCAAGCTTGTTAGAGAAGAATCTTTTTTTAGCCTCTAGTATCATGGAATTCAATTTATTCCTCGATGTCTTGTACTCATACCAGTCCGAAGAATCTCTGGTCTTCCAGTATTTGTTGCGGTGCTTATTTTTTAAAAGTGACAATTCTTTAATCTTTTCATTTATCCAAGGAGCCTTTTTCCGTGTTACCTTCTTACAAACAACAGGAGCAACCTCATCAAACACCTTCTTTATATTATCGGTAATGAATTTCTCTATCTCATCAGGAGACTCTAATTTGTACACATAGTTCCAGTTAATATCAGCAATTATATTTAGTGCAGTATCAACATTGAATTTGGAATAATCTCTATATGTGATTAGCTTCGACCCCCTTTTGTCTTTCTGACAAGATATACAACAATATATTAATTTATGATCAGTCATCCTCATTCCTCTGTGGTCAACTATGCTGGGGGTGTCTATGACTCCAACACTTTCAATCTCGGCAGTATATTGAATATTTCCAGCAGTATATTCATGTATATTTCCACATGACAATATGTTTATTTAGATCCCTTATTAGTGGTATTTATTTAATAATTGTTATGATACAATTTTGGAATCTGATTGATTGATCCTAGCTTTTATTTTAGCAGCAAAAAAAAAAAAATGATATGTTCATGTAGGCTAAGTTTTTCTACTAGTTTTACCAGTGTTGTTTCGTTAACAAAGCCTTAGAAAATTACGATATATTCCATATAATCGCAGTAATTGCGAAAGTAACTCATTTACTGTGGAAAATTATAAATAAAAATGGAAAATTATAATAAACTACAAAACGAAGATGACGCAAAATATTTAATACCATAATAAATGTATATTATATTTTTGGAAGCAATGCAACATGCAACTCTCCAACGTATCCACCATTTTCCATGGTTGGCTAGACAGATTGCAGGGCTACCACCACATCAATTTACTAGAGTGTTTTATCCCCGAGGGTCGGTTTTGTCGCGGGTAGTGGCATCACTGGTCCCCCGGGCGTTCTGATCCACCATCAATTAGCTGAGATTTTCTTTTGTTTGGATTTGTATCATCGCACTACACTGGAAAAAATAAACCAAAGCAGCATTTAAATAAAAATTTTAATTTAAAGCTTAATTAAATTTTTAAATTAAGTGAAAGAGATTTTTGAAAGTACTAATTAACAACTCGTACTGATTTTACTCTGTCGTAAAGTAAATAAGTATGCCTACTTTAAAATAGTTTTATTTTTATTTTTGTAAATATTAATCATAATTTTATTACATTATGTGTGGATGTAAATAGTAATCGTTAAAATAGGATTCTTTATATCGCTGTAGCCATATTTCATGTTTATATTATGTTTATATTATCTTGTGGATCCAATCCTCTTGGACTAATTGTTTGGATAGCAAATATTACTAAAACATTATTGGAATCTTGGTAAATGACGATTCGAGTTGAATTCAAACACAACGGTATATGACTGAACTGGTATTTTTTTATTATTAAAAATAAAACGTACTGTATTTGCTTATTGAGGGAAAATATAAATCCTGAATTGTATAACTTTGTGGCCACTGCCAGATATACTAATAAATGATATTTGAATAAAACTTCATTGTTTACGACAGGGGGAGCGAGCTGGTCTAGTGGTTAGAGCCCGCAAAATCACCAATGGATTTTATCTGTGATAATGCCGCAACCCTTAGTCTCGTGCCTAGCTTCTTAGGACAATCACTTTGTTTATTACAAGATTACTAGATTTTATAGTCTTGACTATTTCTTTATAGATGGAGTATTTTATAGTCTGGTTTAAGATTATCATAATTTTGAATCAACACAAACCGCTGACCTTATTATTGTTAGAAAGGAACTGTCTGTACTCAAATAAATCTGCTACAAAGTCATCAACAAGTAAAGTTAGTAAGGTTAGTTAGGTAACACATCTCAATTTATTAACACGGGCTTAAGCATAGAACACATATTGCTTAAAGACTATTTAGAATCCTTAGCAACAAGAATTCCATAGTTAATGACCATTGAGAAATGTTACCTGTGACATTGATTATATTACTTGATCAATGGTTAGTTTCAGTGGGAGTCCTAACTAATGAAGTTGCGCTTTGGATGTTGGACCATTAATTAATGGTCTAGTCCAGGAAACTTGGCAACTCTATAGCCAACAGGCATGCCAACCTGGTAATCAATAGTGAGTAAATGGTATAACTGTCCAATTAACAAACCAATATTTGGTTGTTTGATATTGTCGCGGAATGGCAAACACGATCGTCTGATGGTTTGCACAACTAAAATGTGACTTTTACAGAACCTTTCTAAATCGATAGCTTGGTAATTGGTAATTGATGGTAAAGAATATTACAAAAAATTAATTATTGGAACAATTAAATTTGCTTAAGAGTCATGAATCATACGTAGGGTGATTCATTACGTAGCGTTCCTAAAAGTTTAGATTATGTAATAATAATTTGATCAGGAAAATCGTTATTTTCCGATGCAATATGTATCGTATTCTGTACAGTCATGGGTTACTCTTATTATTTAAATATGATCCGCATTTCAATGGTGTCGAATTTGGATTCACTAAGAGTATTTGTATTTTGTAAATAAAAAAAACTGTTGTAACGAAAAGATTATAAACGGAGTAATACACAAACAACCAAATTAAGGCTAGTTGCTGTTCATATTGATGATATCCAATGATATTTCGTGATCATCAAAGAACAGTTAGGATGAAACAAAGCAAACCAAATCTCGTCACTCGTCATGTCGAAGCTATCACATCATTTCACGTCGCATCACTTGATGTTATACAGAAAATAATGTCTTAAAGAGTTCATTTTATCGTTGTTTTGCTATGTTTAATCCTACACAGCCTTACCAGCGTCTTTGGACTACGTCCACCTTTATGTCGTAGTCTATTTCAGTCTAATAATGGATCGAGTAAGCCATCGCGTCTCAGACAATGGGATGTTGAAAGCTCCCGGAACTCTTTAAAAAGTAATTTAACTTGATTCATGGATGTGGTTTGTTGGAGTAGCTTAAAAAACCCTTTGGAAAACCTTTAAGTAACCAAGCATCTTAGTGTTGAAAATACATCTGTGTGTGACTGACGTGTAGTGTGATATATCGACAGACATGACATGACGGCCAAGTCTCCGGTAACTGACACTGTATCTCACTGGGACATCGCCCTGTAGTGGCAGCCACGTAACATGTTATATTTACCACCACAGTACCTGCAGCAATGTGATCGTCTATGTTTGAAATACTTTAGTTTTAACAAATTTATCCTCAGGTTAATAATTTAAATGTTTAACTGAATATTGTCTAATTAAAGAGGATGGGTTTCACGAATGCCTAATATCATTAGTCAATGGTACTACTTGTTAAAATTATTATTTATTTTGAAAATCAACTCAAACAACTGTTGATATCATCAATATTTTAAGTAAATCATAACATTCTTTTTAGAGAAAGACCTATTTCATCACAAATTTCGGCATATTGGAGTATGACACTAATTACCAATCCTAACCCTTCAGATTTCCCTTTGATTAATGAATAAGATAATTAGTTTATTTACTCATACAAAGAGATAACAAAGTCATTATTTACGTGTTTAGTATTTGGAAATTCATTGTTTGTTCCCCTGCATTTATGAAATTAACAAATCACTGTTTGCAATCTATTAGGGCAACGATATCCGAATTAACGTATTTGTTTTGCCTGGTGAAAAAATTATTGAATTGTGATTATACATTTTGTTAAATTATAAAAACGTTTTCTGCAATTACTATAATTTATTTGCGTTTTTAATATATCTGCGCACAAAATGATTATATTTATATGATACGTTTAGTAGTAAACGATTCAAACTGGACACCTCAATTCTAAACAAACCTAACAGGCCAATAGCAATAATCACACCACTCATCTGCCTAAATACTATTGGCTGTATGCCAAATACTGGGAATCTGCTTACCAAGATCAAAGAGTTGATGTTTGTTGATTCCCAATATTTCTTAAATTTAGTTTTGATCCTGTTTCAGGACTATAACACTATCATGCTGATAAGGTTGTTACAGTGGAACTTCAATGACAAGAACCTTAAAACCAGTCACCCTTGATAATAAGTGCCATTTACCCCACGACACCAAAACACCCCCCCCCTTTTATTTGGGGGGGGGGGGTAAAATAGTCCCCTTGGGATTATTTTACCCCCTAATCACATGTTATTGTTTACACATGAACAAGAAGTCAACCTCGATAACAAGTCTTATATAATAGTCCCCATGAGATTCACTTAAACATAATTTTAGTTCTCTACTAAAGCCTATACAATTTTAGCGCAACAGGTTCTATTTACACATTTACTAAATAAACTCGATTACCCTACCACTTCGCTCAATATGTCTCTGCTATTATCGAATTGAGGTAATTTATATAAAAAATGTCTTCGAAACAATCAATATTACTGTTACGATTCGTTACTATCAACTAGGATGGGGTCGCCAATTAAGTTCATATTTTTAACCAGAATATGCACGAAGGTTTAGTGTAGAATGTAGTGAGATGCCTTGTATAACTATATTACCATAGATACAACATAATATTACTCACTAAGATCAGCTGTTTCGTTAGCCAAGACAATTTAAACTTCCAGCAATATCAATAACTAGTGTATATTCATGTTATAAATGTGTTCAAAACACAACCAAACCAACCATAACCTATCATCGTGCAACCTTTAGAACATCTGTGGGACTGACGACATATGAATGAAATTACCTATTAAAACTGTCAAGTTTATGACGGCCTTTCACTCAGCAGAGCTCGGCCACCTGTCACGTGCCCATACGTCACCATGTGTCTGTTTTGTGGCCAGAAGCCAACAGCTGTTCGCTATTTTCAGACATCATTGTGACGTGGTTTTCAGCGTTTCTTTTCTTTGCGAGACAATAACTAGTAGAATTATTTTGTTTCAAATGCGTTTTGCGTTCTTGTTATTTAGATTAAGCGTGATATTTGTTAATAAAAAGTGTACTTTACTTTAGATAGTGATTAACCGCTCCTGCATGGTCCATAACAATTAAACGGGACCAGAAGTGATACTTTAATGCTTTGATTGCAATTTACAGTATTAGTTTACAAGATTCATAAGAAAGAATCATTGCATTCATGGGTAAATAAATAAATGTATGCGAACTTTGTAAATTCAACTGATTACATGTACTGACCTTTGCGTTTAAATTTTTAGACTTAAAGTAATGACCCCTCTCAAGTCACATACAAAGTTTAAATAGGTGAGTTTTTTTAGGTGAGTCGGTGGCTCAGGCCAGGGACACACTTACCGGCGAATCCGCCGGACGCCGGATCCGGCGGCGCCGGAGCAAGTTAAGATACACATGAAGGCATGGGGCAGGCCACACTTCTCCGGTTCGGTGAATCTGCCGATCCGGCGGGAAAATGCTCCGGCGAACCCGCCGGATATTCTCTACCTCGCCGGTCCGCCGGATCGGCGGTTTCGTCGGAGCAGTGGGTAGCGGGGCATTGTGCCTTAACCTTTGTACTGTACCGGCTCAACCCTTGCTTTGCTGGATACGTTCCACGCAGAGATCAGCGATTTGAGATTGTGGACAGGCAAATGCAAGGTTAAAAGAGCCTGCCTACCTGTACAAAAATAGATATCTAATATAAAATAGACCGTCTACATTGTAGTTGTGTCTTCATTGCGTGCAAATAAAGCTAAACTAACATTCGTATATTTGACAATTATGAATAGTTTTTAAACTGCCAATAATTTAGTGTCATAAAAAATACTTTGATATCAATACTTTTCAATATTACAGAAAACTAAATAATACAACTAAACTAAAACTAAAAAACTAAACCAAACATTGGCAGTCACATAAAAATCACTGTTTAATATAATCACGTATAAACAATGTTAAACTGTCAATGTCATGTTGTATATTGTATAAACAATGTTAAACTGTCAATATCATGTTGTATATTGTTTAAACAATGTTAAACTGTCAATACGGCACACTATTTTTCAGCCCGTTACATTATGCATGCCGTCTCAAGACTGGCTTGTCAACTTGATAAATGATGACCGTCAATCAAGTTGACAGGTTGTTGTTGACACTCAGAATGTTTGTGACTTTAACTATCAAAACACGGCGTTCCTCAGGGACCTCTAACTGTCAGATAGTGTTTAGCTACGAGCCGGTGCAGGTTGCAATCGTGGATGTAAAAATACTTCTAATATGTTTTTAGTTATAATTTTGACCTCTGTGGTGCCAGAAGAAATATTCTAAACGTATTTGATATTGAAATCAGAGCTAATCACTATACTTTGTATAGTGGTTTAGTTTCCAGTATACTTTGTTAACCAATGTTGGAAATTCGTCACTGGGTAATCAATTAGGCCCTACTATAGTATTAGTCTTATGATAGTTATCTGTTTGATCAACAATACATTGAAACAGGGGCCAAATCAACCATTGTATTAATAATCTTTTAGTGGTCGAATTCAACCCAGCTAAATTAATGATTATTACTTAAGAATACGATTATCTTAGTATTGACTAAGGATGGGTTAAGATGTTAAGATAAGATGAGATAACCCTAAGACATGGAACATAAGTATCATTATTCCGTACTATTCTGTTATACCGGCCACCAAGGCTAGGCTAAGTTAGGTTAGGTTAAGTAACCGCAAATGAAAGTATAGTAAAGTTTTAATGAACAAAAAACATAACCTAACACGACCTGGTATGGTGGGTAACAAATCTGGTGTGGTCGTCATACCAGAAGAGTACCCATTATTTATTGTACTTCAAATAAAATGCCTGCTAAGACTTTGTAAATCTAATATTAACTGAAGGTGGTTTTATTAACAGGTTTTACGTACTACGCAAACTTAACTATGTCATCTCCATCGTAATAAATGTAATTTTACAAATGAAATACCCCCGCCGCAGCAAACCTGCAGACTAAGCGAATTTCCATATGTCTGATTGGATTTACAGTACACTAAAAAAACTACTTAAAAATTTAACATTTATTTCCTATTTAAATAGAATTATTTTAACAGGTACTTAGGTTTGCTGCATCAGGGAGGGTAAAACTTTTTATTGTAAAATGTTAATAGTTAGTAAGAAATAAAAACATTTTCCAAATTTGATCAAAATATGTTCATAAACAAGCAAACTACAACAGTTTACTCATTCTCCATAAGAATAACATGGGAATTTAAAATTTACATTTTTTTGGAATTTTCTCCGTAACCATTAGGCGCATAGTAACACTTCAATATACTAAATTATTTGTTTTTTTAAGCTCTACAAAATGGTTTGAAAAGATTTTGCAAAATTTTATTTTTTTTGGGTCAAAAATGGGAAAAACCTATTTTTACCCCATAAAACCCCCCGTAAACCCCCGTTCCCATAGTCCGATCATGCTGGTTCGCGAACTCGTTCGAGTTTATCCCCCCTTACACCTTCAAACCAAATTTTATCAAAATCGGACAAAAATTACTCAAGTTATCGTGCGGATGGACACATATATATATATATATATATATATATATATATATATATATATATCTATATATAGATATATAAAAATTTGAACGAATGGTGTTTTTGGCCTCTGGGGACATCAAAATGAAAAAGTAAATCGGTCCCGGGCCTAGGTCTTACCATGAGACCTACGGTAATAGCTACTTCCCTATAGGGAAATTCGCTAAAACTACATTAGAGTAAGCTGCAACCTTGTATCGTCAAAAAACCTGATCATCATCATCAGTAAATCCCAAAGCTGTTTCAAAACTGATAAAGTTTGCATGTAAACATCATCAGCGCTACCTATATAACTCAGCGGTAACTTTTACACTCAAAGTCAGTTTATCTAAGCCAAACCACAAGTCTCTGTAACAGAATCGTTCCGTGTTATCTCTAGCTTAACAACCAGTTAAGGCGAATTACTGAACACTTAGAGTCAACTTTCAGGTTTATAGTCTTGCCTCATAATGGAATATTCTTATCTCTTCAAGGTTTCCTCAATTTTCTGTGGATTACGTAATTTATGCTTAGATTGTGTTTTAAGACACGTGCAAATCAAAGATTTAATTTTAGGTATGAGTCAAGTGATGAGATTCAAAAGGTTCCAATTTAGCAACAAAAAACTTAATGCTGTGTTACCTTTATACATTCTTAGGGAATTCTACTTCGCTTAATCGGCTACTATTCAGCTTGAATAATTTGATCCAGCTGCTTTTGATCATTTGGCTTTTTGGAAATATATAACTAAATTACCTGATTTTGTCGCTTTTGGGAAGTATGTTGCTGAATAACCTAACGGTAATCGCTTTTAAGAAATATATACAGTAGCTAAATTACCTGATGATTTAGTCATTATCAAAGCAAATCATCACGTTTACTTACTACTCTACTTAACTCTTTTCCCCTCTAGAATACGTACCCTTATTATGAAACAATGAAAGAACTATTTGATAATCTCTTCAACAACTGTAGATTATAAAACATATCGTTAGGGCTACAAATATTACCTGCAGTAAAAATCGAATTGAAATGTTGTTTAGAATTTAAATTAATATGTGTCTGTGATTGTTGAAATACAAGCCCGATATATCATTAGTTAATTAAATATACGTCAAATCCAACTAGAACTAATTTATGCTCTTTGAATGCTAATTAAGCTGTAATTTAATCACAGTGATTAAATCTGTTTAGAAAATAATTAGTTTAAATGTTTGTTAGTTTGTATTGAATGATACCCATGATTACTCTTATAATCTTTCTGAATCTAGTTTTGATACACGATATTTCGTTGTTGTTGTACGGGTAATAAAGGAGTCTTTCCTTAGAATAGAGTACAAACAATTCCGTGAAAAGAACACAAAATAAAAACCATAACTCTGAAATGTTATGGTATATCAATTACGTTTATAACCTATACAATAGATTTCAAAGATGTTTGCTAATATTATTGTTGGTAGTATGATATTGATGAATGTTTATTACTTCTCTTTTATTGTAACTTAATTTACCATTCATTGGCAAAAAGTCCATTAGGTTAAAAAGTAGTTGAAACAGTCGTTTGGCAAGTTTTTTTCTGCTGATTTTGAAAGTATACATTTAGCAACGGCTTTTTTGCACTTAGTTTTATGACATTTTAAAGACAATTTACAATTCTTTTGTACTTTTAATATTTATTTCTAGCCTTAAATTATTTTTAATATTTGCAATCCAGATTTAAAAATACGATTTTAAGTTTTATACAGTTGTATAAAGGTACTCTAGTAAAAAACTTGTAATTCAAGGTTATATGGCTATTTTAAAGATGTTTTTTTAAATTTACTTGTCAATATTCTAATTACTCAAACCGGGTAAAAGACATGTCGATATTTTCATCCTGCAGTTATACAGGCCTACATGATATATGACAACGATCATTAAAAAAGTAGAGTACTTAGAAACTTATTTTTTCCGTGAATACATTTAAAGTGTATCTAAACAAAGACTCTATCTACAAGCAAACAATAAAATCCAAGACAACATGAAATAATAATGAAAGAAATGTTTAATCCTCTTAAGCAGCTCAGAAGCATAAGCCTTGGTAAACCTGGCTGTCTGTGCCTAGACCACCTGCCTCTATATTATGTTACTCTACCCCCGTCGCAGAACTCTGACGTATTTGGTAGGTTAAGTATTTTAAGGTACAAGAAAAAGGGCAGTAAAATATATATATAGAAATAGCATGTAATCAAGTTAAACAATATTATCAGCGTTGCATTGCAATCTGTGTTATATTTTGGGCTACTGTAACTAAAATGTCTTTTCGTTTAAAGGACTAGATTAAAATTATTTTTGAAAATGTTTAATAAGTAGCCTATGGTAACTTTAAGGACCTTCCTTTACTGATCCATAATTGAATCATCTAATTAGCGTCACATTACCAACAACAATTGCTTTGTTCTGTAAACTAAACAAGCTTCCCAGCTGATCTGATTTAGAACAAAAGTTGCTTCGTTTACAATAGCCCTTGAGTTTTATGTAATGATGTATTAATCGACTATTAAATCAATCTATTTACATTTCTGGTGCGTAAAATCAAATTATGTCAATGTTTCGTTGGTACTGAAATAAAATTGAAATTATAATGCTAAATTAAAATTATTTCAAACAAATCGTGATTTTTTTTAAATCTTTGTGATAGTCTTAGACGTACAACTTGTTTCAAGTACCACAACTACCTTCGTATCTTCCTTTTGATTGCATGAAATATTTACTTGAACTTAAAATTACGAACTCAGATTTAGATACAGTAAAATTGTTATTTTAATTTAAATAATATCTTGGCAAAACCAACTTGGCAGATTGTTAATATTTTGCACTGAAACTGGCCTAAGGATAGTGATACACATGTTCGTGAGTTGCCTTCATCTACAACTCACAACATGTGATTTATGGAAGGGAAGCAGGTTGACCACATGTTAGGCGACGTGGCCGGTAACAGGGCTACCAACCTATCGTAAATTTAACAAGGACACCTGTATAACATGTGCGGTTTGAGATAATTATAATTTTAAAATGATTTAAGTTGCATTTTCAGTTCATACTTTTAATAAATGGACACAGTAACAATAAAACTAGAGGAATGCATTTACCTTTGAGGTTCTAGTAGTGAATGAATTTATTAAGTGTATAGCCTATTAACGTAAAGTATTAACTCTAAATAAGTACAGTACAAATGTTAGATAGCTGTAGATCATATATTTGTCTAAATCATTGATTCAGTGAGACTAAACGAAATATTTTTGTTTCAGGTTTGTTTGGAGTGCAATGCTGTTGTACAAATTGTGAGTAGGGGATATCAAATAGTTTCCAGCTAGCTTTGCAAGCTAGTTTAGTTTCAATTCCAACACACTTCAAAGTGATTAACATATTGTTTATAAAGAGTATTGATCAATGTTAATGCATGGATGCACTCTATGCTACCTTTGTCCCTTGATAGTCAGTATCGGTTTTCAATATGTAGTTGGCATTGCTAAATGTGCTGTGGTATACAAGTTAACATGGAGGTATTTCCTATAAATGCTTACGTTTAATGTAGAACAATAAATTGCTCTACACTACTATTATATAATTTACGTCACAATGGGAACTTAACCGACCTTTACGAAAATGCTTTGTCAGGCTTTCTTAAATACGCTATGATATCGAAAGCTATTTACTTTCTAGCAATTTTCATAACTGAAAAAAGTACACTATCTATTGAATTACGAAACTTCTATTATTTACTACTCTTCTGCTATGTATTCTATACTAACTACGTTTTATAACTTATTTACACGTTCAAAGATTTAAACAAATTACCATTCGTCGTTTAATTTTTCTGATGAATAACACAAATTGTGTAGTATCATTTGATACTATCCTGCCAGTACTAAGCAGTACTAATGTTGGTACTATTATCCTGGAGCCGACAGCGGCGTAATCCGCAAGAAACCTCAATCCAGGATTCTGCTTCACCACCTGGTGGTTGTTTCTTGTGTTGGGGATTACTTTGCAGTAGGTACTAAATTTATTTCTGTGCACTTATGTTTGAAATTTAAAACTATTTAGCTTTGATCACGTGGATTCCTAAGTTATTGTAAAGTGAAGACAAATATTCTTCTTTGTTTTTAAGTTTCGAGGCCTGGCAGATTTTCAACGTTACGGTCAAAATCTGGGTTATATAATGATTCATCGTAGATTTTGACATGAAGTTTCATTTTCGTGAACTATTGATCCTTTTTGGTTCAATACTAATCTTTTTCGACATTTTAAGGTGACATATATACCAATAGAATATTAAGTTAACTTTGCAATTTTTCCTTTAAGATTTTTAAAACTTGTTATTCTTGTTCAACTATAACATTATTATAATTGTTGGTATAATTTTTACTTGCCCATATATTGTTCAAAGGTTTATTGCGGATATTTTCCATCACAAATGTAAAAAACAATACACAACGTTTCGGGATCTGGAATTCTGGAATCTGGATCATAGTCACTTTTCGATTGTCAGTAATCATTGCTTATTTACCAACTCTCTTTTCAACTTAATATTCAGTGAAGATAAATTTATGTTGGTTTAACGCCAAATCTTTTTCTTTCAAGGGGGTTTCGCAACAAATCTGCCAATTTTGATAAGTTGGTGGTCCCTTTCTGAAGGAATTCCCATGTGGACGAAGTCCACTTATAAGATTACGCAATAAAAAAATATAACAAAATATTTTCCTTTCGTTGTGTGTGTACAATATCAACATTGGAAATTTTAAATTTAAATTCGATAATATTTAATTACATCAACAATTGTATCAACAGATACACTGCAGCCAGTATTACCAACGTAAGCTAACAACTACAAGCACCGCAGGTTGGTAGGCCTGCTACCTGCAATGTTGTTTAGCGTGTGGCCAGCCTGCTTCCCTTCTATAAATCACACGGTACTTGATGTTGGATACACACGAACATGTGAGCTCTACAAGCTATATTTAGGCAGTGATATGTGTCTAAATCTACGTCCGTTTGCATACTAAACAGTCGGCCAGTTTCCCTTGTCTCAAACAATGTATTTTGCATTATGTACTGTATAGGTATCCCACCAGTAGAAGCGATTCTATACTATAACTTCTCAAAAAATCGTATCTTACAGTTTTAAAGAGTTTGATAGTGTTCAAGATATGTAACGCCTTAATTTACCTTAGTTCACATGAAATTCGCTGGAAATACGTTCATTTAAGACATTTCCATAAACTGAATACACTTTGAAAAGCTCATGGATAAAGAAATATTAAAGTAGCCGTTTCAGTTCAGTTCTTAGAATTCTAAAGTTTTTAAATAACCGTATTAAATTTAATAGCAGCATTTACTCATAATAACACGGGTAACGGACCAATGAGGTTCAAGGATTGAGAGAAAATAATAATATTGTAATGCTTAGAACTTAAACTAATCAGCTGTTCAGACTAATTTAATTGTTAATGAGTAGTACAATTAGTGGTTGGTACAATGAGTCGTTGCATCACTGTCAGTGGCAATGAGAGGTTATGAACGAAAACATAACCTCTATTAAGTACGAGAAGTGATTGTTAGTAATTAAAAAACTGTCGTAGGTAAACTAGTGTACACAGCTCATGTAAATAGTCTGGACGACATCTACGTTCACATTCTACGTAATTTATCTATATCATTAATCTAAGTTAAAAGTACAGAACAAACTATAAACCATGCATAACGAAACCTCTTCTACAAAATTGTTTGTAGATTCAACTTATTTCAAATGTGGTATTGTAATTAGGTATTTCGGAACACACTCTTTGCAATGGCAATTTAATCCCGGTTCAATACGAGTTTCAATTTTCGTAAATCAAGTTCTTTCAGATCCGTTAATCTGTTTTGACATTTAGGTAGTGAGGAACGGTTGGCAGCGGACGAAGTGATAATTCCTTGCTAATCTCATAATCAAGCATGGCACCTGTGGCGTCCAAACTAACTTGGGACCTTTACAACCAATCAATTTATCCCGGTGTTTTTTAGTGTTTAAGAACTTTTTTCCGATATTTTAAACAATCGCGTTCTATTGTCTCATATCAAATGAATCTAGTTGTCTGTATTAGGCTGTCATTAAATTATTCAGAATAGATAAATCTTACAAGAGCTTTACGTTGAAACGAGTTGTAAGAACCTTTGAGAAGAAAATACTTTTGCATTCTCAAGTTTAAAAAGACTTAAAATTTAAAAATTTATTTCATTTTATTTTTTTACGACGAGGGTTTTGGTTTTGTTCTAAAATTATTTTTATATAATTATAAGTATTTTAAAATATATTCTATTGTTGAATATTATGGTTTTGAATTGAATACAAAATTTGTAGTTAAATTGATTAGCACTCCGTTGCTTATAAACAGAAATTATAACAGTTTTTCTCTTTGAAAGTATAATAGATTTTCTCTTTATTTTTATTTGAAAATTTAAAATTGGAATTTTGAGAAACATCATGATACAAAAGCTACAGCTAGGGTTAAAAATAATGCCCTAAGTAAATGTAAGTAAGTAAATGAGAAAAACTCATTATCATGTTTTCTCATCACTCCAGCTATTATTATGTAACGTACTTTCTCAATTTTTAGTACTTTCTAAATTTTTCCTTTCTTTATAGCTTTAGACCTTTCTGGGGGTTTTCAGAACCCAAATTTTCCCTCAGTTTTTTCCCCGGTTACTTTTCCCTGAAGTAATTCACTCGGCACCTTTTCTGGCACTTTGCCCATATTAAATGTCCCTTACATTTGCCTTCTTGAACACTTCATTACAATTAATATAGTAATACACAAAACATATCACACTGAATTCCGCGGTGTTATTTATTAGTTTTTACCATTCGGATTGTTTACAAGTATGGAAACCGCACACATGTTTCTAACTCAATAAATCATATATAAAACACTTGCCTGTATTGTTAGAGGCGTCAAGTTATTCATTATTAATGTGAATCGGCCTGCGCTAACTTTCATGAATTATTAATGAAGCAACATTGTGTTCTACTCGATAATAGCGTTGTTGCGTGCTATTTTTACACTTGTGTTTTATCATGTTTGTTTACATGTTGGTATTGTTTTTATATACACGTATTGTCTTAAGTATAATAAATTTCTCATAAATAAAAATAAGCTTGTGAGCTGTAATTTATAAATTAAGTAATAATTATTAGCTCCGTTAATGATGCCTAATGTTTTTGTGATTTTGCCTTGAAGTAACAGGTAATCGAATTTTGTTTGTTGTAATATATTTTGAAAGGTTTTGGTAGACTTATGTTCTAGTTAATGATGTTTAATAGTAAATATAGTATACATAAATCATATATAGGTTCTAAACTTCATTTAAACACCTTTTCTCAAATAATGTTAAATGTTTCTCCAAGTGAAGGTAATAAGGCCACAGCAGCAAAATGCTATGATTAGCTCCAACAATTACGAAAAAAAATAATCACTGTAACTAGTCATAATTTGCAATTAAATGAGTTTCTGCCATAGCGTGCGATTTCTTTGCCTTAAGCTATTATCCTAATAACTTCTGTAGGTTGCAAAAAAAAAAAAAAAAAACAACTAAACTTGAATTAAAACAATGTAAATAAGCCATTATACTCAGATGTAATTCTCCACCAACATTCAGCAACGCAACGACCCTGGTAACGTATCGGTTAGTCGAGTTGCAGTATTGAGAATTGGAAAAGAGTACCAAGTACAATGAATACCATCAAGCTAATGAAAATAAAGTGGTAAAAACACATTTTTGCCATAAATAGTGTTCGGTTTTATATAGTCAAAAAGGTATCTCACATTGTTAAGATATAAATACGATTTTACGATTTAATCTGGATTTCCTACATATTGCTTTATATTAACATTTTTTTTACGAGTCAAAAATATATATATACCTATAAAAGAATCAAAAATAAAATATGCGACGTACGAGTGAATGGTAATTATTGTGTTGTATTCGGTGATACTTACTGTCAGGATATACAGCCCAAGTTGATTGTTTGCAATTCATATGAATAATGATCCGTTCATTTGGACATGGCTGTTTTCAATGAATATGAATTTCAAATTCACACCTCAACACCGGCGTCTATTCATGTACCGAAACTGTCGATATTCATGCAATCAAAACTTTTGTCACAATTAGAGGAAACGTATTCCTATAATCCTCTACTTTTATCACACATATTTTCACAATCACACCTTTTTCATAATATTATTGTTCATTCAATTTCTACTATATGAATACGGGTGTTTTTTTGTAGATTTATGAATAATTAACGTATATTTTATTTTAGAAATATCACGGACTGCTGAAAACCGCTAATCCCTTACTTGAAGAAATCGTGAAGGGATTTTACTTCAAAAGACTGAACATAGTTCGAAAAAAGATTTGCCAGATATAAAATCAAATATATGTTTTAGCGCGGTGAAATTGGTCTAATATATATGTAATGGACAGTTAGTTTTTAACCTTTTCCATGTTTCCCACCATAGGTTGCAACGAATAAAAAATAACTATGCAAATAATGTCGATCAGTGATTTTATAGTGGTCTTAATTTAATTTGCCCGAATACAGTGTAAAGTCTTTGAACTAATACACTGTTAAATACACTGTCTAGGCCGAAGAAAAACATTATTTATCTACTATTTCTTAAGTAAAATAAGTAACAAATCACAATAATCTTGTACGTTTTTGACACGCTTAATATGTTTAGACTAAAGGTGCCACTGCGCAAAAAAAATTAGTTTCTTGAACGAAATATAATCGGATCTTGGTAGTGAAAAGGTCTTTTCATGGGGAAAATACGGTAAATAGTATACAAGTTAAGTGTGAAGGCGGTTGTCTAATTGGAAAAAATTCTAAAATAAAATATAATAATATGTGATGAAATAAAAGATGGCAAACTTTGGAAGGATGACATTTTACTTTCAATGTTTGTTCTTGGGTTTCAACTGCCAATAAACATTTTGAAGATATACAAATTTAAATGTTTGCTTCAAGAAGGTGTTTACCTATGTATTGTTGAGCAACAATACAAGCATAGTAATGGTAGTATCGAAGCGATTGCCTGAAGGTCGATGATGATTGGGTTCCAAATGTCAGCTGACAACAACAACCAAATTGCCTATTGCCTTTTTTGATTCGCTGTAATCATAGATTATTTTTCAGGTAGTCAATTGATTTCAAATTAAACATACATCAGTATACATTAGTCTAAGTTTAAGAAGCCAATAAAATTTAAGCTATATGTATTTGTAAATTTTGGACACATGTAAATTTATTAAGATGTTGTTGGATCACGAAATATCCATAAGATAACATCTCTTAAAGTATTTCTTTCAAAGTCGGAAAGTTTATTTTTCAACTTCTAAGTTCATAATATTTGCTGTGTCATCACTTGTTACTGTTTCTAAAATAAAATAATAAATACGAATTTATGGAACAATTTAACAATTTTAATTGTTTTACTACCAAGCCAAATATATTTTCAACCCACCACGGCGTGCTGCAATGTTTTACCTTAATAATACAATAAGTCTTTGACAAATTAATTGTTCATTAGAATCTAGATTATTGGCTCCACTTAATTAAATTTTGGGAATAAATCGAGGTAAGCTGATTTGTAGCTCCTATGGGATAATATAATCCCTTAATTTGGCGAGGGTTGAGGTTGGTTGTGACCGCTTTTATAGAGGTGTAAATCTAAAAGCCACCGTTCGTGAACATTATTGTATGGAACTGCTCATTCAATCTTTGTTGCGGTCAAGGTAATGTACTGGGTGTCCAGTTTAACTCACGAGTTTTGTTTAAACTATGAATTAAATTAAAAGCTTTTCGAAGATGACTTTTTTTAGTGAAATATTTTGAAAACTGTGACAATTATTCTATCTGATTCTTTTTTGGTAGAATGTCTCACAACTTAACTGATAATAATGTTTTGAATATATTTCACCCAAATTATTATTGAAATTAAGGATTTTCGTTTTTAATTTTTGCCTTTTAAAATGTAACCTAAATTCTCGTTGTTTTGATCATAAATGTAACACTGATCATAATGTATTATTATGAATCAACTTTTTGCTCTTGCTTTTGTATATAAGAAATTGAAATGCATTGAGGTTTGTAATGGCTATTAATTTAATCAGATCGGTTGTAGAGTAAAGAAGGAAGATATTTTTTTCCTATAGACAGTGACCGCAAAATTCACAACTAAATCAAATCAAATTCAATTATCAATTATTTAAGATGAGTACGCCACTATGTGTGTATTTGAACCCAGCTGTTAACGGCTGTTAACTAATAGCCAATACAGCCAATGGCAACTAAGGGGCCTACAGTTTGTAGTGGAATCCGAACCACATTTTTTCATTGTAATTAACGAATTGGTTTAACTATCAGGATATCTTTGAAACAGTTGTCAAGAGAAATAGTAAATACTAGTAAATGATAAAAGATAAAACCAACCAAATGTTCCCTATGATAATAGGGGCTTCTAAGCAGCACTTTTCAAGAATATGTTTACAAACACCTCTCATATTTGGACTTTAAAGTTATATTTGATACAAATCTACTCTTGGCGCTACAGACTATCTGAATACCTGTCCATGTGCGTGTATTCCTTTGTCCCTGTTGTATTTAAGTACACATTCCACACACAAGCCTCAGCGTCTCCATTGTGCTCGGAATAGCTCGAAATCCCGGGGTAACTGCTTTGTCGCAAGCGTGAAATGAGGTTCTTCTGCCTCCTTACCTGAGCGTTGGACGAAATATCAACAAACACAAGTAATTTTACATTACAGTAACACCTCACTAACTCGACAGTAAACAGCTGACAGGCTGAACGCAAAAAAAACTGTTCAGAACATTAGGTTTTGTTAAATATTCGGCATTTCTCTGAAGATTGCCAGCTAAATATGTAAAAAATTCTCATAGAGGTAATACATGTATATGTAAAAGTTTGTCTCCTGTTATGTACCTATTCATTTGTTGAAACCCATTCAAATTTCAATGTTCTGGATAAACGACAACCTCTGGGTCTACAAACGGTCGAGTTAGTGAGGTTTTGCTGTATTATGAAATGTTTGAAAAGTGATGTGTAGATAGTTTAGACTCTTGGATATGGTTGGAAATATTTAAGCACGTTAAATTTGTGAGAGGCTTAGATTTTTAACCCACCTCCATAGAAATATGTGAACTTTTTTGTCTAATAAAGAGCCGTACGAAGATAACTGGTGGATTGGTAATCTTCACAGTTTTAAAAGTTAGTATCTTTGACGATGAATAAACCACCTTAAAGTTAAAATTATTTTCATGCTAGCGTTGTACCGTTACCTAGTTTCAGACAAAAAATGACACAGTTTTGTCAAATTAACAGCAGGATTTGCTGTTATAGTGTTTTATAGTCAATGTTTCTACACGTCCCTGCCAACTATCCCTGAATGAAAAAACTAAAACAGAAATACAATTTTAAAAGTAGTCTCATTGATATTTTATTGGGGGCTGCAATGATACGAGTGCAGACGCCAGGCGGCCGTCTTGATCGTGCAATATCGGAATTACATACCAATATGCTATCATGAAATTGTTAATACTTTGTCAATTGAATAAAAGATGATTCTTATTTTTTTACTTCGCTTACGCTAGTGGCATGTCGTTAAGTTTTGTTTTTCTACCAATATACTAAACTCTATACTAACCTAACCTATCCTAGCCAAAGTTTAATTCACTGCTACTTCTATTGCTATCTATTGCTCTAAAAACTTATGGTAGTACATTAACGGTAAAGGTAAAAAAAATATTAATTTACTTATTTACTTTAATCATTCAGAATTTAATGCATCGTATGAAAACTCAAACTCTGGAACCATAGATAAAAGGAGTATAGACACTACTACTTCAAATCGACTTCTTTTAATCTATGCTGGAACCATACTCAAGTTGTTATTAGATGGAATAATTAATTCATGTTGTTGAAATAGAAAACCAGTTTTCAAAATAAATGACCGACTAAACAAAACAAAGTACCTATTACATATATTAAACATTTTGTTTTGCATAAAGCCTTAGCTGTCAAGCTCGATTTTATGTTTATTTAACAGGTTTATGAATTACAATAACCATACCTACAAAAATAACATGTTATCCAACTACTATAAATCCTTTAAAAGATCCATAGCAACTTTCATTTATTTTTTTTATGTTGATATTTTTACCCTCCTTTCTCTCTGAAAGTTCACAACCGTGTGTGGATGTTAACAAAGGCCATTGAATAGTAAAATCACAAACGGTTCGTGCAAAGGCCTTTGAGGATTTAATAAAGATAAATGCGACAATACGACCCTTTAAATCTCGCTTGCCATGTTTGTCTGAGCCATGTTTCGTTTGGATGTTTATCGCTATTTGTTGAAGTATGTTCCTATAGGTGTGTAGCTATAAAGTTTATTCTTGCTCAGGCTTGTATCCATGGTTGTTGTAATTCTTCGTTTAAATCTGCTAGAATCACGTAAAATTAATGTAAAGATTATACATTCTAAAATAATCTTCCATAAAGTATTGTTGTTTGAATGAGTAAATCAACCTGAATGGAAATGGGGTTGCGAAATAGCATTGCCAAATCATAAGATGCATTGGTCCCTACATACAACTAATTCTTTTTGAACACATTTTTAAAAATACTATCAAAATTATTCAGGATATTATTGAATGGAATATTTTAAATGTTAATGGGTTTATAAAGTCGTTTAAAATTACAGTAACTAACTTTGACGTCAATTTAAAATGCCACTCTGGGGTAGGAAATAAATTCTAAACAAATTATTGTTGATAACTTTTTTTATTCATAAGGGTTGAGATTGTTTATGTCTTTTTTAATTTCAATGAAAATTGCTTTTGTGATTTTTGTAATACCAAATGTTAAAGTGTTCATTGAGATAATGTTATTTATTAGCATACCTTTATGAGTTAATTTACTTTTTTAACTGACATTCTTAAAAAAGAATGCATGTTAAATATATATATATATTTTATCTGAAAGTGTGCTGAGTCACATTTTTTTAAATTGTAGTTCACCAAAAACAAAGATTTCAATGGTGGGAAGCTCTTTAAAGGAGCAAATAAGAAGTAAACCTGTTTACTGTCTTTTACCGGTTTGCAGATATAACACTTTTGAATAATAAAAATTTAACAAAAGAATTACTTCGTAATGAAAAAAGCTAAATGATAAGTTTAACCACGAATATTTAAATAACAAAATATTTTGCAAAACAACTTTTTTGGTCAGTGTTATTTTCTCGTATGTGAAAAAAACAGATAGCATTTTTAGTTCAACTCTGGTCAAGTGGTTGATCTGATTTCAACAGTCCTTCAGTTTCAACGGGTTTCACGTTTAGTGAGAAATTCGTTTCCGAATTGTAAGTTTAATTTAAATAAATCATCAACGTCATTCATAAAAGTAACCGTTACGTGGTAAGTACTTTGTACTTTTTTAATATCATGCATCTTACACATTTATGGTTTCACTCATTTACTAACCGAATACGCCACAATATTTATTGTAAAGTAACCATATGAAATATTTGTTTACGTTACCAACATTTCATTCTTCTTCAAATCAAGTAACAAATTATTTCTAAACTGAATTATATAAACAATACCCCCGCCGCAGCAAACCTGCAGACTTAGCGAATTTCCATCTGCCTGATTAGATTTAAACTAAATTGTCTCCTTAAAAATATCACATTTATTCCCTATTTAAACAGAATTAGTTTAATGAGTACTTAGGTTTGCTGCAACAGGGAGGGTAAAAAAGTTTTTTTTTAATGTAAAATATGAAAAGGTACTATGGTTTAGTAAGAAATTAATATATTTTCCAAATTTGATCAAAATATGTTCATAAACAAGCAAACTACAACAGTTGACTTATTCTCCATAAGAATAACATGGGAATTTTAAAATTACAATTTTTTGCATTTTCTCCGTAACAATTAGGCGCATAATAACGCTTCAATATACTAAATTATTTGTTTTTTTAAGCTCTACAAAATGGTTTAAAAAGAAATTGTGAAATTTTGTGTTTTTAGGGTCAAAAATGGGAAAAACCTATTTTTACCCCATAAAACCCCCCATAAACCCCCGTTCCCATAGTCCGATCATGCTGGTTCGCGAACTCATTCAAGTTTATCCTCCCTTACACCTTCAAACCAAATTTTATCAAAATCGGACAAAAATTACTCAAGTTATCGTGCGGATGGACACATATATATATATATATATATATATATATATAGATATATAAAAATTTGAACGAATGGTGTTTTTGGCCTCTGGGGACATCAAAATGAAAAAGTAAATCGGTCCCGGGCTTAGGTCTTACCATGAGACCTACGGTAATAGCTACTTCCCTATAGGGAAATTCGCTAAAAGAGACATGAATCATCAACTATTGAGTTGTACAAGATAAAAAAACCGAGAAATCGAACGAAAAACTCTACAAACAAAACACGCTCAGCAACAGTTCAAAGAGAGAACGTTTATTGATAAACTAGACAGGAAAAGCAATTACCTGGGCCTTTAGCATGTAAAACTGGCAAATAGAGTTCCGATTGAAGGGCAAATTAAATAAAAAGTCGATTTCTATCACCCCAGTCCTACGCGTCGTCCTACTGTTTTGCAAAATAGAAAGATTTACATTGTATAGGAGGTATGAGGCCCTCTTCTTTTTCATTTTGTATGACACTTTTGTTTATTCTGTGTTCCACTATTACTTTGAGTGCCACACTATGGAGTAGTGTGTATTAAAATATGTATTTTAGTTGAGCATTATTTTACCAATTTGTATGAATTTAAATGAGATAATTTTAACCACTTTTAATTTTTGCAAACACATTTGAACACTCAAACTTGATCTTGTATACATTTGAAGCGTTTAAAAAGTGGTTAAAAACACCAAATTATACTGTTGTGAATTAACCCTTTATTGTGCACTACGCTTATCATAAAAATATTTTCTTAAAATGTTACGAAACATAAGGTATTAAATCTTATTTAAAGGTGTTAATCTTAATTAAAGGTGTTAACCTTAATTGGATCAAATGATCGAAACCTATAAAAGGTCTGGTTGAAGAAAATCGTAATTCTTACCTCTAAAGTGTTTTAGCCGCTGGACTAAGTTCAAAGACAGTACCTGATGTTTTAGCGCTAACTTAATATCTAATCATAAAACCCTTAATATTAGTGTTAGTGTTATTTTAATGTCAAAACGTGTCGAGAACTAAATGGCAACAACTGTTATCGATTTAATTATTATTTTAATTCAATAATTATGAATCCAGCAAAAGCAACCCATCATAGTGAGTGATCTGTAACTTTCGAACTGACGTTAGTTCAGGTGTAAGGTCAATAGAGGCACAGTTCGATGACCTTCAAGTGTCTAACTTGTGAGGAGAATTGTAACACACCTTCAACTTGAATCTTTTTTCCTCTGACTCAGCTTTTCTTGATGTTTTCCAGATCCGTCATAAATTATACTATGTTCAAAGATTGGACTTACAACCAGCAACCGAAAAGGAGCATTGTTCGGCTGTAGGCCTATAGTGAGTTGAGTGTTTTAGTGTACTAACAATCTTAAAATTAATACGCTAAAGTTTGTTTTTTACTTGTACATGAAAATAGTACACGATTGTAAATTAAACTGTAGTACATGTTTTAAATCCCTTTGGATAAGAATTTCAGAATTTTATCCAACCCTTGTAGCTGATTCAGCTCGATGTGTTCAATGACGTAATGGAGAACTTTTGCCTCTGTAAAAGCCTAATTTCTTTATTTAGTGTTAGGTTAAATCTCGTAGCTCCCAAATCTGTAATCATTCAACTATTTATCTCTTACCATATGACTGAAAAGATTTTGCTGTAAGACTACCAAAAAAACTCTAGGAAAAGAGAACCTTTTTCCTACATTCCCGTAGAATCATATTGTCCAGTGCGGCTCAGAAATTCAACGATTTGTAAACTAACTAAATCAGGAACGTTTGAAAAAATTTGTTGGTACATAACTTCGTCCGAGGTAAAATATTTTACCCTCTGATTCCAAATAAAAACTAAATTTCAAGATTACACACATAATTAAAAACTTGGTGCTTTTGTAGAGAGTTTTATGCCATGCATATGAATGTAAAACTTATATTTTATCTGGTTTACTTCAGTACATGATGGATTCTGCAAATAAGACAGTATGCACTCTCAAATTTCCTTGTTATAAAAAAATTCAAAATTAAATTTAAATTGTATTTAAGTATTTTAAACGATGGTGAGATTTAACTTTAAGTGGCAGTCGGTGGATGCAGAGAAAGCTGTAAGATTCATGATATCTTGTTATAAAGTAATTTTCTAGACCAGAAACGAGTCTGGTCTATTAGGGGGGTCTTTGAAGCATTGCTGGTATTTTCGGACCAGATTTCCTCTACTTTAATTTCCTCTGTTTCTCAAGTAGCCAATTAACGCCGAGCGAAATTCGTTTGAAGTTATTCCCACTTTGACTAAAGAGAAATGTAGATTTATTAGATTTATAAGTTAAATAAAAACAACTTGTGTGATTAGCTCAAAATTTGAATATTCTACATTAGTCCAAAATCGTTCTAATCAATGCCGTTAAGGTGAAAATAGTTTTGCAGTATTATTATTTCAAATCTAGTGTACAACAAGCCAATGGCGTGAACTAGTTTGAAAGATCGCCATATTTACTTATAATGTACTCAGTACTTATAATTTACTTGTATTGCTTTACTCAGAGCTTTTTTTATCAAAAGCTCCAAAAACACAAACAAATACAAAAAAATTCAATACTGTAAAATGCGGACCAACAATGAATTGTTAAAATGAAAACATTTATTCGTGGTTAAAATTTTTGTTGTATAGTTTGCTGTATATTCTACCATTGTTGTAGCAGAAAATGATGTTAATATTTTCAATGCTGGAATGATAAAAATTATAACTTCCTTAAAAATTCTTGTATGTTGAAGCATGCAAGACGTGTATTTGTAATACAGCGAATAAAATATTGAATTTGATTTAAATAATTTTATTGTTTATAATTTTTATTGAAATGATTACAATGCTTCCAAAACGAGGTGTTTTCCTCGATTATATTTACAAACGTTTTAAAAGGTTTCGCACTAATTTTCAAGATTAAACGTATAGCCCAAACTTAAAACATCACACTTAATATTAGGTAAATAATTGTAACAACATTTATTTATGCCAAGATAAAAAAACAATTAATTAGTTTTTTGTTAAAGATAGCAGAAGAAATAAAAGGAACACAATTCCAGTAACGTCAAGTCCCCAGCAAAACTTCATCTCTGAAACCTCCCGTTGACTTAATTTTATTTGAACGTTCCGTATTTCAGAGGCAGAAATTTGAGTCAAGGTAGTTTTCTGGGACCAACTTGGTAGGTTTACTTTCTAATTTAATCTTCAAACTTGGGTCTGTCTTCGCACCACTACAAATTAGACATGTTATTGTTTATTTGATAACCATTTCAATAATCAGATTTACACTGCGTTACTTGTCTTTTTAATTGTCTAATCGTGACACTTTAGTTGAAATATCATAAACTTCTTTCTGATTATGACTAAGTAACATACAGCTCATTTTCTAATCTACTAACATTAGAATTGTCAGATGTAATTTAGATGTGATACGAAACTAGGTAAAGTTAATATGTTTCGTATTAATTTTTAAAATATTGTATACATTTTGAAATGAGATGACTAAACTATGTCATACTAGGCTTTATTTATACTTACTACAATATTTACGAGTTAGTAATCCTTACTGTTTACGGGTTTTAAATGGAATTTGGGTCGGGATTTTTTCACGTTATTTCAGGCTAGGTCCATAGTGAGACATTATCTCTTGGTCAATTCATTGGTGATCGAGAGGATTAGAACTCGGGACTTTAAGGACCGAAGTCCCACGCAACACCACTAGACTCTCCCTCAATGGATACACTTATAAAACAATATACAACCACAAATAACTGAATGTTCCTCAAATGTGTCATTTAATAAGATCAATGATATTAATCGCTTCTGTTAGTAACCTTTATAACCCAAACAGATTAAACAATAATTAAAATAATCAAGACAGTTCTCTTCACCAAGCAGAACTTTTAATGTATTTCTACTATCAAGACATTATATTATCACGTACCTCAAAGCCCTTAGGGATCAGCCAAAGGGAAAAAGTTTGAATTCACAATACACTAAGATCCTATCAGTTATGATGCTTTGTAACTCAACACGTTTCATCCCTTACCTTTAGGCGGAAGGCGAGAAAGCAATCGCTTATTTGATTAAAGCGAACGAGCAAAGTGGAAACCTTTCACATGTAAATCGGCAGATAAAGCTTCGGTTGGGCCAAATGAAAGGGAAATTTGTTTCCAGACAGATTGTAAATCTCTGTATTTAGCTTGATCGAGCGCGATGTAGCGTTGCGAACACGATTAGACTTACAAACCAAAGCGTCAGATGACGTTGGTTGAGTGGAATGGTTGAAGTTGATACAAATAATGTATATTGTAATGCAACCAAACAACAATTGTAGTAGGGAATAGTTAGAATCTTTGGCAGTTATCTCTTACGTGGTAAATCTGTTTTCCTTATAAATATTCAAAGAGGATTTTTTTCTGGGAAAAAATATGGTTAACATATTTCATGGTTTTATTTTAAGCCCTTGTAATAAAAATTGTTGAGAAAGAGAAGACCCCAGGAATTATATATATTTTTTTTAAATAGTTAAGTTCAAAGTAATTACAATATTTAGCCAAAACCTTAACTGACATGTGACATCAAATTGGCTGCTTAACCACCTTACGTGGTTACACGTTCATCTATAGAGGCATCAACAAATTATAAATTGAGATAGTTAAACAATCGCACAGCATAATATTTGAGAAAGTTCTCCTTTTCGGATATGTTCTTCTATGATATGCGCCACGTATTATCGGAAAGATTAACTCTATAGATGATTTGCAGTCCAAACAAGACAACAAGGCAAATCTCCTGCTAAAACCGTTAAGAGGTATTGCACGACAAAAAATGTACATCAGAGGTCAATAATATAAACATACATAAAACGGAACTACACTCATGACAAATTGTCGAGACTCTTTAGAGTAAGAAGCAATTTATCGATGTGTTCTATCATATACACTTCTTCTTCACTAAGATGGTGACTTAGTTAACAACGTGAGAATGTAAGTTTATATTCCACATAATGCACTACTGCGGCT
Source organism: Macrosteles quadrilineatus (assembly GCF_028750875.1). Classification (NCBI taxonomy): domain Eukaryota; kingdom Metazoa; phylum Arthropoda; class Insecta; order Hemiptera; family Cicadellidae; genus Macrosteles; species Macrosteles quadrilineatus. The sequence continues at coordinate 543,131 of NW_026542632.1, read as the reverse complement.
ACAGACCCTAGAGTGTTTACCTCATATAACGACACTGCATTACATGAATTACAATACACCCTGTCCACACTAAGATGGTGACTTAGTTAACAACGTGAGAATGGTAAGTTTATATCCCACATAATACACTAGGCTACAGAGCCTAGAGTGTTTACCTCATATAACGACACTGCATTACATGAATTACAATACACCCTGTCCACACTAAGATGGTGACTTAGTTAACAACGTGAGAATGGTAAGTTTATATCCCACATAATACACTAGGCTACAGAGCCTAGAGTGTTTACCTCATATAACGACACTGCATTACATGAATTACAATACACCCTGTCCACACTAAGATGGTGACTTAGTTAACAACGTGAGAATGGTGAGTTTATATCCCACATAATACACTAGGCTACAGAGCCTAGAGTGTTTACCTCATATAACGACCCTGCGTTACATGAATTACAATACACCCTGTCCACACTAAGATGGTGACTTAGTTAACAACGTGAGAATGGTGAGTTTATATCCCACATAATACACTAGGCTACAGAGCCTAGAGTGTTTACCTCATATAACGACACTGCATTACATGAATTACAATACACCCTGTCCACACTAAGATGGTGACTTAGTTAACAACGTGAGAATGGTGAGTTTATATCCCACATAATACACTAGGCTACAGAGCCTAGAGTGTTTACCTCATATAACGACACTGCATTACATGAATTACAATACACCCTGTCCACACTAAGATGGTGACTTAGTTAACAACGTGAGAATGGTAAGTTTATATCCCACATAATACACTAGGCTACAGAGCCTAGAGTGTTTACCTCATATAACGACACTGCATTACATGAATTACAATACACCCTGTCCACACTAAGATGGTGACTTAGTTAACAACGTGAGAATGGTAAGTTTATATCCCACATAATACACTAGGCTACAGAGCCTAGAGTGTTTACCTCATATAACGACACTGCATTACATGAATTACAATACACCCTGTCCACACTAAGATGGTGACTTAGTTAACAACGTGAGAATGGTAAGTTTATATCCCACATAATACACTAGGCTACAGAGCCTAGAGTGTTTACCTCATATAACGACCCTGCGTTACATGAATTACAATACACCCTGTCCACACTAAGATGGTGACTTAGTTAACAACGTGAGAATGGTGAGTTTATATCCCACATAATACACTAGGCTACAGAGCCTAGAGTGTTTACCTCATATAACGACACTGCATTACATGAATTACAATACACCCTGTCCACACTAAGATGGTGACTTAGTTAACAACGTGAGAATGGTAAGTTTATATCCCACATAATACACTAGGCTACAGAGCCTAGAGTGTTTACCTCATATAACGACCCTGCGTTACATGAATTACAATACACCATGTCCACACTAAGATGGCGACTTAGTTAACAACGTGAAAATGTAAGTTTATATCCCACATAATACACTACTGCGGCTACAGAGCCCAAAGTGTTTGAAGTAAAACATTTCGGTTCATTGGTACAACAAAGTTTCTTAAATTATTAGCTGCAAGTACACCTAACATAATGTTTCGCTCTGTCTTTAAATATACTGAATATTCAGGAATTATTGTAAAATAAATTTCGACATTTACATTAATGTAACAAAGCTTGTGAAACAATCCATGTCATTGTCCAGCTACGCGTCACAAACAAACTTCGTCACGGAAATGTTCGTGAATAACACAAAGGGAAATTTTGTTTGTGATTGTTCTAATTATGTGCCTTTAGTTAATAATTATTGCGGTAAACCCATTAAATGTACACACAAAGGTAATACTGAAACGCTTCTCAAAGAGGCATTTTGTCAGTGTTTGTGCAATCATGTGGTTTATAATTATTGTCCTAACATAAAAGTAATCGTAAAAACATTCCACAAGGATTTAATTAGGGATTGTCTTATTAAGGGCCTTTTGTTATTAACTATATATATATAGCCAAAGCAATACCGATATACTTTAAAAAATTGAAAATTGTTTTATTTCATACTTATTTGCAGAAGATATTGAAATACACAAACATTTATTTGTTTTGAATGTTTTTCTCGTTGTAATAGGTAAAGTCCCATATTTTTCACTAGAGACCTGTCTCTTTGTCCTATTCATAGTTAGGAGGACTGAAAAGATGTCCCAAGGTTTCTTCTGTCTAAGTCACCGAAATGGCGTTCTCGTTTAGCAATAGTAGTTTACGCAACGATTGCGTTAAGTGAGTCTTTACGACACGAGTAGAAAATTTAAGGCACGAGCCTTGGCGAGTGCCTTAAAAACTTCTACGAGTGTCGTAAAGACTATTAACGCGAGTTGCGTACACTACTTTACCTACGACCGTTTTTTAATTACTATCAATCTGGATTTAATTACTAACAATCACTACTGATAACTTTTAGAGAGGTTATGATTTCGTGTATTGGCATTGCCACTGAAAGTGATGCAACGACTTGTTGTATAATCAGCTGATTTCCTGTAATTACGTGTTTGTTAAACTTCGTTAAATATTACATTGCTAGCAGCATTCTTACCATAAATAATATTGTATCAGGTACAATTCGGCAAATATTTCATTTATTTTTGGACTTCCACCAACTTAATTAAGCATACGCGAGTATCAACATGAACAAGTCGGATCAACAATTAAATTGGTCGACTGATCAGCTGATCAGCTGATTAGTTGACGTTCGAAGCATTACAATTTTAATTCTTTTCTCTCAATACTTGAACCTCATTGGTCCGTTACCTGTGTGGATATGAGAAAACTATGCGGATATGAAATGAAACTATGCGGATATGAAAGTAAACAGCTGTAAAGTGAAACTTTTCAATTCTAAGAACTGGACTAAAATGGCTACTTTAAAAAACGGTCGTAGGTAAATGTCTTTGCCTACTCATAATACTTGGCCAAATCCCGCGTTAACTTATATCTTTACTATGAACCTCGTAATGCATTTTGTGGCCTGTGCAAGGACCTAGCTCACCTGTACTAGCCTTAAGTGTATTAACCTCTTACTCTAAGTACCCTTGGTCAATAGTATCACTATGCATTTTTTCTGTAGAAAATTTTTAATTCATAACTATTAAATTCCGCAAAACCACCTACTCGATCCAACAGTCTAGTATACTTACCTACTTACTTTCTGCTATGGTCATGTGTACCGCAGTATACGTAATATATTGTGTGATATAGTATATGATATGTTGTAAACTTGAAGTAAAGAGATTGTAATCCTCTCAACCCGTTGTGTGATGTATGTTGTGTTGTGAACACCAAGTAAATTTAGAAAGAGTAGATGACACATTTGTAATATATTCGTGTAAAGCTTTACCTGTTGCAAAAATGTTTTATATGTGGTAAACATTTTACAGTGTCATTTTAATGTAAAATCTTTCTTGCAGGTAAGTTCCTGATTGCTTGATAAGAAGACGTTATACTTGTAAGTACTACCTCTGAAACAAATCTTACCAAGATTGACTCAAATGTTATCTAGATAACTTAGATGGAAGCTATTTCCGTATTTATTTATAGCTCAAACGTAGAAAAATCTCTAAATGTCGATTAAAGGTTAAACCTCTTAGCGTGGAACACAATTTCAAATCACATGAACGTCGACGAAGCACTCAAACACAAAGGAAGTGAGTTGCCATTGTAAAAGCACATTCTACTAGAGGCAGGCATTTATATAATATGCGTCTGCCTCTTGACATTGTAATAAGCGAATTGAGATCTTTGTGTCGCATTTCGAATATTTCATTAGAGTACATTCTTCGTATCTCGTAGAGTTTTGATAATAAAGGATAAATGCTCTTGTAACCGTGTGTGTCCAGTCAAGATAGTTTTATACAGTCAAATAGATTTGATCCAGATTGGAATTATATTTGTTTTAAAACGATTCGGTACTTTCGTATTGCACGTAGACTAACCAAATACAGCGCGCTATGTTAGGTTGGGTTATCATAATATTTGTATCACTCATATAGTATCGTTTGATTCATAACAAAATGAGATAAGTACTACAAACAAATTCATGATAACCAAAGTTAACCGCATCGCGCTGTAAAATGAGTGGCCTCCGTATACGAAAGCACCAACGATTCATTACGATTTTTAATATATTTTGTCTTATAAAATACTTAGGCAATACCTGGCTCATAATCAGTGCTTGGCTGGTCTATGGAAGCACATAACCTCTGTCCTGGGGCCCTAGGTTCTAATCCTATCAATGACGAATGATTTTTTTATGTGAAATTTTGATACTCGGCGGTTTTTACTCTAACAGCAAGGATAAAAGTGCTAGTAAAGTACCTGAAAGAACTTGAGCGAGCTGGTCTAGTAGTAGAGTGCGGTACTTTAATCCCTGAGGTCCCGGGTTCAAATCCCCCCAAATCACCAATGGATTGTATTTAGGTGAGTAGGTGCCTGAAGTAATGTGAAAAACGAAACCATGCTAGGGCCTAGCGTCCTAGGATTAAAAAAATACCCGAAAGTGATGCATCGTATTTTTTACGTGCCCTTAAAGTTAGAAAGTGTATTCACTTATTTATTAATAACTTTATGTATTTTTACCGTCATAAACACTTACTCGAGAACAGCAATTTCTTGAAAATCAACAATTATATATACAATAAATTCGAGTAAAATTATTGTAGTGTAGTTGGAATATTTCCTCAATACTGTACATTTATCATCACACCACCATGTCATCATACTATTTATTATCTTCTTCTTCTCTCATATCATGCATGATCAGCTGATGCAGCATCGGTGTGAGTGTATACCGTAGATTAAGCTGGGTAAAGAGCATTTGATGACGTCACTCCAGGTAATGACGTCATCGGGTTGAGAGCTTCTTCTAATGCATTTCAAGCAGCTGATATCACGTTCAGTGCTTAAGTGTAGCGATATTGCAATGTCGTCGTGAAAATTCGTATTTTTTTTTTTTTTTTTTTTTTTTTTTTTTTTTTTAAGGGAGAGGAGGTAAAAATGCTTTTACGCACACAGGTAGCCAGCCTGTAGTGTGAGACTCCTGAATCTATCGCAGACTACTCACTAAAAAACCCCCTCTACTCTGTTGGACACAGACCTGGAATTGTTTGTCACATTACTTCAAGTCAGGCCAACATGTTACCTAAGCCCTCAGGGCTCTCACCGTTTATGGCATTTGGATACTTTAAGACCTACACCGCATCCCGGTCAAGGTCGAGCTTCTTGGCGCGGAGAATACCCTGGATGTAATGTGACACACAGGTCCAATTGTCCTCACCCTCCGTCATCATCGGTATGACCGTGTCCACCGACAGCAGTCCTACTAACTGTTGAGCCTCCAGGCGGGGCCTTTCCCAACGCTGGCAGTGGAAAAATGTATGTTCCACGTCATCGGGAATGCCTGGGCAGTATATGCAATCGGGTGACACGGCTTTGCCCATCCTGAACAGGTACGACCGGAAAAAGCCGTGACCCGTCAGAAATTGGGTGAGGTAGAAGTCCACCTCTCCGCACCGCCGATTAACCCAAGGTTGGACTTGCTTTATCAGTCGCCTGGTCCAGCGTCCCCGAGTCTCCTGTTCCCAGCTCTCTTGCCACAGCTGGTAGGTGCGGGTGCGTTCCTCTGTTCGTGCCTGGTCCTCCCCACGGCGCTGATAAATTGCTTTTCTCTCCGCCGCCAAAAGTTTGACGGGGATGACTCCAGCAACCACCAGGACGGCGGGTTCGGACACTGTTCGGTAGGCGGATGCAACTCTTAGTGCTGCCTGACGCTGCACTCGGGCAAGCCGCATCCTATATACCTCCTTATTTAGAGCGTCTGCCCACACCTCAGCACCGTACAAGAGTACGGACTGGACAGAAGACATTAACAGCCTTCTACGGCTGGACCGAGGCCCTCCGACATTGGCCATCAACCGGCTAAGAGAGGAGACCACCCTAGCGGCCTTGTCCGCCGTACGGAAAATCTGATCCCGCCAGCTAAGCTTGCTGTCCACCATAATCCCAAGGTACTTGGCAGAACGAACGGTCTGGACTTCAACGGCCCCTACCCTCAACGGCACGATGGTGTCAATCCGTTTTTTTGTTAATATCACGATCTCAGTTTTGCTCAAAGCAAGCGAGAGACCGTGGTCTGTCATCCATGCGTTTATAGTACGCATAACTCGGTTCAGCTTTAGCTGAGCCAGCTCAACGCTACGTGCAGCTATCAAAACTGCAACGTCGTCCGCGTACCCAACCAAAACAGTTTCCTCAGGCATTTCAGACCTCAGGAGGCTGTCATACGCGACATTCCAGAGGTCCGGGCCGAGTATGGAACCTTGGGCAGCACCGGAAGTGACACTCATCGTCCGTGGGCCCTCTGTAGTGTCATACAAGAGGAGGCGGAACCGGAGGTGAAAATTCGTATATGGCGTGCAATAAATAAACTTATTCAATATATAAGTATTCAATGTTTTATCCCGTTTCAAAAGTTCAGATTTGGAAATGTTTTAATGGTTTTCACAGCTTATTGCTTATAAATACATCTTTCAAAGTATATTTGAATATATCAATTACATTTTCAATATTTGTTATAGGACCATATTGTCTCTCAACAATACAACCAATCATAAAAACATAGAACATGAAATACTGTATAAATATTATAAATAAGGTATGGTAATAAAACCTAAACACGTCTAATATTTGAAGACATTACCTCATACAACGACCCTGCATTACATGAATTACAATACACCCTGTCCACACTAAGTTGGTGACTTAGTTAACAACGTGAGAATGGTAAGTTTATATCCCACATAATACACTACTGCGGCTGCAGAGCCTAAAGTGTTTACCTCATATAACGACACTGCACTACATGAATTACAATACACCCTGTCACCAATTAGTTTGATGTCAATTAGTTTGGTGGGATTTAAAATGATCAAAAATATTGTAACTTTTGTTGTTAACCTACTAATAAACAGATATGCAGTATATTGATTATAGAATATAATAAAATCCAAATATTTTTAACTATCTCAGAGTTTGATTATTTTCATGCAAAATGTTGCTACATTACATTAGGGATTCAGGAGATAGGGGTGAAAACTATTATTTGGTTTTTTTATTACCATTCACTACACAATGCTATTTCTAACGACTAATTCTAATATTTTATCCCATAACGACTATATTGTCGTTCATAAAGGAAGCTTTAAAATGTAACGTGTGATTAGTGTTAATGTCTACGAAGCAAAACCTCCAATTGTGCGCATCTCTTTGACGAATTAAGTATCACATATAGTATAGTTTATATCGTACCCTCCTAAATGTGGTTTAGAACAAGAAAATAATGTATTTCTCCTACAGTTACCTGACAAAGTGGGTTTCCTTGCACCGATTACAGCACGCAAAGTAGCTAGTTGCTGCATTTACTTACTTTTTCCGCACTCATTTTTATTTTGCCGTACTCATTTTTTGCCGCACCCATTTTTTGCCTCACGTATTCCAACCTACCAACACAAGACAGTGTACTTTTATTAGGCACCTAATACGTGTACGCTTGAAAATAAGCTTGCAACACTACTACAAATATAATAAATTAGTTGTTAAAGTTTGTAGTTTCATTCGGTAACCTTGCACATAAAAAAGTTTAAAAAGGAAAAAATAAACATTTATTTAAATCTACGAAATGTATCTCAAAACTAGCTCATAATGGTTAAATTAGAAGGAAATATCTTTCAAACTCTAAATAACATATCTTCAACTTAATTTATAACGGTTTAACAAACAAGGTCGATGACGTAATTTATCAAAGAAGGTTGTGCAATTTCACCCATACTGGGTATCTTCCAAGACAGTAAAACCTTTCAGTAAGTGGGTTTGTCGCATATAAAGGCCAATTGTAGGCGAATACAACCGGACCTCTGTGCATACACTTCAAATGCGGGAACCTCCACTGACCTGATTTCTTATTTATTTGTTCGTTTCCCTCTTTCACTACATTTTTTACGAATACACTGTTAAGTTTTATTATTTTGTTTTTTTGGCTGTACAGCTAGAAAATCTGGTGCTTCGAGTAATATTTTTGCAATTTTTCAAAGTTGGGACTGAATTTTCCGTTAGTATCCATTTAATATTTTTTATGCGGTATATTAGTTTAAAACTTAATTGTACAACATTCTACATAAAAACACCCTTTATGGTGATGTATGAAATTTCCTTGTAGGGTGGCACACCTAAAGTGTACCAATAGCGGTAACTAACTTTTTTATTATGAGATGTAAATTGTAGAGTTAACTCTTAGGGGGCACTCCCCTTCATTTTTTAGGATGTGTTTTGGGATGGTTAAGAATTTTAAAAGTATATCTGTCATTTTCCAATATGGCAAATTAGTTATTTCTTATAAAACACCCTGTATTTTATGATAGTTTTAGAATGTAAATGTGATTTAAAAACATACTAGCTGTAACCCGCGGGCTTTGCCCCGTTTAACTTCTTAATTTTCAAGATTATCTCGTTCGCATGGCTCAATCACGTCCTGGTTGAAGTTTGTTCGCTACGCTCACTCACTTTTAGGTTGGAGCTCGTTCGCTACGTTCACTCACCTTTAGGTTGGAGCTCGTTCGCTGCGCTCACTTGCCTTCAGGTTAGCTCGTTCGCTACGCTAACTCGCCTCCAGGTTGAAGTTTGTTCGCTACGCTCACTCACCTTTTGGTTGCAAATTAGCTGTTGTCATAAATGTAAAAGAAATAATAGTGCTGCACCCTGTTGGTAATCCTTGTAACTTTAATGCTATTGAACATCATAGAACAGAACCAACTTGTTTAATTGAAACAGCTGTTAAGATTCAATAATTCCATTTCTCATAAGGTTAACATGGGAAACTCCAGAGCCACTGGGGCGGAGCCCGAAAGGATTTTTGAAATAATAATATGCCTATATGTTAATCGGGAATGTGAGCTATCATCATGCCAAATTTCAGCCCAATCCGACCAGTATTTTTCGCGTTCACTTGTCACAAACATCCAAACTTTCTCATTTATAATATTAGTAGGAAGTAGGATTTATTTTCGGCCTTTGTCCTTTAAATCAACTTGTTTAGGAGTTACAGTATGTTAAACCTAAGAAAACATGGCTTTTGCTGTACATTCTGCATCATCTAGCTCATAAACGAAAAAGGCTTTTGGGGTACATTCTGAATCTTGGATTGCCTAAACTAGATTATAGAGAAATTGCAAAGAATAAATAAATTGAAGTCTTAAAATCGCATCTACGTCCTAAAAAGACCAAAAAACACCAAGTGTACCAATATTACAGTTAGCTGCCATTTTGTAAAAACAACAGGGCCAAATTTTTAGAGAATTTTACGATTTTTTTTGTAGAATGCAGTTGCAATTTTAAGACTTCTTTATCCTCATTTTCTCTCAAAACTAGTTTAGAAGATCCAGGATTCAGAATGTACTCAACAAGCCTTTTTTTCTTGGGTGTAACACACTGTAACTGCTAAAAGGCTACTAGTTAAAGAAAAAAGTCCAGAATAAAAATGCCTTTAAATCGCATTTACATTCTAAAACAATCATAACATCTAAATTGTTTCATAAGAAATATAAAGAGCCTATATAAATGTATGGAAGGCTAGTGAAGAATAGAGTGATACATTTTTTACCTTTATAGTAGGTTTTAGATCTTTAAAGGAAATATAAAGCTTAAACATGACACTACTAGGCGAAAATGATATTTTGTTGTGACAGATTATTTAGAAACATCCCCAGTAAATATTTAAATATCACAGCCGTAGAAACTCACAAATTTATTGCTCTAAATAAATCCCGCATTGTTTCCTATATAAATAAACAGCACCATCACGTAAGAGCCATAAGTAAGGCGTATAGTTTACAAGCATACGCTTTTACTTAAACAGCGTGAGTCCGACGCCGGAGAAGGCTATAACCATTTGTTTTCGTTGGCTCAAAATACTCAACCTACTTAATCGCAGCTTCTCTCAAAGTCCTAATGCAAAGAAAAGGGTACAAAAGGCTGTTGTCTCTGCCATTTAAATGGGTGTTTGTTTTGATTTCGGTAAACGGAAATTGTCCATTTGAAGAAAACTCGCTAAAATAAAATCCTTTTTGAACAGGGCCATGGATGTCAATTAGTAAGTCAGGTGGAAAATTTCCAACCTAAAACAGTTTTTATTTAGTTTGTATAAAATTGAAGTCGTTTTTCACTCAAATTAGCGGTTTGCTATTCCAAATCATATCAAATTCATTACACTACTTTACATGCTCTCATAAATTATTCTGTAAGTTCCCGTTGGTCAAAGACTATAACTGTTATAGCCAATAGGCAAAACATAAAACATTAGTTCATTATTTTCATGCCTAAGCAAGTAAGTATTACTGATACCGTATCTTATCATGTTAAGGTTTATTAAACACTTATTTATAGGGAAAACTCTTTACCTGCTCTAAGATTTGAGGCATCTTGCAATTTATTGTACTATATATTGTTAAATGGTCGTAAGTACAATCGGTAGTATTATGACTAACTATTTACGTTCATATTTCTGCACGTGAACCTTTCTGGTTTTTAATAAGAGTATGGTGAAATTAAATGTATAAACAGTATTACTCAATGGGCAAAATATAACCTTGTGTTTTTAAATGTATCTTTTATATGTATAAATTATGATCAGTTTTGTTGTTTCGTCCCACTGAAAGATTTTTCTTTAAATTAATATCTATTTAAAACCTATTTTTTTACCACAAACTATTATTTTTAAGCCAAAACAATGTTATGCAAATATTTTTGTAAATTTTAACTGTAATTTGTTTGTTTTTTTACCAACAAAACTTAGTTGAGTCATTTCATATTGACTGTGCTGCTTTAAAGTCGAATAACTATTTTATTATTGTATTGTTAAACAACAAAAAATATATGTAGGAGATAATATAGTTCACAATAAGGTTCCTGTTAATTTCGTATTGTTTATAAGGGTAATGTTTGAGTAAAATAATTGTATTTTAGAAAATAATATATATCCCAGAATGCTTTTCTATTGACTAAATTGATCGTTAGCTAAAGCATAGGTAACATTGGAATTTTCAAATTAAATCAATTGTTTACTTAATTGTAATGCTTTTACATTTAATAGTTTTCCATAATTGCGATTTTCTTAACCACCGATTTCCGTTGGGTTTTATTTGAGAAGGTAGGAAATAATATTATTAGTAGAATACCGCAGTTATCTAACTAAAAACTTGAAATTTTATTTTTTGTGTGTCACATATCTTTGTTGAAATGTAGTAGACACTGTGTATTAGTTTACCAACTGAGGCTGAGGTATTAACAGTAAATTGGAGCTTTTAACTAAACATCGCCAACAAGAGCACCCTGGGGAGCTTCTCTCTTTGCCCCCTTCTCCCCCCCCCCTTCTTACAGCCTCTCTGTCTAGCTTTGGCTCTCCTCATAACGATGAACTTTTCAACTTATATAAACACGTTACTACTTGTATAATTGTATATTCTTCCAAAAAGCCATGAGTCATGAAGAAATAAGGAAAAGAGGAACGAAAAACTATTCAAAGCTACTCCTAATAAGATTTCTGGTTGAATATTACACTTTGGGTGAGTTTTTTTTACACTAATGAGTAGATTTGTGGGCTGCTCTGAAATTCTAAATCAATTAAGATCAATTTCGCGACGTTTGTTAGTCATGAGTATTTTGAATTGTTTGTGCTGTTGTTATCTGTTCTGCTGTTATTTGTTATGCATGTATTAAATGTTGACGGATGCCATGCAATTGTAAAATTTGTTTCATATTATTATTATTAATATAATCGTTGAATTGATAGCTATTTCTGGTATTTATAGATTAAGCCTACACTATTACTTTATATACATAGTCTTTGTGAAGGTCGTTCAAAAGGATTACTGTAAATGGAGTTCGATGGGTTATGAAAAAGTTTTACAATGCTAAAGAGTAATTCTGTGTTATATAATTAAGTAATTTGTAACATTACAGAACTGTGTTATTGTAGTACTTTACTTATCCAAAAATAAACAGCTTAAAAATCTACTTGCAAGTTGTATGCTTGTCATAAATAATTATATTGACACTAATCTGATACCTAGTTATTTTATATTGTACGGCTTATTCAACAACTGAAAAATTTTACTTTACATCCAGGAAGTATAAATTAACTAATAGGTATTGTATAAATTGTGTTTTTTTATTCATAAAATAATATTTCAATAATTCATGTTTGTTTTAAGCAACATCTTGCCGTAAACATACGGCTAACAACAGCGTAAAATAATAAACATAATAGAGTTATAAAAAGGTCAGGAATAAAAAGTCATTCTTTTGTATGATATTCCATAAAATAGGTTCATGGCCGAACATTTTATTAAGCATTAATGTTTTGGAGTGAACATAAATTTTCTAACATTACAAACTTGAATTCAAAATAAAAGTTTGCCATTTGTCCATAAAGCACAATATGAATTAATAATGAATATGAATAAATTAATTAACAATAAATGTACGTTTTAATACGCAACACGTTACATGTTTGAATTTCGATTAACTTATAATTATGAAGGATAACCTCAAAGTAAACAGTTATAATAAGAAGTTGTCTCTTTAACCTCTCAAGTTTACACTTATGTTTCACATTATAATGAGGAAACTCGCCGTGGCTAAACGACCGTCCTCTAACGTTAGAGACAGTAATTAAACACACCTTTGACTCCCCGCCCCCCTTGGGTGGGGGCGAAAACCCCCCTTTCACTTTCTACCTCCCTTACTCACTTCAACCTGGGTTAATGTTTCACTTGTATTTGGACAACTCAGGTTGGCTTACGGAAGCAGTCGATCAAAAACTAGACTGTAGAAGAAGTGGAAAAATATTGACATTGGGATAGGTAGGCCTATATTAACGAGGGGACTTTAAATTGGATGGAGAAATATGGAGCTTCATTAGCAGATAAATAAACACTAGTTGTTTTGTGGTTCGTAACGGGACAAGAATACAGAAGATAATAGTGTGGGTATGACGTGAAAGCAGTTTGGTACTTTTAATACTTAAAGTAGGCATTTTAAGCCAAGTATTAAAATACTTATACAAACTTAGGCTAACTACAAATTTAGGGTAACTTAGGTAACTTAGGGTTGGTGTGATATTTTTAATGAATGACATTGAGTTTTCATACTACTAAGCTTTTGAAGGCTTAAATGTTCATAAATTATAAGGTAAAACCTTTGAGTCTATCTGACAAAAGTAGTAAATCATTTTTTCGCCACAACGCACAAAAACCCTAAAATAGATTCAGCCAAAATCGCACCAGAAATCCTGAATTTGTTCAACCTAAAACCCTACTATTATGGCACTCTGACTAACTGGGAGGTGCATAATCTGCTGTCATATTCCTATTAGTTGAGAAAGACCACCTGGCATTGGCTGGAAGACAAACAGGCTGGCGATCGCAGCCAATCAGGGTCCTCGACAAACAAACACACAGACAGCGACAGCTTGATGAGTCCAACATTAATATTAACACTGACAGCGACCGAGGGTGTTGAACGTCCCCGGAGATAAAACTATGGCTCTACGATCAGAAGTGACTTATGTTGCTAATGTCTATGTGTTGAAAGTTTGTCACATGATATCTTTGAGATTCGTCTTCGATCTTAATGAATTATGAGTGTTTTAGATAGTGTTTTGTATACACTGCTAAGTGTTGAGAGGTTGCTAGCTTTGACAGTTCTTTTGTTTGATGATTTATAATGATTCCAATGGTTAACCATTAATATATGTATTTTAGGATTATGCAAGAACTATACAGACTATTTTGAAATATCTTTTATATATTTAATGAGTTCATCAGTTGGAACGTAAATCTTGTTGTTGTGACAATTTCCTATATACTTGCAATGTTATTATGTGTTTACTAAATGAAAATTAAAACCAATGTATTATTGTGGTGGCATAAGCAAAAAATTTGATAAACTAGGTAACAACGTCAAAATAAATACGCGAAAAATCGAAGACCATAAGAAACGAATAAACAGTGTATCAGTTTTATTGAGGACTATTAAAATAATTCACAATCTATCTTCGAAAATACTCTCTTAATAAAAAGTCAATTGTGTCATATTTATATACTAAATTAAGTTTTTACATTGTTTTTAGTTGTCATCTCTTAGGTGCAATTATGATGTTATCTACTGTGAAGTTGTTATTAGTGCAGTTATAAGTGTAAATGTAGAATGAGGAATTAATTACTTTCATTACCAGCTTGATTTGAATTTCTTGTATGTTGAGTAATTTACTAACTAGCCTTTTCTGTATTTGATTTTCAATCTAGTTTTTACCATCTGTAGTACAAATATATTGAAGTAATATGTATTGAAGGTTAGTTTGATCTTTAGTACAGATCATACACAGAACTGCAGTGCTTTTCTTTGGAAAAATAGATAAAAAGGTTTTGATTGGTATGTTTTGTAAACACATTACAATACAACAAGCCTAAAATCAACATTTTGACCTTTTTAAAGTTGAAAGGATGTTTATATATTTAATGCGATATTTATTGAAGAAAATACAACTGAAATAATTAAACTTAATAAAATCCAAAACTTTAACTGTGTTTATAAATTTCTACAAAATAACGTTGTAAAAAACATTTCGTTGAACGGTATTGATGGTCACAAGTAAGTTGTGCGATGTGTATTAGTAATTTTACCATAATCGAATGCCATGTTGGCAACACTGCTGACTTGTTTACCGCCAATCAGCTGTGTTGACACTGCAGATGACAGGCTGTCAAACCTGGCAACAGAAAATTACCCTGTTATGCAGTTACGGGTTTTATAGTGTCAACAACACTGTCGGTGGCATTGTTTTGTTCATGTCATGCAAAAACATGTTTTGAATATATGAGTAAAAAAATATGTTGTTTATTAAAAAATATGAAATTTATGTCATCTAGATAGCTTGTAGTGTTTTTGTAATGATTTCAAGTATCTTAAACAATACAACGTATTTTTTATAACAGTTTATCAGTCATAGATTTTGAATAGAATAGCCTAGATTACTCGTAAATCATATAAGATATTTTTTCCTCATTTAAAAAACTGTTAAATTATTTCATAGAGCGTAAACCGATGATTTCGATAAGTCACTTCACCTATTGTCTCTTAAAATATGTTACTTACTGAGTATTTTGACAAATGTTAGTACAACTCGAGTAGAATATTACAAAACATTTTAGCCTCCAAACAGTTAACATATAACAGAAGTTTGATAGACATAAGATGCCGAAAATCCGAATTCAAAACACAAAAAGAAATTAATAAAATCCATTCCGTTCACAAGAAATTTCTGCATTTGCTGTTTTGGAATGTGACGTGCTTGGATATTTTATAAACTTTGTATACAACGAGACTTCTTATAGTGTGGTTTTAAATTTTAAGTCTTTTTAGTAATGCATAACTCGTGTCCTACTTGGTTTGAGTGCGTTACTGTTCCATCTTTAAAATAAATTGGAAGTACCATGACGCTCTCATAATACCCAAAACACATATACTGTATACGTTTAAGTGGATTCAGCTTCTCCATAAGAATAATTTAAATTATTGTCGTAAATTTACAGTTTATATCCACCATGGTATATAAAAGTAAAGTAAGTTGTTTTGAAACCTAAAAACTAATTTTAACCAATTTAATGTTTTTCAATATTTTTACTTTTTAAACAATTGAGTTCTTAGATTGATCTAACCTCAGACAAATTGGATAATATCAAGCTCCATATATACTAAATTATTTCAAAAATTCAAAATAAATAAAAATCTGAGGATGGAACTATATAAAAATAAACACTCAAAGCTACGAAGAACACAGTCCAACTAGTTGCAACATAGTTGTGGCACGGTCACATAGTTTAACATGCAACTGAGTTGTTTGTATTGTCAGTCCGCTAAATCACTTACATCCGCAAATATTTCAACATTAATATACTTTTATCAACGTATGATTTCAAACTTCCTGTCGTTATTGTGAATGATGTGTTGTTTTCATTTCTCATACCTGTTTCCTTCACTTAGTGTCAAGTTCAACTTTGGTTTGGTCACTAAAATTGCGAAAGGATTTTTGTTGTATGGTTTTATAGGTTCACCGTTCTCCAATTCAAAATATTTTAATTTGCATTTTCCGATACAAAATACTATCAATGTGTACGAAAAGCGTTCCTGAAGAGTGTAGAAGTTTTGAATACTTTTGTTATCTCCTGAGAAAACCGTTTTCAAATATATTCTTCCGTTTCGTGAAAAAAATTGAATATATTTTTTTAACTTGCTAAATATGTTTAGTTATAACTTTTAACATGGAACATTTAAGAGTATTGTATAACTTTCATTTTAATTCCAGCTTCGACTCTATAAGATTTTTTAACCTTATTAGATAGTAACGTTAGCACTAAATACATTCACACAGCTGGGAAATCTTCCAAGCTTCAATGGAAGATTGACTAAATCGAAACACATCACATCCACTCAACAAAACTGAATGATAAACTTACTAAATTCAACCCACACAACTGAAAGATTGACACAACTAAAAGGAAGTTAAATTAGCATATGTTTACCGAGTTAAACTAGCTTATAGAAACGTATTGAAACACATCAAGTCGGGCCTGCGCCAAGTTGCAAAGTTGTTTCATAAAGTTTCAATAATATTCCCTCCCAGTGCGGGTGATTGAGCTAAATGCGGGGATTTGCAAGTTATCTTTAACAACAATTCCTCTTTCAATCAAACTTGTATCGTATGATTTACATGTGAATTGCCATTCCAATCTGTTGCATATGTATTTAATGGAGCTTGTTGTTAACTTAATACCTTTCTTAAGCTTTTCATTGGCTTAACCTAATCTTTTTTTGTGTTTACTGATCGATATAATCTTTTTTTAGTGTGTTTTGTGATAACATAAACTTTCAAACGAATTTGGTTTATTATTATGGTTTTTACATGGCTTTTAGCAGGTCCCTAATAGAATGAGGATTATTTATCTCTTAATTAAATTATACTTTCTACTTGATACGTCGAGCTATCTCATTTTACGTGGACTTTAAATTACTAGACCACAGCATTATCACAAACTAAACTCATTAGTAATTTTTTGTTTGATTTGAACCCGGGACCCCAAGAAACTTGACTCCCGCTGCAATCTCTTTACCAGTAGTCTTTTATTGTTCAATAATAGATCAAACTGAACTTTAATAAGGACATTTTTTGTGATGCATACAATCACAAATATCACTGGAATATTTTGTAGTTTTTTTACTCCGTTATGTTAAAAGTGTAATCCACATCATTGTTGTTATTTTTTCAGCAATTGTTTTACAAGGAATGTAAGATATGTATTGAATCTAATCCCTTTAGCAATCTAAAAATATACACGTTTACAAAGATCAAAGTGCTAAGGTTGATATCGATGTATCAAAGGGATAAAAATATATTTTTCAGACATATGATTTTTTACATTTATGATTTTTGTCATCAAAGGATGGACGACTGGTCAAAATCTAATGATGATATCAAATATTAAAACGCGTTTAGATATAATGGGGTTCCTTAAATGAATAGTGACGGTTTCATTATTTGTTTACAGTTTTAGTTTTTAATTTAAACGAAATTAGCTTATTTAGAGAAATAGTCCGAACTTGTACATGGTTTCGTTTTCTAGTTTGCAATCTAATGTGTTGTTTAATCTGTTTTTATGTGAAATAACCTAATGTTTATTTAATGTTGCCCATTGTGTGTCCGTTGCTGTGTGAACAGTCAACAAAGAGTAAGCTTTTCATACTAATAACAATATAATTTTAACTAAACACACATATTTGCTAAAACCATAGATTAAAGGATTAGACATTAGGAGAGTACTCCTTTAATCTATGCTAAAAAAACATTTCTGACCGCTACTTCCAGGTTTAGATTATTGATTCCAGCTCCCCTAGGGTGTTTATTTTGATAATTCTAGTCGTAATGATTTAGTGGTGTGGATTTAAAGTTAACTTGTAGGTCTTCTTAGCTAGAAATGGTTTGAAAATAGTCTAAAAGACAACCAGTGCTCCCCGTTTAAACAACTACCAACACTAAAACCTTTCTGCTAACACTTTACATCAACAATCTAATTCGACAGTAGAATTTAAAATAAATGTCTAAGTCATAATCAATAATTTATCGAAAAAAATTATAGACCTACTTGTACTATTAGAATTTCCTCTATGTTATTTTTTACCAATGATATTATTTAGTTTTGATGAATATTTTGTTGATAAATGTTAGTGTAGAGAAAACATTCATGTTAATTTAGTTAATGTGTCTTTTCAATGTAATATTTTTATTTATTATTTCAATTCTCAAACTAATACGTAGTTCCGCTGGTTTAATATATACTGTTGCTCTTTACAAATACTCTAAATAGTTCATCACCATCAGAAGATTAAGTGATTTTTAACTGGTTACGAATAAATGAAGTTAACCAGGCATCAAATAATTCCGATTCATCAGAACAACAACTGATTGGATCCGACGTCAATCCCAGTGATTGGAGGGCGAGAGTTTGCATATGAATGAACCAGGGTTGCAAGTTAAAACGTAAATAACTTTTTTGAAAAATTCACTGAGATTTCCCTTGAATAATCGTAAAAGATTTACCAGTGTAATCTTTTTAGAATATAAAAAAATGAATCATGTGCGATTCCTACTAACTGTTCTTATCGTAGTATTTAAATTTCTATTTAATCGGATACTGTGGGTGAATTCCGTAGTATTATTTGGACTATAGATTTTAATACAATTTTATTGGATTCCGGTTTGAATGTGTTGATTGGATATTTGCCTTAGGTTTTTTATGTCTGAAATCGTGTCTCAGACATTTCATGCAAGGTAGAATAAATCATTTCCATAAGAACACTTATCTTTTTATTGCAATGTTATTACGGACTAAAAAGTGGGGTTTTCTTGATTTTTTTATCCTGAATAGTTTTTTGTAAAATTTAGCTTCATACAAATCAATCATGTACCTCAGAAAAATATTGATGTTTATGTATCATTTAAACGTAAATGAAACTTTATCAAGCTTATGTACGTACAAGACCCATTCATCGGATTGTTAATAAATTACCCAAAGCTATGCAGATCCTTTTGTTATGTAGCAGTATTGTTAGCGCTTACCAATGTGTACTCACCACTGTTTTTTTTCTTTTTTTTTTAGATATTAGATCTTCGTTACAAGATATGGTCCAAATTAGGCCATTCCATAACCGAGCGAAATAACTGGTATCGCAAGTTTTATGTGAACTTTAAATAAATGTCCTAAGACATGTTTATAAAATAAACATACTAATTTATTTACTGTTCATTTGATCCGTCATATGAAAATTCAGCTTTTAGTAGAATAATTCCAAAATACTGTGGGATTGAAATATCAATTATAAAATTACCAGTGATAGTAGTACAAAAATGTATATTATTTTAACCATTTTACTGTTTTAGCATATAAAAAATTTTTTATCTAATATCTTGACTGTCGTAATTGTTTCAAACCATCTTTTTATTCGTTCCCTTTTCTATAATACCCAAACTACCACTTAAAATAGCATAATCTTTGACAAAAAGTATTTTATACCCAACAAAATGGAGACCGCGTTTCACGTTCGCCAGCTAAATAAAAACCACCGGAGTGAGCGAAATTGCACGGCTACGTTTTATCATTTTATTTACCGAGTTTGAGAGGTGAGTTAACTGAACCATTCCTACTCCACGTAAGTATTAAGTGAACCAAAAGTTTAACTCAGTCTATGTAGCGAAAATACTTCGTATTTGTCATTTCGTATTGCCAATACTATAATTCTGAACCCTTTCGGGAAACACCATTCTGTAAATAATTTTCCAACAAAATACCAGATACATTTCGAGCACCATTTATTTTATTACGATTATAAGGTCAAAAGCAATTGCACGTTACCATATACTGCATATTATATTTCATCATACCAGTCATAAAACTCAAAGAAAAGTCCAGTAATTAATTGAGTAAAACGATTTTTCGAGAAAATATTTACATTGTTATTTAATGGAAAGTCTAATCACTTTTCGAAAAGATTAAAATCAACGTAATTACCGTAATTACGTTTTATAATTTAAATAAAAAATCGTAAAATATTGTGAAACAAATCGTGATTAAATCTGGCATCAATCCTGGTCCTGATTGAACGGCAGGACATTTGCATGTGAATGAACAGTGCTATTTCCGTACTGTATTTTCAGACTGACCAATAAACGTACTTAACATACGTGTATTTTAAAAGTTTTCCATATGGTTCGTTTGTTATAATACTTCATACAATAGGCATCGATGTATGATAATGTTTATATACTGTAGGATGCATACTAAAATACACTTTTAGATATGTAGTTTCAAAAACTTCATGCTCGTGATTTTGCTCTATAGTAGAACCTCGATAAGAAGACTCTAAATATCATGTTGCTCCCAATAACAAGAGCCGTTTTTTATTTCTATTTATTTTATGTCTCATCTTATTGCAAACTTCTATAATTCAACCTTGATTACAAGTCTTATTTGGTATTCTCCATGAGTCTTGTTATCAAGGTTCAACAGTATTGGGTTTTATAGCGTAAAAAATGTGACATTTCGCCAAATAAGGTATGACTTAATTAATTTTTTATCAGGATAACCTAAAATGTTTTTCTATTAAAATAGGGTTAGCTGCCTCTAGTACCTTTCATTTGCCCGTTCATATGGGCCACAGAGGCTTGTGTGTTTAACGTATCCAGCACAGTAAGGGGTGAGCTGGTACAGTTCAAGGGTTAAGTGTACTGATAAAGGTAAGTAGCAGGTATTGTACCAGGATACGAAGGACCGGAGTCCGTGACGCTACTGACTCATTAAAAATTAATAAAATATTTATATTGCAAACCTTTGTACGTAAGTAACATCGTATTAGCACTTTTACCAGTAATTACAAAAAATCGACTTTTATTACCTTTTTAAGAAATGGCGAATTCAACCATTTATGATTTCTATGGACACATCTTAATATCCTAATCCATCATATATTTTTCTATAATTAAAAATAATGATACAATGCTTAAGTGCTATTAACAGAATATTTCTTCATTCATTATTGTCAAATGGTGTTTCCGTATGAAATAAATAAATAAATTTCTTCCCTAGGGCTTAAAGTGACTCTTTTCGACCCGAGCTCGAGTCATAATAATGAGCGAGGAGGGTAAGCTCATATGATACTAAGATCAAGGATAATGAACGAGGGTTGAAAATACACTTTTTGCTCATTTGATGAACTATTTTTTTCATCATTACGCCACATTAATTAACAAACTGAGTTATAAAACGAAAATACTTTTAATGTAAACATAACCTCACAACACGACTTCAGCTTGTTCCAACTTTACTTATAAGCAGCTTTTTAGTAAGCGATTCGAGCATTTCGTCTATTACGATTGTGTTTCTGTACATCATACTATCGATATGTCAAATTATTGACAAGAATGCAACAATAAGCTTCAACCGATTAAATCAATCAATTAATAATTTCGATACATGATATTGCTTGCAATATAGGCTTACTGTTTTTCTCTAGGTCAGCTTACATTTTCTCCCTGGGGACTTTGAAGGGTTTTTACTCCCTAGGGAATAAAAGAGCTACTTAAGACGTCGCAAAAAGGGTGTTTTTGCTTCAGTATGACGAAAAATCGGTTTTTTGTACTTTTTACTACCTCAAAGGTCTCTTGTATATGAACCAAATGTAACCTACCAATATGGCTCCAACAGTCTATGTAGGTTTGCATGCATAGCTTGTCCATGTCATATTGTACCTCTCCCCAGTACCAACATATGTAGGAGGGGGGACATTACATTACACCCCCTCTTCCTCTCCCACCCCTTAAAATTGCCGACTATCATGTTAGATCTATCCCCCGAGTCATCACAATTCTACGTTTTGGTTTCCTTTTTCATTTCGTATTCATACAATATAGTACTTTTCTTAATTTTTGTTTTGAGAATTGCAAAATTTATTCGTCCTGTACAATCTTATAAATACTGAAGAAAGGTGTTTGGGCTGATGATAAATTTTGATATGGTTTGAAACCTGTTACCGAAACAAAAAAAGATACAATTAGCTTTCAAATATATGTTTTTATGAGATAAACAAATTAAATGTGTTGATTAAAATTCTTCTAACACAACACACAATATACGCCACTTCAATAAAAATACTGACTACTTTTTATTTGTATTTGCTCCAATATGTGCTATAGTGAAATTTCAAAATTAAAAGGCAAACAAAGTTAGTAAATGAAATGCAGGTGAAAAGAGAAAAGATGGGAAGAAAGTAGAGTAGTTGAGAAAAGGTATTGTAAAGAGGAGCTCTGAAGTGCCTGAGATAGGGCTGTTGAGCTAAAAGCCCCAATTTGGGGATAATACCTCGCTATATACAGGACGTTTCCTAACACTGTTCAAAACTTAATTCTTGTAAATCAAATATTTAACGTTTGTAGATTAATGAGTTAGGTGATGATTTTAGTTAAATAAATATCATAACTCCCTATTTCTATCGTATCCCTCTAACAACTCTAATATCTGCCCCAAGTAGATTTATTTTAAATTTGTAATAGTTTTTACTGGGCCTACATTTTGTATTGTTTTAATATTACGTGTATACTATGTTCTGTTATCGATCCGCTATTTTAAAGATTATCTTATCATTTAAGTCTTGTTACGATCCATCCACTACACGAAACGTATATTTTTTACCCTTGTTATTGATTGGTACTTTTACAATTAATTGTACAGTAAATATTAAAACACTAGAAATGAGTTAATAGTTACTGTCTTAAATTGTACGTAGAGAAGATATGATTTGTTGAACTTCAACGCTATAATATCAATTATGATAGGTATGTAACCATTTTCGTTTATAATAATTCAATAAATTACTACTTTAGGATGGTAACTATTTCAAACATTTCATTGAGCCATTCTAACAAATCTTACCAGCGTATTTGCCCATACCTCTCGATCAGTTTTAGTCGTTATAAGTTCCAAAAAGCCAAAAGGACTACTAAATGTACAGTTTTTGTGTTAATGTGTCTTGTCCAAGTGTGTTTTGTATCCATTATCCCATGTTTTTATTGTGACGAATCGTAAAAAAGGATAAACCTAAAAATGTGAGTCACCACGAAAAGTGCAGTTTTACCAGACATCTAAGGACTTGCTAACGAAATACTATGAGATACTACAGTACTTTGTTTAACAATGGGAAATCCGAACGAATTTTAACACGTATTCTCGATCAAAATTAGACTTTCTAAGGTTGTAAAAATTGGTATTTTCGGGTAACCGCTGAGAAGACATTAACCATGTTTGCTTACGTAGCTTTAATTTACGACTGTGTCTGGCGCACTTAAGATCTATTTAGCTGCTCTGCGTCATGAAGATGTACCCTGATTATCTACAAGGAAACCTAATATACCGTCTCCATAAAACAAAGACTAAACATTTTTTTAATGGTGAACAATGTATGGTATATGTCAAATGTATTTCATGTGAAAATGTTCGGTTTTGAACAGATAGCTTTGCGTTTACGATATAGACTAATATTTAAAACGTTTTAAAACAATATTAAAATTATAAGTTTCTAATTTCAATCCGTAGCTCCACAGTATTGTAGAACAAATTTTTTTAGATCTAAGCTTCCATTGACTTACTGAATTTGTCTAAGTATTTTTATACATGTCTCTACAGAAATATAACCTAAACAATAAACTAAAGTAAGATGTTAGATTTATTGAAAATGTAATTTTTGTAATTATATAAGGGTGGGTACTTATAACTTGTAATTAAACCTTGTATTTCAATTTCAACCCCATCAATAACTTTTGGTTTCACTTTCTATAGTTGTCAACCACGTAGGGTAGATAGCATAATAGTATATTTCGTACCTAGGGCCGAAAATGAGGTTTTGCCGGCTCGAGATAGTTTTTAAGTTCGAGACGAAGTCGAGAACTTAAATCAATCGAGAGCTGCAAAACCATTTCGGTCCGTGGTACGAACGCTATTTTTCACCACACTATACCCTATTACCACTATTCACCACTATAATAATGCACACTGATAGTCAACACAACTACAACTTTAAGGTTATGTGAAGAAACAATTTGAGGAATCAGCAAAAATAAAAATAAATAGTTGCTAGGCAACGGTGACAATAACACAATTCTATTGCAATGCTATGGATTTTGATTGTGTATTTACAATGCATTCATGTTTTAAGTAAGTAAGCGGACAGCTGATTTTGCGGCCCCGGCCTGTAAAAACCTGCTCGGTCCCCAAATTACGATGGCAGCTGGCATGGCCAGCAAAACGTAACTTTCAGCCACCAATTAACGTATGTAATACAGCCAAAAACATCATAGTGTGGTGAAAAACATGTAATAGCTGTACAGAAAACTTGGTCCACCCTTAGGTATTGTTGTTATACGAAGTATAGTATTTTATAGTGAAAATTCAAATTTAGATGAGATTGTAGAATAACCGTGTTAAACACAAAACGCTCTGAGAAGAACATTGTTAACAACGCAAGATTTGTGGTGATAACGCAATATTTCCCTCTTCTTTATCAGCTTGCTCATTTCATAACACTCTCAACAAAGATTTCCCTGGTCTCTCTACGTCAAAAGTCTAAGGAAAAGTTAAGGTGTTGTAAATCAAGAAGGATTTGAAAGTTTTAAAGTTTCTTAGCTTCACCAACTTAAGGAGATGCAAATTTGCCGAGATTGAGTCATTATTCATGGTCAGTGTTCTTGACGTGATTTAAATATTGAAAAATGAACACGCTCCCTTTTTTGTAAATTTAACTGGTTGTTATAAATATTTCGTGTATAGAATTTCATAGTTCTACCTAGCTTAAAAACAATTAAATGCATTTATAGATTTATACTTTATTTTATTTTGTTTGTTACATCATGTAAGGATTTTTAAATTTATTAATTCCTTTGCGTTTTTACAGATATAAGTATTTTTATTAAAAAAAAACCTACATTGGTACTAATTTAAACCGTTGTAAAATTCCAAAAACAATAATAGCACCTTACTAATGTGGTGTTTATGTGTTTTAAGGAATATAAAATATCATTTAACAATTGATTGTGGTTTTAGCGAATTTGCCCATAGCGAAATAGCACTATGGACATTTTACTTATTCAATAAACTACTTATATTGAGAAACAAATTATTCTATCTATTTTTTGTTTCATTGCAGGATTTTACTCTACGAGGTTCGCTTATATTGACCTAAATTACTTTATTACTTATTAATTACTTATCAGTGCAACTTAATTCTAATTTTATGAACAACCTGTTTGAATGTTTACTTATTAAAACAACTGAAAAGCAACATACTGAAATAACTGAACTGAGAAATAACTCAGCGGTGGTTGGATTATTCTTTTTTCGAGATTTTTAACAAAATACAGTAATGAAAAATAGTGATTCAGCAAGACGTAAGAAAAGCAATAATCTGCCAAATAAATGGGGAAATATCTTGTAAAGTGTTAAAATTGTCTTTTATCCTGAAAAGAAAATGTATATGATTTTTCTGTATAAGTTTCATTAATCCCACCAACAATAAATGATTAAACAGCTGTATAGTGTTGCAAGTTCAACAATTCCGGGCAGTAGTGGTCTTATCTTGACCAGTTCACCGTAAACTGTGGTTGTGGCCCATAAACAAACCTTCACTACCCTCAACCCCGAAATGTGTTTTTGGACGTCAGTTTGCAGGTATTTCATACATACACACTACACAGCTTTGTACAAAACGTCGTATATTTTTGTAATGTTCACTTCGTGCTCCTCAGGGCTATATAAGGATTTAAGGTGCTTGTGCTGTTAGATATGACTTTTGCACTAGAAGTACTTTTTCAACAGTATATTTTTGCAAATACTGCTCACCAAAAGATTTGAAGATACAGTTTTAGTGTTTAAAGAGTCAGACTAGATGAAATGTTTACATCGACGATTTATTTTCTGGAGTGTAAGGTGAAAATCTATGTTTCCACCTACTCTTCACTTACCTGTATATGTTTACAATTACATCGTGTTGTGAAACCAATTTAAACTCTATGGATTTTAGGATACCTTTGGTACTTGCGTTTTTAAATGCCACATTAAAAATCTATTCATGATTTTACGGTTTCAATAAGTATATTTTACACCAGCTAACATCCTAATACCAACAGC
Source organism: Macrosteles quadrilineatus (assembly GCF_028750875.1). Taxonomy (NCBI): domain Eukaryota; kingdom Metazoa; phylum Arthropoda; class Insecta; order Hemiptera; family Cicadellidae; genus Macrosteles; species Macrosteles quadrilineatus. The sequence goes on along the minus strand of NW_026542632.1, from coordinate 516,769 downwards.
AGGGTAAAATCTACCAACTTATTATTGATATTCTGAGAGGATTCTTTTTTTACTTCTTACGCATTAAAATCATACACTCAAACGTCTATGGAGACTTAAGTTTTACAAATTAAAAAATGTTTAACATTTATCATATTTAGAGCACTTTAAATATGCTTGAGGTTATACAGCTTATGAACCTCACGTTAATGTATACAGGTGTATATTGTTCTCTTAGAGAGGTTATCAGCTCCGAGTGCATTAGAATAACCTCTCACACAATGACGACATTATCCGTAGTGACGTCATCAAACGCTCTTTACTCCCTCTATCTACACCCGATGCTGTAAATGGGTTTTGTACCGCTGTTACCTTCACTGCACATACTCCCCGTACTGTTTCAGAAAGTGTTTATCTTTAGGTTACGTAATCCCGGTTAATGTGTTGGTTTTGTAAGGAGCACCAAATAATTAACTTATTTATTTTATTAAAATTTTACATTTTTTGATGTTGGTAGCCACTTTATGAACCTTGCATTAGCCTGGACCATAGAGGCATTGTGTTGAACGTATCCAGCACATTGATCTCTAGCAAAGCGAGGAGTGAGCCAGTAAAGTACGGGGTGGAGTGTACTAATAAAAAGTGGTGGCAGGTACCACACTCCGAACCCATGATATCGCTGCTTTTGGCCGAAGGTCTGTTGTGCTATCGAAGCCACCGACTCACCGTTTGAAAATACAGTAGAATATATTTGCCACGAAAAAAATTTTCTCTCGTACTGGAGAGTGTAAGACAGTGTAAATGAAAACAATAAACTGTACAACTTGTATTTAAACACCTCATAAAAACCTAAGGAAGTTTTTCCATTCGAATGTCCTTAATTTAAAAGTGACATTTAAAATAATATAAAATAGCCACTATCTTTTGATTCGTACGTAAAAAAAACATTTAAAAAATAGTCATTAATGAAATCTCCAAAGACGTGAAAGTTAGCAAGGAAAACAAACTTTAAACAAAAGGGCTTGTAGGGCTGTAGTAATATTGATTTATCGTTGGTATTTCAGTTTTACATATTTTAATAAAAATGTAATTTTTATTCACACTGGTATTAAAAATTATTCTTTACATTTTACCGCTTAGGTTTTCCAAAGAGATAGATCTTGCAACATCTGAATACTTTTTCAATTGAATACTTGCAAGTATTGTAACGTTTAAAAAATACATTCCATCCTTGTTGTTCTTTAAGTTTCTATAGTCAGTGATTTTGCTTTGTACTAAATCATGTTTACCATAAATAAAATCTGAAAAACCTCATTTTGTATAAAGACTTTCAATTTGACAGCTGAAAATAGAATGTTATGACCACGAGAAAGATAAAATCATAAAAGGCCGATAAAAGGCACTTAGGATAGAATTCTCGCTGAATTTCTAAAACATACCTATAACATACCTAAAACATACTAAGTTCCAAAAGTATGGCCCAAAAGAAATGTACGGATTATCAAAATTGTATTACCTACATAGCATTGTACAAACAACCTCACTATGATATTCAGTACGATAAATGGATTTTCATAAATAATCCACAACAGAGGGATAAATAACCGCTGTCACGTGGAGGAAAAACCTCCATTGGATGGATGTAGCACTATTTGTATCCCCCTTCCCCCAGACATCCAACAAATTGATACGTCATCATCAATTCTGCCTGAGTAACTTCATATAAACAGGTACAAATCGCAACCGTGGTTCACCGAGTACACTTATCTTGATTGATTGTATTGGTGATGTTAATCAATAAATGTTTAATTTTACATTGGAATAATTTATATATCGAATCTAAATATGCACTAAACGTATGCATGTTGTAATTATGCATTGCTTTGAGTATTAAATGTTACCTTAAACTGACTTTTCCTTTCAGTACAATTAGTATTTAAAATAATTTGCAGTAATGGTGGATGGTACTGAATAAAATGAGCGAATCGGATGTAATAACATGATTTTGTGCATATGTTTCATAAAATGTCAAACATCTACACCTTTTAACACCTCTTTAAATTTGCTTCCCTTATTTCAAACTGAAAGTGAAATTACAGTGTTTTTAACAATAGCTACTAAATAACCCAAACACATTTCTTACACAATAATTTATCTTAGTACGAATGCAACATATAGTTATTTGTAACTACTACTAATATCATGAATAACCTCCATTGAGTGATCAGAAATTGAATCATATTTTTTCATCTAACGTTATGCTTCTAGAATATTTTAAAATTCCCCTTTATTTCCCCTATGTATAATAAAATCATCTGCCCTATAGTAAATTTATTTTGAGAATGAAATTGTACAGTAAATTAGTACAGTCAATTGTGCAACATAACCCAAGTTACGTCACTCTTTGCTGTATATGGAGACAAAAGCAATTTGGTAACCCGCATTGCTTGTTTGCTTCACATCCCATTCATAAACAATGTAGCGACGAAGACAAAGCAGTAAAAGAAGATAAAGCCTTTTACAGTGCTTTTACAGTTGAAAAGCATTCGCGGTGCATTGCAGTCGAGATTGTGAACCGAACTGTAAAACTGCATTGACAATGTGTAATTTGACCTCTCAAAACAACCTTTGACTCTTACAACCAACTTTGGGGTGTAAGTTTATTTTACTTACGGTGCAATGGAAGCAGACCGCTATAATTTCTATATACAATGGCAAAGTATACATTGTCAGTAAATTTGTAAACAGAAATAACTTTTTAGTTACATCATCAGACTTAGAACAATTTTTTTTATTTTTTTTTACCGCTAAAAGATCTAAAATATATCCACATGGTAACAACTTTGACGGAGAAAATGACTCATTTATGATTTTTCCGTTATTATGGATTACCAAAAAGTGTTTTAAGTTATATCTATAGGTGCTTTAGACCTGGCAAATGTAGCATTTTTTCAAAATAAAAATCTACATATGAAATAAGAAAATACAACCACATAAACGTATGCTGTTTAGTACTCAGAATTTACATAATTCTTTTTTCTTTATTTCATTGTGGAGAGAATTAAATCAATACACTTTATTGCTCTTTAGTTGAAAAATATCTCTTATTCTAAGATAGTTTTTATGGCCTGAGAATTTTGAACTCAATTACTCAACTTTACTTTAAAACATTTTGTTAATCGTTTTTCCTAGACAAAACTTCTAAACATCACCCTTCAAGATTGTTTGCTATTTTTTGCATCGTGTATTTTAGATTAATATTTGAAAGAGCAAGCAGCTAGAGTGCAGCCGACAATGTGTTTTAGTGATATATTCGAGCTTCTTCAGACACCAGAAATGGCAATAAAACCAATGTATGCCACTTTACTGTTGAAATCCTTGCTAAAAGATTACTTCACAACTGCTGTGCAAAATATACCTCAGTTTGTTATGTTTCGATTACAAAATAAAGATTTAATCTTTTGTGACACAGTGAACAAATCTCGTCCCGTTTATAAATTTAATTATATTTAAAAACAATAAAACCTCATATAATTAACATGTTTTTATGCTTAAATTAAGAATAATGGACGATTTATTTATTGTTCTTATCATAAATGTTAATTTTGCACTTTAAATGGTTGCTTACCTTTGGAAAATAATACAATTTAAAAGAGTTTTTCGAAATATTATGTTGCCTACTCCGCATTTAACACTATGACGTCGAAATTTAAATGTTAAAGATACAGTATAATAATTTCAAATTTTATGTTGATTTTAATTTCTGTTTTTTTTCAGGTAAGCATAGCCGTTCAAATCTTCAAATACTGGTTAATTTCTGTGAGTAAATACAATTAATTTGTTCATTGCGAATTGTGTAGTTGTGATATTCATCCATTGCATCTACAATTGAATCTTAGCTAATATATAGACCGATACGAATCTTTTTTACAATAATTTATATAGGATTTGGGGCATTTGGACATCGGATTTTTGTTTAAGTAATGATAACAGTTACAAAATGGTAAATCTATTGACGAAAGTAGTGGTGAACCCAGAAAGAGAAGCCACTTTAGGCACGTTTTCCCCATAAGAATAACATGGTGAGCTTTTTTTGACCACTTTTTTAAAAATCCAGCTCTCGGCCTATACAAGCCTATATAAATGTTCAATACCATTGTACAACACTATTACTATTTCAAATCCATATCCATTCGCATGTATATTCACAAAATCATCAACTTGACAGTGCGAGGTTTGCACGCGAACTCGGGCGCGCTCCCACATATAAAATGCATGCTACCCATATAAAATAATGTTAAATTTTTTTCTTACTTTTTGATTTTTTTATGTTGTAATATTGTTTATAATCAAAAGTTGACACCCACTACGTTTGCCAGAATTTCAACCGTTTTGCCGTATCTCAAGCCGTTTTCGAGATATAAGCGTTTTTAGATAGTTTTTACGGACTTAGACGATTTTTCATGGTAAATTTTATTCCTACCCATATAAAATAATGTTAAATTTTTTTCTTACTTTTTGATTTTTTTATGTTGTAATATTGTTTATAATCAAAAGTTGACACCCACTACGTTTGCCAGAATTTCAACCGTTTTGCCGTATCTCAAGCCGTTTTCGAGATATAAGCGTTTTTAGATAGTTTTTACGGACTTAGACGATTTTTCATGGTAAATTTTATTCCTACCCATATAAAATAATGTTAAATTTTTTTCTTACTTTTTGATTTTTTTATGTTGTAATATTGTTTATAATCAAAAGTTGACACCCACTACGTTTGCCAGAATTTCAACCGTTTTGCCGTATCTCAAGCCGTTTTCGAGATATAAGCGTTTTTAGATAGTTTTTACGGACTTAGACGATTTTTCATGGTAAATTTTATTCCTACCCATATAAAATAATGTTAAATTTTTTTCTTACTTTTTGATTTTTTTATGTTGTAATATTGTTTATAATCAAAAGTTGACACCCACTACGTTTGCCAGAATTTCAACCGTTTTGCCGTATCTCAAGCCGTTTTCGAGATATAAGCGTTTTTAGATAGTTTTTACGGACTTAGACGATTTTTCATGGTAAATTTTATTCCTACCCATATAAAATAATGTTAAATTTTTTTCTTACTTTTTGATTTTTTTATGTTGTAATATTGTTTATAATCAAAAGTTGACACCCACTACGTTTGCCAGAATTTCAACCGTTTTGCCGTATCTCAAGCCGTTTTCGAGATATAAGCGTTTTTAGATAGTTTTTACGGACTTAGACGATTTTTCATGGTAAATTTTATTCCTACCCATATAAAATAATGTTAAATTTTTTTCTTACTTTTTGATTTTTTTATGTTGTAATATTGTTTATAATCAAAAGTTGACACCCACTACGTTTGCCAGAATTTCAACCGTTTTGCCGTATCTCAAGCCGTTTTCGAGATATAAGCGTTTTTAGATAGTTTTTACGGACTTAGACGATTTTTCATGGTAAATTTTATTCCTACCCATATAAAATAATGTTAAATTTTTTTCTTACTTTTTGATTTTTTTATGTTGTAATATTGTTTATAATCAAAAGTTGACACCCACTACGTTTGCCAGAATTTCAACCGTTTTGCCGTATCTCAAGCCGTTTTCGAGATATAAGCGTTTTTAGATAGTTTTTACGGACTTAGACGATTTTTCATGGTAAATTTTATTCCTACCCATATAAAATAATGTTAAATTTTTTTCTTACTTTTTGATTTTTTTATGTTGTAATATTGTTTATAATCAAAAGTTGACACCCACTACGTTTGCCAGAATTTCAACCGTTTTGCCGTATCTCAAGCCGTTTTCGAGATATAAGCGTTTTTAGACAGTTTTACGGGCACTTTCACAAGGGCCAAGTGAAGCGGTCATGCGACTGGGGAATCCCCAGGTGGTGACGTCACCAGGGACGAGCCTATATATAGAAGTGGCATCCGGGTGATATTTCATTCTCGTGCGCAATGCCGACCTGTCAACACTGCGTTGCCTCGCTCTCCAAGAAGAGCAATTTGGTCCGCCACTACAAGCTAGTACATCAAATGAAGGTGAAACTGTGCAAGGTATGTGATTTAATTTGTGATGATAATGTGGTTCTAAAATCGCATATATTACAAAGTCATAAGAATTGTAATTTTTGTAAGAAAAATGTGGTTGGTCATTTTAAAAGACATGTCAATTCTTGCAATAATTGTCCATATACAATGATTGAATTTGTTGGTGAATCGATTAGAACTGAACTTAAAAATACTCTTCAGTCTTGTCCCTTGCCGATAAAATGGACTTTAGTAAGGAGAATCAAATTTATAAAATATTCAATGGATCAAAATGGACAATTAGTTAATGAAAAAGAATGTATTGCAGATTTTAGAAGCCTTACCACCTTAACTATTGAGAAAAGAGATTTAAAGCCTCAAATTGAAAATGCACTTTTAAAGATTGATGCTTCCATACACAAATACCAAGCCCAAGGCAGTGGATGGATATATGACCATACTAAGTATTGGCAGTTGCACGTTTACAAATATAAGCCCTTAACTCCAAAGTCATATATTCCCACACCAGAGAGTATTAAATCGAAACATGCAGTTTTAAATATAAAAAATGATGATAATAAATGTTTTCTTTGGTCGGTATTAGCAGCTTTACATCCAATGAATTGTATTAATGAACATGCAAATAGAGTCTCTAATTATGTACCATACGAAGGTCAGTTAAATATGACAAACATAAAGTATCCTGTGAAAATATCTGATATAGATAAATTTGAAAGACAAAATAATATAAGTGTTAATGTATTTGGAGTTGAAGACCAGAAATGTATATATCCATTAAGAACAACCAAACTAAACAGTAATACTCATATAGATTTATTATTATTACAAGAAGGTCGTAAATCACATTACTGTTTAATTCGTGATTTTAATAAGTTAATGCTGCGGTCTACAAAAGATAACAATAAGAAGTATTTTTGCAAGTTGTGTTTACAACATTTTTATACTAATGATATATTAGAACGTCACGCAACATATTGTAAGAACTTTGATGCGCAAAGAGTGGAAATGTCTAAACAAGATACATTACAATTTAAAAATTATAAATATCAACTTAAAGCCCCATTTGTGATTTATGCAGATTTTGAATGCTTTATAAACTCTAACAACCATACTCCATCTGGATTTGCATTTGTTGTAGTGAGAGATTCTAAGATTATTTCTGAAGAGTTATATAGTGGCGAAAATGTTATGGATGTGTTTTTCAAAAGGTTGTTTGAGACTTATGACTTCATTAAAAGTCAAATGGCGATATATATTCCTCTTGTAATGACTCCTGAACAAGAGGCATCTTTCCAAAACTCAACGCATTGTCATATTTGTGAAAAGCCCCTATATTTTGATAGGGTGAGAGATCATTGTCATTCAAATGGTCACTACCGTGGAGCTGCCCACAATGATTGTAATTTAAACTATAAAGTAACAAAGAAAATCCCAGTATTCTTCCATAACTTAAAAAATTATGATGGTCATTTAATAATGCAACACTTGGGAAAGTTTAATCGTAAATTAAATTGCATAGCCAAGGATATGGAAAAGTACATTTCGTTCTCAGTTGATGATTTAGTATTTTTGGATTCCTATAACTTTCTGTCCCTTCCATTATACAAATTAGCTTCCAATTTAAATACATTTAGATTCATAGACAATCCACTACTACAACGTAAAGGCGTATTTCCCTATGAATATATGACGGGACCAGATAAGTTTGCAGAGTCTCTACCCCCAATTGAATCATTCTATAGCACTCTAACTAAAGAACATATCTCTATCAACGAATACGAACATGCTAAAAATGTCTGGACCCATTTTAATATAAATAATTTACAAGAATATCATGATTTATATCTTAAAACAGATGTATTGCTACTGGCTGATGTGTTTGAGACATTTAGAGACCTGTGTTTAAAGGATTACAAACTGGACCCCGTACATATGTATTCACTTCCTGGATTAACATGGGAGGCCTGTCTTAGAATGACTGGTATAAAATTACAACTATTTCAAGATATTGACATGCATTTGTTCATAGAAAGTGCGATTAGAGGAGGAGTCAGTATGATTTCCACACGTTACGCTAAAGCCAATAATAGATATATGGGTGAACACTATGACCCCAATCAAGAGAGTGTGTATTTAATATATTTAGACTGTAACTCGCTATACTCTACAGCAATGTGTGAGCCACTGCCCGTGGATGGATTTCGTTGGACAAATGAGATAGACTACAAATATAATCAAAATGATGAGTTTGGATACATTTTAGAAGTTGATTTAAAATATGATAAAAGCTTACATGATTTACATAATGACTATCCATTAGCACCAGAGAAAATGAATGGCAAATTAATACCTAATTTAAATGACAAAACTAAATATATTTTACATTACAAAGCATTACAAAAATATGAGGAATTGGGTTTGATTGTTACAAAATACCACAGAATTTTAAAATTTAGACAGTCTAAATGGCTTGCGCCCTATATTAATTTTAATATTGAAAAACGAAAATGGGCTAAAAATGATTTCGAAAAAGACTTTTACAAATTGTTAAATAATAGTCTCTTTGGTCGAACAATTATGAATCAACGAAAGTTTCGTGACATATATCTCAAGGATGAGTCACTATTAACAAAATATGTCACTAATCCAAGGTTTGACTGTAGCAAAAAGTTCGATAACAATTTACATGCTATACATTTAAATAAATTAGTTGTAAAGTTTAATAAACCTATATATTTAGGAATGACAATTTTGGATATCAGTAAAGTAATAATGTATGATTTCCACTATAATTATATGTCAAAATTTAAGAATAAAAGATTTCTTATGACAGATACAGATTCTTTAATGTATTCTATAGTTACAGAGGACTTTTACAAGGAAATAGAATGTGATTTGCACTATTTTGATACCTCTGGATATAGTAAAGACCATTTCTTATACTCTGATAAAAATAAAAAAGTCACTGGCAAGTTTAAAGACGAATTAGATGGTCATATTATGTATGAATATTGTGGTTTAAGACCAAAGTTATATTCTTATATCCCTCTAAAATGGTTATATGAAGAAGACAAGCAAGCTTTAGAGGTGAAGAAAGCTAAAGGAGCTGATGGTGCTACAGTTAAACATCTCCTTAGACATCAACATTATTTGAACTGTCTTGCAACTGGGCAAGATTACTATGAGAATGTGACAAGAATTAAATCTACAAATCATCATCTTCAAACCTTGACCATGAACAAGAAAGTACTATCCTTTGACGATGACAAGAGGTTTATTCTGGAAGATGGCATCAATACTCTTGCGCTTGGTCATTATAAAATTGATCAAACATAGTTATGTTCAAATGTATGTAGATATATTTAATGTTGCAAAATAAATACAAATGTTAAAAAAACTCCAGTCTTTCATTTATTTACCCTTACCATCCTCTTGATAGAATTGGTCAAACATAAATCTATATTTGCCATTATTCTTTGACCTTTCTTTGTCTATTACGAAAAAGCCATATTTAGTTTTATCCCAACATTGGTGACAGAGATTTTTAAATTGGTCAAATGAAAAGTCATTAAGTCATCATTCAAAAAATTGCCAAAACAGAGAGGCCTCGAATGGAGATTCTCCCAATGACTCCATCTAGAATACCAATAATACCAAGATTGCAACCATTACAACAATCTACTCCACAGAAATTAGATTTTGGTCTTTTAGCATCAGACTATTTAGGAAATTACCTCAGTAAAAGTAGTATGACAGACACTACATATGGTATTAGACGAGAAGCAAATAAATTTTTTATTGGAAATAAGGAAGTTGACATTGCCAATGATGATGTTACAATTGCAAATAAAACCTACAAGGGGACAAAAGGTTTGTGGCAATTGTTAACTTTAAAAGAACCTGAGGATTATACTCCGGCTGATTTGCAAAACTATAAAGAAATTTTGGAAGCTACAAATGGACATTTAAAGAGTTACAAAGATGGTGCACCAATTTCAAGTAATAGACATACTAAATATCTTAATATAATTAAACCTCTTTTTAAATCTGTTGGTGAAGGTTTGAGACAAGTGACTGGTAATAAAATAGACTATATTTATTGGGATGATCCTAATGAGCTTGTAGATAGGTTAAGACTTCTTTGGCTAAGTCGCCAAGCCGGTAACTCAGGAGTGGATAATGAAATAGATTCCATTATTGAGGAATTGAGAGAAAGTGGTATTATTTATTAAATAAAAATATGTTTATAGATAAATTTTATCGTTTATATAATCCATATAATAAGCCTGCAGAACCCAGGGCTAGTAGTGAACCTACTTTGAATTTACAAGACGATAGTTGGAATTGTTTAAACCGTAAAATTGGTAATGTTAAAGATGGAGAGTTTGTAGATGATGTATCAACTTTGGGTCAGACATTAACTAGAAAAGGTGATGTCTTTTTACAAGGTAAAACTAAATATGAGTTTTTAGAATCTAAGAATAAAAAGTGGAATGCTAAAAAACAGAAAATTACTAATGTGGAAAAGGGTGAAAGTTTAGATGATGTGCCCACTTTACAACAGACTTTAATACGAAAAGAAGATGGTAAATTTGTACAAGACAATAATAATTATGAATTTTTAGAATCAGAAAATGGTGTTTGGAATGCTAAGAAACGGAAAATTACTAATGTGGAAAAGGGTGAAAGTTTAAATGATGTGCCCACTTTACAACAGACTTTAATACGAAAAGAAGATGGTAAATTTGTACAAGATGATAATAATTATGAATTTTTAGAATCAGAGAATGGTGTTTGGAATGCTAAGAAACAGAAACTTAGCGATTTGATGGAAGGTACAGATAGTAAAGATGCTGTGAATGTTTCACAAGTTCCAAAAATGGAAGTAGGCTATTGGGATTTTAATAATAAAAGGTTAGTATGTGTTAAACCTGCCATTGATGACACTGACTGTGTTACAAAAGAACAGACTATAACTTTTGATAATAAAGAAAAATGTTGGGATGCCAAAAAACAATATATAAGAAATCTACCAATGGGGGAATATTTAGATGATATTTGTTTAATGTCACAAGCTATGTATTATGATGGATCAAAATTTGTATATGCAGGAAGAAAATTTAATTTGATGGAATACAATCCTGATTTATTAGTTGCCGACCCTACATCTTTGAGCGGATTTAAGTATATAGATAATAGACCATATATACCAGAAAACTATGTATTTAAAAGAATGGAAGATAATCTATTGATTGGGGCTAATGGTAATATATTTACAGTACAAGGAAAGAGTGATGTTATAAAAAATGAATGAAATTGCATACGAACTTCATAAGCCTGCAAGAAAGAATTTCATTAGAAGGTCTTTTAAAGTATTAGGTATAAACGAAACTGTACAAATAGATTTAATTGATATGCAAAACTATGCTAGAGAGAATTCTGGCAATAAATATATTTTAACTTTAATAGATACATTTTCTAAAAAAGCTTATGCTACTCCACTAAAGAATAAGACAGGTTTGGTGGTTACAGAATCCATTAAAACCATTCTACCAAAGGGGGTTAAAAACATTCAATCTGACAATGGAAAAGAATTTTTTAATCAATATTTTAGCAAACTAATGAAAAAATTAAATATTAATCACTATCACACGTTTTCTACAACTAAGGCTGCAATTGTGGAGAGGTTTCAAAGAACTTTAAAGAATTGGTTATATAGGGAATTTAGTGCTCAGGGGAGTTATAAATGGTTGGATTTACTTCCAAAGTTAATTCGAAAATATAATAATAAGGTGCATAGATCTATAGGAATGAAGCCTAACCAAGTGAGTATTTCGAACAGTAAATACGTGCATGAGAGGTTGACTTCTAAAGTAGTGCAAGTTAAAAAGCCAAGATATAAGGTAGGTGATAGTGTGAGGATTTCCAAGTATAAACATGTTTTTAGTAAAGGTTATACTCCGAATTGGACAGGGGAACTATTTACAATAGCAGAAGTTAAAAATACAAAGCCTGTGACCTATATCTTGAAAGATGAAAATGGCAATATAATCAGGGGAGGCTTCTATACAGAGGAGTTGTTAAAGACCAAGTATAAAGACATGTATTTGATAGAAAAAGTAATTAGGAGGAAGGGTGATTTATTGTATGTCAAATGGCTTGGATTCCCAAGTAGCCAGAACTCATGGATTTCCACTAAGGATGTCCAAGGGAGTGCGCCATGAGTCGGGAGCACGCCCGAGTTCGCGTGCAAACCTCGCACTGTCAAGTTGATGATTTTGTGAATATACATGCGAATGGATGTGGATTTGAAATAGTAATGGAGTTGTACAATGGTATTGAACATTTATATAGGCTTGTATAGGCCGAGAGCTGGATTTTTAAAAAAGTGGTCAAAAAAAGCTCACCATGTTATTCTTATGGGGAAAACGTGCCTAAAGTGGCTTCTCTTTCTGGGTTCACCACTACTGACGAATTGCTTGTAGGTATAGTGGGTTGCCGGAATTTTACTAAGACGAGGAAAATTACTCTTTTTTGTAGACCTGCAAAAATACGCAATGTGACAATTCAACTTTCAACGCTCTAAAGTCAAAGATAAATTATCTGTTTTGGAAATTAAAATTTCACAAAAACTAGTATTTCAGCGCTAAGATATCAATAATTCCATACAAAAAACAAAACTATACTGCGATATATAGCATTACTCATATCACATAAACTGTTGAAAGGTTAATAAATAAAATTGATTTTGATATTAACACACTCTTTGGCATTGTGCTGCACCTCTTTGAAAGTATACCATTGCAGTATAATACTATTGATCTCTTTTTAGCAACAGTTGGTTGGTAAGGGATGTCGTTTTCACCAGCAATGCTTACCCTGACAATTTTATTTAAATATTAGATTGTAAATGCCGAGAAATTGTCCCCATGTTTATGTCAAAAATCTAGTGAATGGACAAATTTTATATTCATTGAATTGAGGTACCAAATGGATTTATGTGGATGGATTTTTACAAAACAGCGAAAGTTTATTATAGATACCTTTTTTTCTTGATAAGGAGGAATTCTAATACCGTACCTAAATCTATTATTGAATGGCAGGCTTCAAACCCCGAACCTCTTGTACTATACATAATTACTGTGATTTTACTGTGAATCCAGTCGTCTCAATCAACAAAATGGAAAATATATGCCTCTCATTTAAAATAATGCAATACCGTTGTAAAGTTTAAGTATCGAAAAGTATTTAAAAAATTGCTCCATATTTGTACCTCCAATTTTTGTACTAGAATACTTGACGAGCCAGTTCAAGCAACAATACTGTTTTGTTTACTTGACTTCTTTGTGTTCTTGGTTTGCGGACGATTGCCAATAAACACGTAAACGAAGCCTGGCCTCTGCCTCTAACCCTATTATAAACTTCACTTCCGTTTGAAGTTTAGCCCTGGTTAAAACTTCACGTGGGTTGACCTGGTAAACAGTTTCTACTTACAATGTGGGAAGACTACGAAGGTGTGGAAAATACAATTTTGAATTTTGGGCGAATTTTGTTAAATTAAATATTTTAAATATGATAAAGTGTCATGATGGAAATATTCCGCTAAATTAGATAGCTTTGTAATTCTTGAGTTAGCCTACTACTGCTATTATGTTTTATATTTTTTAGAGATTTTGTACTAGTTATCACTGTCAAACTTCTATTGACATACCGTTTTTGTTACTAAGTCATATCATTAAAATCAAAGGAATTTTGAAAAAGGTTTTTTTTTAAGAACTTATTGTTAAAACAATAAAATGAAGGTGTTCAGGGGCCAAGCAATTTTTTTTTATCATAGGTACTATCTTAATACCTCCTTAGTTCAGTTTGGGTAAAATCTAAGTTTAGTTAGAGTAAATATTTTTGTACAAATACTTCCTTCCAGAATTTAATTGAAGTCCACATTACCAGCAAAACTAACACCCCACCGTAGGCCAGAGTAAAATTAAATTGTAATATATCCATCTGCCCTTAAGCCTTTACGTTGTTATACCTTTTGAAGTCAATATAGTTAAAAGTTAAAAGGGTTCTTAAATTTGCACACATCTTTGGATAAGACTACAGCTTTATAATAGCTTCAAACCAGAGGTTCACAATATTAAAAAAATTTCAAACTTTATTCTGGCTTTTACAGCTAAAATCTACCACCTTCAGCTAGTCAAGACCCAACCCAACAGATTTCCAGGTTTTAGAAAAATTTAAAATGAAGCAAAGATCCTCTAAAATCAGTAAACGTGATACAGTTCAGCCGGAAATCTGTTTAGCCATCAAATGTTTATCAAATAGCAATAGATATCTTCACAATAGCAACTCTGTTACAATAATACAACAATAATAGCAAATCCAATTCAACAAAGATTCCAATTTAGATTAAACCAACGGTAGGCTCGGCTTTTGCCTCTAACACTGACAATGCGGTTACAATAGGTGTCATCCTGGATTTGGGTTATTCAGTTATTACCTTAATTTAAACAAATGTTTCTTTCGTTGAAGTTTTTTCTGAAGTAATAGTTTCTTGTGTTTTCAGCTAAGTTTAGGGTTAACAGTTAGTTCCTCAATAGTGGTACATGTTTTAGAACAGAATATGGATGTAAAAATGTATGTAAAAAAGTCTGAGTGGTGATAGTATATTTAAGTACATCGACGCAACTAAAGTAATATTATTCAATACTTTCAATACTTTTTAATATTATTCAATATCCTTTTTATTTTGCATAATTATGTAAACAGAACTAAACACCTTCAAACTCATGGAATAATGAATTGGATCAAACCTTAAAAACTAGACTTTCGTATTATAATTTTGTATAAATTGGTGTAAATATCTTCATTTATGCGATCCAGTTTGTAGCATAGTTGCTGCCGGGTTTAACTAACATAGGCTGTTCAAGATGTCTTCAGCTACAACTGGATTCCATAAAAGCAGGTATTTACGCCAATTTATAGTATTTAAATGCGATCAGGAGGCTGAAATCCAATATAATAAATATACGTTTTTGATTTACCATCATTTCTGAGGACCATAACGTTATTTTATGGCCAATTCCTGCTGAAAACGAGAGTGAAAATTAATTATGTACATTTCCATTATAAATAAGCATACCTGACTTGATTGTGATATTTTTAGTTTTGCAGTTTAATTGGATACTTAGAAATTAAAATTATGAATCAGGATTAAATAAGCAATCCAATTAGAAAATGTTATATTGTATGGTAAAGTATAATTGTTGCAACCAGTATATTTTTTTATCTTTGTTATTTACGAACAAACTAAAATCAACCAACCGCAATTAGGATTCTGAGAGCAGCTTAAAGCTCTTCTAATAGCTATTTGAACCACTTGCAGCATTTATCGAAGATCAGCAACCCATTGTTGTTACTATCGCTGACAGCCAAGTGCAGCCAACTTATTGGAGCCACATTTCCCCAATATATTGTTCATTGTTCACCATCGCATTGTCCCTAGATTCCTCTGATTGTCATTTTATACAAGTCTTGTCATAGTTCCAAACTCCTCACATTCTTGGCAGACCCTTTAAATTGCTTTTCCAACCTCAACAAATGAAAAATTCCTTGTGTTGCGTCGCAAAGTAAAAATACTTTTACGTTTTAGTGAGACGTATTTATTTACGTAGAGTTTTGGTTGGACCATAAGTTGCACCATAATTTGAAAGTGAATAACGTATAGTATATAAAATGGTAGTAAGGTTATGTAATCTCTTTTGTAATTTTGACAGTTTTTAGTTGTATTGTTTTTCAAATATCTGTAGTTAGTTACCTGTAAATATCTTTAGATATATATTTTGCTGTTTGGGGAGCGAACTAGACTGGTGGAAGCGCGGGGCTTCTGTCACCGAGGTTCCGGGTTCAAATCTAGCTTATCCTAGTAAAATATATTTAATCGTACTGCACTAGAATGAGGGTGTAACGAATGAAACAAAATAAAACTAGATTGTGTCTTGAATATAACTGTTTTCAACTTCAACATATAAATCGAAATTTCGTTTCGCGAAGCCTAATGATACCACAATAGCAGCAAAACATACCATGAATGTCCCAAAAACATATAGTACTACGTATATAACAACATGAAATAGTTTTGCTCGGTTCCCACAAATTTATAAATGTTTAAATGTTTACCCTGTTTTTAAACTGACCTTAGACTAGGTTAATATAGTCAGTATCCAATAGAAGTACTGTTTTATCTTAGCTCTAGCTAATCTGTTGAAAATATAAAATCAATTACTTGTTAATATCGGTGACATCTCTATTGTTATTTAAAACCTTCATGGGTTTAATCACGAATACTCTAACAGAAACTGTGGTATGAATAATAAACATAAACAAATTATGTTACTGACCATGTTAGTAAACATTATTTAAAATTGTTTAAATGGAACTATCTAGTTTCTAAACCATATGTTAATGTTATTAGTATAGGATTTGGGTCGGTTGCGTCATTTGTTTATGTTTATGAAATACCGCTATCTGTGTTTAGTATTCGTGGGTTTAATAATTGTTTTTTAGTTATTCTAAGGCGTGTTATCATGTTTTAATTCTTAACACAATTAGGTGAGGATGGTTATGTCGAAAACAAATATAACATAAAGGTTACAAACTTTCTTTTTGTTCAATCGTAAATTGCATGGTATAAAATGTATTTATATTGCAAGTAAATCACTTTTAGCCCAATTTAAACACATATTATAACATCTTGACTTTTGGATAAGCAAAACAAAACAAAACCAAAACAATGAAACATTTCTAGTCTTTATTAAGCTATTGTGCCATTGAACCCAAAGAGAGCGACGTTTGCGAAAGTATTTCCATTTTGCCAACTTTTCACATTCTCTCACATCCATTCCCCGCTTCATTACCCAATCATATTTTATCATCAAAGTTTTATTGAGTTTTGAAACTGCAATACGATAGTCCATTTGCTTAAAAGTGTTCCGTGAATTCAATTTGGTGTTTATTAAGTATTCTTAATACATCTACTTTTGTGTTTCAAATGTCTTGTTTTAAGAAATTCTTTACTATCACATTTATTTGTTATAAAACGTATACTAATACTAAACCTACAATTTTATGAAAATTATTTTTACAATTATATTTTTAAACCCTTGGATGATTATTATTTATTTCTGAAATAATTCAAATTAATCTTATTCACGAAACTACTTATCATCAAAAGTTCCTTCCAAGTGGTTTCAGAAATCTTCAATTAGTTGGTACATTAATTGGTAGTGGGCACCTAAAATCTAAAAAATATTAGTATTCTAATACAAATATCCTTAATAAGTTCTCCTATGAACAACTGTATAATATTAATTAAGATAATAACTTAACGAAATCTTCTGTAATGTCAAACAAAACTTAAAAAAAAAAACTACAATAAACGTATTGACGTCACCTATCGTTAAGTATTTACTTTAAGTAATTGAATTATAATAGTTAAACTACTTATTTTTTCGGACAACAATCCATAAAACCTATGACGTAAGGTATACATTTTTCCATCAGACCGGCCAAACACAATCATATTGGCTAGCGTCCCAATCGATGGTTTTTGTTTGTCTTGGAGTCTGGATATTGGTAAAGTTTGCGATGTGTCGGAAATTGCAGCTTATAAGATGCAATTTACAAATCAAATGAACACTGCCCTTGGAAACGGGTAGTATAAAACTATTACCAATATTCAAATGATACATAGATTTGATAAAAAATTATAAAATAATCTTTTTTTATTAGGCCTACTATATTTTATTTTTGTGAGTGATCCCTGTATTACGTTGTATAAAGCTAAGACACAATTCACAACATGCAAACCAAGGAATTCATGTAGCATTTATAAATTACCATTACTTAAGTCTGATGTTTTGTAAAGCCGACCCCTCGCACCGCTTCCAGACGTGCTACTAGTGGAAGCATGCACATGAGGGGTGACTATGAGGAGTGGAAGTGCTAGTGATGGCCCCACAACCGTACCTAAAATCTAAAAGGCCGTGGGTGAACTACAGAAATAAACAAAATTGGGAAAAACATCCTGTAATGTACTGCCTGAATACTTACTGAAAGATTCCCTACTAGAAGTGCGCTGTGGTCTTCAAAATACTTTTCCAGTAAATATTAGAACCTCTTCAATAAATACTCGATAATATTGAATTTTTCTATATCTTCAAAAACGTACGTATGCAGAAGCCCGTAGTTTTAGCTTTACCATAAATAAATTCCCCTCAACCGAAAACCCCTGTAATAATGTTAGATATTTTCCTGTTTAATTTCTAAATTACAACGTAACGAATACACAAAACGTTGAGAGAGGGAGAGAGAGATGTTGTGGTTATAATTACATCTACTTGAGTTGTTGTTGACTTTACTTCCCACCTTAAGTTGTAACGTTTACATCTTACAATGGCAAGTTTAACTCCATTTGTGTTTCTGTTTGTGACATTCGGTTAGTGTAATGTTATTACATTGAGGACTTGTTTGTGTGTAAGAATCTTTTGAGTATGTCATCGTAGGGTTTCTCTTAAGGAAAATTTTATGTGTAATTTCCAATTTTTTGAATTTTTGAAGCTCCATGTTTTTATAATATTTTGTACTTTAAAAGTATACTAATTTTCGTAAAAAAGTCTTAAGTAGCAAACTAATTTGCAATATTTAAATGAAATATTTCTATAACATTTGTCTTGCCATTAAATGGTAAAATTCGACATAAATTGAAATTTACTTGTATTATTTTGTAGCAAAATAATTTCGTCTGTATTGAACATGATTCTACTCTAAGACTTACAGTGAAGAATAAACGTTTATTTTGTCCACTCACTCAAGTAAACAAGGACCTTAAACTCTCTTAATCCAATTTTTAATAAGGAACGTTAAACATTATTCTGATTATCAACAGTTTTAAAATTAAAAGAAGTAAAAAATCCTAGTTTTACCTGATTTTACAAAATATTGTCACTTAAATTTATTGGTACTTCTGTCACAATACCTCTTCCTTGGCGGATAAGTAAATCGACACTTATAGATGAGCCATCTTAACCAGAACGATATCCCCAACCACCGATGTATTTTCCCTGATGGTCTTGAAAGCGTCGGCAAATAGGTGAATTTGTAACCTGCCACCATGTTAAAGGATTGTCCAAACGATACCTTTATTTCATTTCGAGCAATTTTTATTTATGAGTCTAGAATGGAACATTTTCTCTTATTTAGCAAATTTTCACTAGATTTTAGTTCGCTATACGTTAAAAACATTCACCTTTTCTACGCAAAACAGTTACATTAAAATTTGCATTTGCTTTCCTTGTGACGTATAATGTGTATGAATATTCAACAAGAACCAAATTTTGAATAAACAGTTCAGTCAACGTGCCCATTGAACTATGTCTTTGAGAGATTCACGACAATCACGACTTATACAAATTTCCAATTCATTAAACATTCTAGGCCTAAATAATACCTTTCTAGAACTCGTTTGGGTAATTAGATAGTCTCGTAATTCAGTGAATGACTTGCAGTTATGATCATCAGCATATCCGCAAATGCTTGCATGATTTGTACTGATTTCCCTTCAAATCGTCTGTATAATACACAATGCATCCTTTTCTAGTTTCTAGTCCGGAATTGTCTTCACACTACTTTAGGCTAGGCCTAGAAGGAATCGCGGCAATACCAGTTAAAATAAATTTCGTTGGTAATTGGCAGTATTTGAACTCGAGACTATTGTGACCGAAGTCCCGCGGTCTACCACTAGACCAGCTGGCTCCCACTGGAGAGCTACGAATTGACCCTGGTGTGTACGAAAACAGAAATAAAACAACTATTGTGTACACATTCACAACCACACACTAATTCTACGCACACTAAAATAGTTAGAATGCTTAAAATGCATGAAAAATGAATGGAAGTTCATGAATTACTCTCCATCCAAACCCTCCAGTTGACTGAAGACTTTGTTTGCAGTTTCTAATGGCATCATTCACAAGCACCTCTTCTGCAGTCGCTGCCTTTTGTTTGTCCCTGCTAAGACGCATTGTTCGACATGCTAAGTGCCTTGTTAAGTGTAGGTCCTCTTAAATTTGATATGACTGTAAATGGCTCAGGTCTACAAACTTGTTTTTTTATTTAGTTTTTAAGTGCCACATTGAATTTTATTGTACAAATTATTTCTGCACGTACTAACGTATACACGCACATGTCACGTGACACTACACTGTGTTGTAGTATCTTGTGAGACTACGTTGTGTATAGCAGAGACATCCACACGTCCCCAGGGATACACAGAGAGAACCTGTCACGTGTGTTGAGCTTCTACATGTCAAGACGTGTTTACTGATGTCACGTGACCCTACACTGTGTTGTAGTATCTTGTGAGACTACGTTGTGTGTAGCAGAGACATCGACACGTCCCGAGGGATACACCGAGAAAACCTGTCACGTGTGTTGAGCTTCTACATGTCAAGACGTGTTTACTAGATACACGCACATGTCACGTGACACTACACTGTGTTGTAGTATCTTGTGAGACTACGTTGTGTGTAGCAGAGACATCGACACGTCCCGAGGGATACACCGAGAAAACCTGTCACGTGTGTTGAGCTTCTACATGTCAAGACGTGTTTACTGATGTCACGTGACACTACACTGTGTTGTAGTATCTTGTGAGACTACGTTGTGTATAGCAGAGACATCCACACGTCCCCAGGGATACACAGAGAGAACCTGTCACGTGTGTTGAGCTTCTACATGTCAAGACGTGTTTACTGATGTCACGTGACCCTACACTGTGTTGTAGTATCTTGTGAGACTACGTTGTGTGTAGCAGAGACATCGACACGTCCCGAGGGATACACCGAGAAAACCTGTCACGTGTGTTGAGCTTCTACATGTCAAGACGTGTTTACTAGATACACGCACATGTCACGTGACACTACACTGTGTTGTAGTATCTTGTGAGACTACGTTGTGTGTAGCAGAGACATCGACACGTCCCGAGGGATACACCGAGAAAACCTGTCACGTGTGTTGAGCTTCTACATGTCAAGACGTGTTTACTGATGTCACGTGACACTACACTGTGTTGTAGTATCTTGTGAGACTTCGTTGTGTATAGCAGAGACATCCACACGTCCCCAGGGATACACAGAGAGAACCTGTCACGTGTGTTGAGCTTCTACATGTCAAGACGTGTTTACTGATGTCACGTGACACTACACTGTGTTGTAGTATCTTGTGAGACGACGTTGTGTATAGCAGAGACATCGACACGTCCCGAGGGATACACAGAGAGAACCTGTCACGTGTGTTGAGCTTCTACATGTCAAGACGTGTTTACTGATGTCACGTGACCCTACACTGTGTTGTAGTATCTTGTGAGACTACGTTGTGTGTAGCAGAGACATCGACACGTCCCGAGGGATACACAGAGAGAACCTGTCACGTGTGTTGAGCTTCTACATGTCAAGACGTGTTTACTGATGTCAGGTAACACTACACTGTGTTGTAGTATCTTGTGAGACGACGTTGTGTATAGCAGAGACATCCACACGTCCCGAGGGATACACAGAGAGAACCTGTCACGTGTGTTGAGCTTCTACATGTCAAGACGTGTTTACTGATGTCACGTGACACTACACTGTGTTGTAGTATCTTGTGAGACTACGTTGTGTATAGCAGAGACATCCACACGTCCCGAGGGATACACAGAGAGAACCTGTCACGTGTGTTGAGCTTCTACATGTCAAGACGTGTTTACTGATGTCACGTGACACTACACTGTGTTGTAGTATCTTGTGAGACTACGTTGTGTGTAGCAGAGACATCGACACGTCCCGAGGGATTCACCGAGAAAACCTGTCACGTGTGTTGAGCTTCTACATGTCAAGACGTGTTTACTGATAAACGCACATGTCACGTGACACTACACTGTGTTGTAGTATCTTGTGAGACTACGTTGTGTATAGCAGAGACATCGACACGTCCCGAGGGATACACAGAGAGAACCTGTCACGTGGGTTGAGCTTCTACATGTCAAGACGTGTTTACTGATGTCACGTGACACTACACGGTGTTGTAGTATCTTGTGAGACTACGTTGTGTGTAGCAGAGACATCGACACGTCCCGAGGGATACACAGAGAGAACCCGTCACGTGGGTTGAGCTTCTACATGTCAAGACGTGTTTACTAGATACACGCACATGTCACGTGACACTACACTGTGTTGTAGTATCTTGTGAGACTACGTTGTGTATAGCAGAGACATCCACACGTCCCCAGGGATACACAGAGAGAACCTGTCATTTGTGTTGAGCTTCTACATGTCAAGACGTGTTTACTGATGTCACGTGACACTACACTGTGTTGTAGTATCTTGTGAGACTACGTTGTGTGTAGCAGAGACATCGACACGTCCCGAGGGATACACAGAGAGAACCCGTCACGTGGGTTGAGCTTCTACATGTCAAGACGTGTTTACTAGATACACGCACATGTCACGTGACACTACACTGTGTTGTAGTATCTTGTGAGACGACGTTGTGTGTAGCAGAGACATCGACACGTCCCGAGGGATACACAGAGAATTTCTTTTACGTGTGTTGAGCTTCTACATGTCAAGACGTGTTTACTAGATACACGCACATGTCACGTGACACTACACTGTGTTGTAGTATCTTGTGAGACGACGTTGTGTGTAGCAGAGACATCGACACGTCCCGAGGGATACACAGAGAGAATCTTTTACGTGTGTTGAGCTTCTACATGTCAAGACGTGTTTACTAGATACACGCACATGTCACGTGACACTACACTGTGTTGTAGTATCTTGTGAGACTACGTTGTGTATAGCAGAGACATCCACACGTCCCCAGGGATACACAGAGAGAACCTGTCATGTGTGTTGAGCTTCTACATGTCAAGACGTGTTTACTGATGTCACGTGACACTACACTGTGTTGTAGTATCTTGTGAGACTACGTTGTGTGTAGCAGAGACATCGACACGTCCCGAGGGATTCACCGAGAAAACCTGTCACGTGTGTTGAGCTTCTACATGTCAAGACGTGTTTACTGATAAACGCACATGTCACGTGACACTACACTGTGTTGTAGTATCTTGTGAGACTACGTTGTGTATAGCAGAGACATCCACACGTCCCCAGGGATACACAGAGAGAACCTGTCATGTGTGTTGAGCTTCTACATGTCAAGACGTGTTTACTGATGTCACGTGACACTACACTGTGTTGTAGTATCTTGTGAGACTACGTTGTGTGTAGCAGAGACATCGACACGTCCCAAGGGATACACAGAGAGAACCTGTCACGTGGGTTGAGCTTCTACATGTCAAGACGTGTTTACTGATGTCACGTGACACTACACTGTGTTGTAGTATCTTGTGAGACTACGTTGTGTGTAGCAGAGACATCGACACGTCCCGAGGGATACACAGAGAGAACCTGTCACGTGGGTTGAGCTTCTACATGTCAAGACGTGTTTACTGATGTCACGTGACACTACACTGTGTTGTAGTATCTTGTGAGACTACGTTGTGTGTAGCAGAGACATCGACACGTCCCGAGGGATACACAGAGAGAACCTGTCACGTGGGTTGAGCTTCTACATGTCAAGACGTGTTTACTAGATACACGCACATGTCACGTGACACTACACTGTGTTGTAGTATCTTGTGAGACGACGTTGTGTGTAGTAGAGACATCCACACGTCCCCAGGGATACACAGAGAGAACCTGTCACGTGGGTTGAGCTTCTACACGTCAAGACGTGTTTACTAGATACACGCACATGTCACGTGACACTACACTGTGTTGTAGTATCTTGTGAGACTACGTTGTGTGTAGCAGAGACATCCACACGTCCCCAGGGATACACAGAGAGAACCTGTCACGTGGGTTGAGCTTCTACACGTCAAGACGTGTTTACTAGATACACGCACATGTCACGTGACACTACACTGTGTTGTAGTATCTTCACACACAGTTCACAGTTCAAAAATCTTTATTTTTCTGCATATGATATAAATACAAATACTCCCATGAACCACGCAGGGTTCGTGCGGGAAAAAAATACATTATGGTTAGTACAGAATAGCTGTCTGGCAGCCTAAATCATCATAATGTCTATTGTTCCTTTCTTCAATATTCTAATGCTGGTAAGTCACATCACTTTTTTCACTTTTAACAATCAATAATAATTCTTTCTTTTTTTACAATTATAAAACATGCAATATATCCTTACAAAAATACGTTTAAATAGGTACATTCATAATAATTAAAAGATATTTTTAACATGCATACTTTTTAAACAATTTTAAATTTATAGAAACATCCTTTACCTTACGCTAATATATTATGGCACAACTTCATCCCTATCATACTGTAATACAAATTCTATGACCGTTTTCTTAAATACCTCCCTACTGTCTACATAAACTTGATTTCCAAACATTTTTACCAGATTATTGAAATGTTTGGGCCCGAGAGCACTGAATTGATGCCTACTGATTTCTTTTGCACAAAACCTCTCTTGAATAAGATTAAACTGTGCTGAACGAGTATCTCTAACCACTGGTCTAGCATTAAACAGACAAATATACTTTTTTACATACATTATTACGCTATAGACATGCAACTGGTTAAATGTTAATAAATTATTTTCGAGAAACAAGTGAGACACACTATCATAACGCTTAACATTAAATATTGTGCGGATGGCATTTCGTTGACACATAATAACAGATTTCAAAAGAGTTGGGTATGTACCACCAAAATGAATTATTCCATACCTTAAGACACTTTCAAACCATGACAAATAAATATTTTTCAAATAAGCACTTTTCACATGATCTTTCAAAAAGTACAAAGCATAGTTTATTTTTCTCAATTTACTACATAAATGGTTAATCTGTGGACTCCATTTCAGATATTCATCAACAAACAAACCCAAATACTTAACACTACTGACTATTTCTATACTAGTACAATTACATACATAAACGCAGTGATGCTTGTGGCACATGATATTGAAATGTTTTGTCAAAAACTCTTTTGAAATACTTTGGTCAAAGAACAATATGCATTTGGATTTTTCTGTATTTATCACTAGTTTATTACTCACCAGCCACTGTGAAATTTTTTCCAAATCACTGTTTACTTTTAGCCTTAAAGAATTCTTGTTGTAAGAAGAACATACAAGTGCTGTATCATCAGCATAAGCAAAAATTTGTGAATTTAAATTTAAACTTAACAAATCATTTACATAAATAAGAAAAATTGCAGGCCCTAGAACCCCTCCTTGAGGTGTCCCATATTCTAACTTAAGTACACCACTCAAATTGTTGTCTATTTTTACTACCTGCATCCTGTCTTTGCAAAATGACATAAGCCATTCCAAAGCTTTCCCACCTATACCATACTTGCTGAACTTATGAAATAAAATGTTAAGATCTAGTACATCAAATGCCTTTTGGAAGTCCAAATACAGTGACAGTGTGTACTTATTTCTATCCATTGATTCGGTAATGCAGCTAATGTGCCTCTCTATAGCCAAGTCTGTTCCCTTGCCTGGTAAAAATCCATATTGATGATTCGAAAATAATGATTTTCTTTCAAAGTATTCAAATATTTTTTTCTTAATGAGAGATTCAAAGATTTTAGCTATTGTATTTATAACTGAGATTGGACGATATGAAACGATTTCAGAGGGGTCACCTGACTTGTAAATGGGGACAACAGTGGCTACTTTAAGTTTGTCAGGAAAAACACCCTGTGTCAACGACAACTGATAAATTTTACACAGGAGAGGGGCAAAAATATCTAAGTTTTCCTTGATTACAAAAATACTAATTCCATCAATACCTACACTAAACTTGTTTTTCATGCACTTAATAGTATTAACCACCTCCTCATCTCTAAAAGTAAAATCACTAAGAAACACTTCATACTCATCTACATCTTCCATAAACATATCATTCCCAAAGTTTTCCTGTTTTAACCTAGGGACAACATTAGCAAAAAATTTATTAAACTCATTTGCAATAGTATCCTCATTTCCTTTACGCTGTAACAGCACATTATCCACTCTTATGTTGTTAAAAGACTTTTTGCTTTTTTTAATAATTTTTCTGATAACTTTCCAATACTCTCTTGAGTCACCATTTGATCTCTCTATAAGATTTGAATAGTAATTCAATTTAGCTTGTTTGATGCGTTTCGTTACATTTTTCGAAAAAGCTTTATATTCTAACTTTAACTGACCATTGTCTCTATTCTTTGAGTACAATTTATACAGATTATTTTTACGGTTAATCAAACAAACCAAATTGTCACTTATCCATTCACTTCTTTTTCTATTCTTACTGCTGATTTTTTTTAAATAGCAAGAGCTATCATAACATTTTTGGTATATTTCATAAAATTCATACATCTATCGTATCTTGTGAGACTACGTTGTGTGTAGCAGAGACATCGACACGTCCCGAGGGATACACCGAGAAAACCTGTCACGTGTGTTGAGCTTCTACATGTCAAGACGTGTTTACTGATGTCACGTGACACTACACTGTGTTGTAGTATCTTGTGAGACTACGTTGTGTATAGCAGAGACATCGACACGTCCCGAGGGATACACCGAGAAAACCTGTCACGTGTGTTGAGCTTCTACATGTCAAGACGTGTTTACTGATGTCACGTGACACTACACTGTGTTGTAGTATCTTGTGAGACTTCGTTGTGTATAGCAGAGACATCCACACGTCCCGAGGGATACACAGAGAGAACCTGTCACGTGTGTTGAGCTTCTACATGTCAAGACGTGTTTACTGATGTCACGTGACACTACACTGTGTTGTAGTATCTTGTGAGACGACGTTGTGTATAGCAGAGACATCCACACGTCCCGAGGGATACACCGAGAAAACCTGTCACGTGTGTTGAGCTTCTACATGTCAAGACGTGTTTACTGATGTCACGTGACCCTACACTGTGTTGTAGTATCTTGTGAGACTACGTTGTGTGTAGCAGAGACATCGACACGTCCCGAGGGATACACCGAGAAAACCTGTCACGTGTGTTGAGCTTCTACATGTCAAGACGTGTTTACTGATGTCACGTGACACTACACTGTGTTGTAGTATCTTGTGAGACGACGTTGTGTATAGCAGAGACATCCACACGTCCCGAGGGATACACAGAGAGAACCTGTCACGTGTGTTGAGCTTCTACATGTCAAGACGTGTTTACTGATGTCACGTGACACTACACTGTGTTGTAGTATCTTGTGAGACTACGTTGTGTGTAGCAGAGACATCGACACGTCCCGAGGGATACACCGAGAAAACCTGTCACGTGTGTTGAGCTTCTACATGTCAAGACGTGTTTACTGATGTCACGTGACACTACACTGTGTTGTAGTATCTTGTGAGACTTCGTTGTGTGTAGCAGAGACATCGACACGTCCCGAGGGATACACAGAGAGAACCTGTCACGTGTGTTGAGCTTCTACATGTCAATACGTGTTTACTGATGTCACGTGACACTACACTGTGTTGTAGTATCTTGTGAGACTACGTTGTGTGTAGCAGAGACATCGACACGTCCCGAGGGATACACAGAGAGAACCTGTCACGTGGGTTGAGCTTCTACATGTCAAGACGTGTTTACTAGATACACGCACATGTCACGTGACACTACACTGTGTTGTAGTATCTTGTGAGACGACGTTGTGTATAGCAGAGACATCCACACGTCCCCAGGGATACACAGAGAGAACCTGTCACGTGTGTTGAGCTTCTACATGTCAAGACGTGTTTACTAGATACACGCACATGTCACGTGACACTACACTGTGTTGTAGTATCTTGTGAGACGACGTTGTGTGTAGTAGAGACATCCACACGTCCCCAGGGATACACAGAGAGAACCTGTCACGTGTGTTGAGCTTCTACATGTCAAGACGTGTTTACTGATACACGCACATGTCACGTGACACAACACTGTGTTGTAGTATCTTGTGAGACGACGTTGTGTGTAGTAGAGACATCCACACGTCCCCAGGGATACACAGAGAGAACCTGTCATGTGTGTTGAGCTTCTACATGTCAAGACGTGTTTACTGATACACGCACATGTCACGTGACACAACACTGTGTTGTAGTATCTTGTGAGACGACGTTGTGTGTAGCAGAGACATCCACACGTCCCCAGGGATACACAGAGAGAACCTGTCACGTGGGTTGAGCTTCTACATGTCAAGACGTGTTTACTATATACACGCACATGTCACGTGACACTACACTGTGTTGTAGTATCTTGTGAGACTACGTTGTGTGTAGCAGAGACATCGACACGTCCCGAGGGATACACAGAGAGAACCTGTCACGTGGGTTGAGCTTCTACATGTCAAGACGTGTTTACTAGATACACGCACATGTCACGTGACACTACACTGTGTTGTAGTATCTTGTGAGACGACGTTGTGTATAGCAGAGACATCCACACGTCCCCAGGGATACACAGAGAGAACCTGTCACGTGTGTTGAGCTTCTACATGTCAAGACGTGTTTACTAGATACACGCACATGTCACGTGACACTACACTGTGTTGTAGTATCTTGTGAGACGACGTTGTGTGTAGTAGAGACATCCACACGTCCCCAGGGATACACAGAGAGAACCTGTCACGTGTGTTGAGCTTCTACATGTCAAGACGTGTTTACTGATACACGCACATGTCACGTGACACAACACTGTGTTGTAGTATCTTGTGAGACGACGTTGTGTGTAGTAGAGACATCCACACGTCCCCAGGGATCCACAGAGAGAACCTGTCATGTGTGTTGAGCTTCTACATGTCAAGACGTGTTTACTGATACACGCACATGTCACGTGACACAACACTGTGTTGTAGTATCTTGTGAGACGACGTTGTGTGTAGCAGAGACATCCACACGTCCCCAGGGATACACAGAGAGAACCTGTCACGTGGGTTGAGCTTCTACATGTCAAGACGTGTTTACTATATACACGCACATGTCACGTGACACTACACTGTGTTGTAGTATCTTGTGAGACGACGTTGTGTGTAGCAGAGACATCCACACGTCCCCAGGGATACACAGAGAGAACCTGTCACGTGGGTTGAGCTTCTACATGTCAAGACGTGTTTACTATATACACGCACATGTCACGTGACACTACACTGTGTTGTAGTATCTTGTGAGACGACGTTGTGTGTAGTAGAGACATCCACACGTCCCCAGGGATACACAGAGAGAACCTGTCATGTGTGTTGAGCTTCTACATGTCAAGACGTGTTTACTGATACACGCACATGTCACGTGACACAACACTGTGTTGTAGTATCTTGTGAGACGACGTTGTGTGTAGCAGAGACATCCACACGTCCCCAGGGATACACAGAGAGAACCTGTCACGTGTGTTGAGCTTCTACATGTCAAGACGTGTTTACTAGATACACGCACATGTCACGTGACACTACACTGTGTTGTAGTATCTTGTGAGACGACGTTGTGTGTAGCAGAGACATCCACACGTCCCCAGGGATACACAGAGAGAACCTGTCACGTGGGTTGAGCTTCTACATGTCAAGACGTGTTTACTATATACACGCACATGTCACGTGACACTACACTGTGTTGTAGTATCTTGTGAGACTACGTTGTGTATAGCAGAGACATCCACACGTCCCCAGGGATACACAGAGAGAACCTGTCACGTGTGTTGAGCTTCTACATGTCAAGACGTGTTTACTATATACACGTACATGTCACGTGACACTACACTGTGTTGTAGTATCTTGTGAGACGACGTTGTGTATAGCAGAGACATCCACACGTCCCCAGGGATACACAGAGAGAACCTGTCACGTGGGTTGAGCTTCTTCATGTCAAGACGTGTTTACTAGATACACGCACATGTCACGTGACACTACACTGTGTTGTAGTATCTTGTGAGACGACGTTGTGTATAGCAGAGACATCTACACGTCCCCAGGGATACACAGAGAGAACCTGTCACGTGGGTTGAGCTTCTACATGTCAAGACGTGTTTACTAGATACACGCACATGTCACGTGACACTACACTGTGTTGTAGTATCTTGTGAGACGACGTTGTGTATAGCAGAGACATCTACACGTCCCCAGGGATACACAGAGAGAACCTGTCACGTGTGTTGAGCTTCTACATGTCAAGACGTGTTTACTATATACACGTACATGTCACGTGACACTACACTGTGTTGTAGTATCTTGTGAGACGACGTTGTGTATAGCAGAGACATCCACACGTCCCCAGGGATACACAGAGAGAACCTGTCACGTGGGTTGAGCTTCTACATGTCAAGACGTGTTTACTAGATACACGCACATGTCACGTGACACTACACTGTGTTGTAGTATCTTGTGAGACGACGTTGTGTATAGCAGAGACATCTACACGTCCCCAGGGATACACAGAGAGAACCTGTCACGTGGGTTGAGCTTCTACATGTCAAGACGTGTTTACTAGATACACGCACATGTCACGTGACACTACACTGTGTTGTAGTATCTTGTGAGACGACGTTGTGTATAGCAGAGACATCTACACGTCCCCAGGGATACACAGAGAGAACCTGTCACGTGTGTTGAGCTTCTACATGTCAAGACGTGTTTACTAGATACACGCACATGTCACGTGACACTACACTGTGTTGTAGTATCTTGTGAGACGACGTTGTGTATAGCAGAGACATCTACACGTCCCCAGGGATACACAGAGAGAACCTGTCACGTGTGTTGAGCTTCTACATGTCAAGACGTGTTTACTAGATACACGCACATGTCACGTGACACTACACTGTGTTGTAGTATCTTGTGAGACTACGTTGTGTATAGCAGAGACATCCACACGTCCCCAGGGATACACAGAGAGAACCTGTCACGTGTGTTGAGCTTCTACATGTCAAGACGTGTTTACTAGATACACGCACATGTCACGTGACACTACACTGTGTTGTAGTATCTTGTGAGACGACGTTGTGTATAGCAGAGACATCTACACGTCCCCAGGGATACACAGAGAGAACCTGTCACGTGGGTTGAGCTTCTACATGTCAAGACGTGTTTACTGATGTCACGTGACACTACACTGTGTTGTAGTATCTTGTGAGACTACGTTGTGTGTAGCAGAGACATCCACACGTCCCCAGGGATACACAGAGAGAACCTTTCACGTGGGTTGAGCTTCTACATGTCAAGACGTGTTTACTAGATACACGCACATGTCACCTGACTTTCACTGCTACTTATCGTCAAAATAACATGATTTGTGCAGCTTCCTGAAAGTTATCATACCAAATAATTCGATGCTTAAAAAAGTCATGAAGGTTAAAAGAATTGAATTTTTTGATTTACGCACCCAATTATTTTGTTTTAGCTGCAGTTGAAGCATAAAGGCTACTTTACTTGATGGGTTTAAACTATCATTAAACGCCGATAAAATACTCCATGTGTATTTCTGCCTAAAAACTTTAAATATTTTACTTAAGTTTATAAGATATATATTTTACTTAAGAATATTAGTTATAGAGTCAGCTGCTGCCATTTATTTATTCATATTTTACTTAAGAATATCAGTTATAGAGTCAGCTGCTGCCATATATTTATTCAACTTTTAATTAAGTATATAATTTACATCAATCTTTGATTTACCACAAGTAGCAAAAGAATATATTCGTTGTAGGTAGGTTAAAGTATTAATTTTGTTTTCGCTATGTAGACTCACTGAAAAAAATTCTACATCGTATTAGGCACTGAGTTCTTTTATGCTTCACAATAGTTAGTCATATAAGTGCTAAATGATCCCAGTGACAATAGTTTTACTACATGTTTTCCTCGTGTTTAAAATAGGAACCGTTAATTACATTGTGTAATGAGTTGGGTTATACTGTAGTAGCCAACTAAACGCAGCCAACTATTATTTTGGTGCATTAAATTACAATTGCTTCATTGTTTAGGTGGCATTCACTCTGCAGTTGAAAGAACACAGATGTAGGTGACCTCCATTTGGAGATACTTTATGGCTGATTACCTATTAATTAGATTTTAATTATAGGTATTTAATATTTTTACTAACAATTTTTTTCAACTGTGGGTAGGTTATCTTGGGCTATGAGTGTGAGGAAATCTCCTGCTAAACCTCTCTGAAGTAAATATTGTGACAATAGAGTCACAAGAGTTACCTCTTAATTGTGTTAACTTTTGACTCCGAAATAAAAATGGACCTCGAATCATGAAAATGATTGGCTGGATCTCAGGTAATAATTTACCCAGTGGACGATTAACCTTTTTGTTTTTGGTAAGGGATTTAGTTTGCCTAAACTTTGATTAAGTTGGACTATATAGTGTCTTCGACCAAGTGGCAACCGGACAAATGTTTCGGTTGTGTATTAATTGCACCAAAGAGTTCCTGAATTGCGCCAAGCCCTAAAACGGTCACAAAAAATTTTCCTTAGTCGCGCTAAGCCCTAGCTAGGTGGGGTGGGTTGCCGGCTGAAGTAATGTCCTTGTTTACGTGCCATCATAACCTAACCTATCCTATTCTAACCTACCCTATTCTAACCTATCCTATTCTAACCTTTCCCAGCCTATATTAATCCATCCTAACCTACCTAACCTATCCTAACCTAACCTAACCTAACCTACCTTACCTTAACTTAACCTTACCTAACCTACTCAATTATGCAGTCAAAAAGGGCCACCACTTGGCTTAGTACAGGGAACGTATCGGGTGGCTCCCTGGAGTAGCGCAATTAATATCCGACTACCTGACTCAGTTCAGTTGGCGCAATTAAAGCCCGTCCAATATTTCTCAAAAACATATTAGCCTGTTTTATACTTTGAAAAATCAATAAAACACTCGACCAATAGTTTTAGTGGTGTAATATTTTTGGTGATTGATGGATCAAATTATTTTAAAAATCGAAGTGCAAAAATGAAGTTCGTGTTACTAAATGCTCAATGGAATTAATTAGTTTAATGTTAATTATAGGATTTAATTTTAGAATCGTTCTTAGACTAAGCAAACTCAAAGAAAACTCTAACCCCTTGAGAATGAAGTGAATTACTTTGGAGATCTTAACTAATTACTTTGATTCTAATTACTCTGATTAATGTATTCGCCTATGTAAATTAATTAACTTCTTCCGAAATACTTTAAACTAAAGGATTAAAGTCAACACTCTGATTATAATTATAATATCGTCGAGATAATTGAAAATACTATAGTTTAAATGAGTTTTTCTCAGTATGAATGTATTTACAAAATACAATAGTTTTACAAAATTCCTGAAATTCACAATGTGCTCAGTTTTTATCGAATATTTACTAACAATTAGGAATAAATTTGCGATGCTACTGGGTAAAATTATAAATGATGATAAATGATGTAGGTTGGCTGTTGGACCATTTTATAGTCCGACTTGTTTTTAATTTTTCGTAAACACTCACATCATGGTATATTTTAGAACATAAAAAAAAAACTCTTATAAAGCGTGTCTCAATGTCATCGTCAGATATTTATATTTTTGGTGCGACGGTCGGAATTCTCGTTTTGTTCTCTAATTTAATAACACACAACTAAGAAGACACTTATAATAAATCGTTATTAATTTATGATAATAACCCGGAATGTAATATTCCAAAACGTTCCAAACGTAGTGTCAAACAGCATTTGCTAAAAGGTGACTAGAACTGTGTGTTCAGTTGTATCACAAGTAGCGCTGAGATTGACGTTGTAATTAGTCGCTAACTCAAATACCTGTCGCGTTTACGCAAACTGAGTTAGTCTGGTCGGGATTTCGTTTAAGTACATTTTAAATTTACTTTCCACACTCGCAATTTCCTGTGTAATAACACAGTTTCATCTGATAGTTAGATTTGTCTTTGATACCTATTTAATGTAGCAACTGTTCACCAAATTTCGTTGATCAATTTCAACTTTCGCGGTTAATCACTGAATAAGGTTAGTAAAATGGATACCGAAATTTATTTGTAGTTGGATATATTTTATAATATTATAATTTAGCTGTGTAATTTGTACTTACTTTTTTCAACTTCATTTTTTTTTATTAACTTACTCAAAAATGTTTTTTTTAAGGTTAATGAATATTAAATTTTATTCCTCTAATATTTCATTTCCGAATATTTTTGGTGAGAGCAAACAAATACGTTCATACATACTTCCATTAACGTAAAAAATTAAATGCTTCCTACGATTAATTCGGGTATTAGACACAATTAATTAAAAGCATATTGTTAACAGACAAACTAGTGTATTCAGTTCCTAGAATCAATTTTAATAATCTCTGAATGATATTTCAAAATGTTTGGTAATCTTCCGAGGAAAGACAAAAATAAAAACAAAAACAAAACAAAATTTTCTTTTAAAAACTAGTTTTTAAAGGCCTTGAAATCTTATATATTTTTTTCCTTTAATTTTGTTAAAAGTTATGTGATTAATTCATCTAATGTAATGATTTTGCCATTTGGTAATACTATGAAGACACTATAATATAAAATAAAGAGGATTCCGAACACATGTCACATATGTGATAGATAGTTGTGAAAATCTTTCGATTTCTTTCAGAATGTTAAACAACCTACTTCCTTGGTGTCGTGTGTTGATCGTAAAACGTCAGGAAATTGGATCTTCCGTCGCATTGATCTGGTGAACGCAGGCCCAAGTAGGTTGGAAAAATGTGTCTACCCATGTGAAGGTACCAAGAAATTATTTGGGTCTACTCAAGTAAATTATTTGTGTCTACCCGTTCGAAGATACCAAGTAAATTATTTGTGTCCACCCATGCGAAGATGCCAAGTAAATTATTTGTGTCTACCCACACGAAGATACCAAGTAAATTATTTGTGTCCACCCATGCGAAGATACCAAGTAAATTATTTGTGTCCACCCATGCGAAGATACCAAGTAAATTATTTGTGTCTACCCATGCGAAGATACCAAGTAAATTATTTGTGTCTACCCATGTGAAGGTACCAAGTAAATTATTTGTGTCAATCCATGTGAAGATACCAAGTAAATTATTTGTGTCTACCCATGCGAAGATACCAAGTAAATTATTTGTGTCTACCCATGCGAAGATACCAAGTAAATTATTTGTGTCTACCCATGCGAAGATACCAAGTAAATTATTTGTGTCTACCCATGCGAAGATACCAAGGAAATTATTTGTGTCTACCCATGTGAAGATACCAAGTAAATTATTTGTGTCTACCCATGCGAAGATACCAAGTAAATTATTTGTGTCTACCCATGCGAAGATACCAAGTAAATTATTTGTGTCTACCCATGCGAAGATACCAAGTAAATTATTTGTGTCTACCCATGTGAAGATACCAAGTAAATTATTTGTGTCTACCCATGCGAAGATACCAAGTAAATTATTTGTGTCTACCCATGCGAAGATACCAAGTAAATTATTTGTGTCTACCCATGCGAAGATACCAAGTAAATTATTTGTGTCTACCCATGTGAAGATACCAAGTAAATTATTTGTGTCTACCCATGTGAAGATACCAAGTAAATTATTTGTGTCTACCCATGTGAAGATACCAAGTAAATTATTTGTGTCTACCCATGCGAAGATACCAAGTAAATTATTTGTGTCCACCCATGCGAAGATGCCAAGTAAATTATTTGTGTCTACCCACACGAAGATACCAAGTAAATTATTTGTGTCTACCCATGCGAAGATACCAAGTAAATTATTTGTGTATACCCATGTGAAGATACCAAGTAAATTATTTGTGTCCACCCATTCGAAGATACCAAGTAAATTATTTGTGTCCACCCATACGAAGATACCAAGTAAATTATTTGTGTCTACCCATGCGAAGATACCAAGTAAATTATTTGTGTCTACCCATGTGAAGATACCAAGTAAATTATTTGTGTCAATCCATGTGAAGATACCTAGTAAATCATTTTACACCGTTACATTCACGAATATATTTAAAAGGGATTTGCTTAAAATAAAGTGTGCTCTCAAGGGGGCTTAGGCTGAGAAAAATTGAAGTGTGATTCAAGTTATGATTTAGTCATCATAGGTCGATAGTTTATTTTATAGTTCTTGATCTCCTGAACCTCTTTTTTCTACCTAATGGGATTTACAGTGGGTTAAACCAGTCTTCGTTAATTATTACGATATACTTCAATATAATTTCCTCTGGTTTAAGGACAAAGGCAACCAATTTAATGTGAACTATTGAAATCGACATTTCGTTAACATTCAATAAAAAAACTTAAAAGCCTCTAATGTGAAGGCTGGGGCTGGGTAGCTGATAGTTTAGTGTTTGCCTTACAATCAACGGTTTACCGTTTCGACCATGAGAAACGTAGCTTTTTGATGGTACGAAACTGGACTCAGCTGTTTATGGTAATTGGGCTTAGAATCAATTATCCCATCGATCTCTAAATACAGATCGATGAATTATCCTAACTAGGAAAAAATCTTGGTCAGTTCAGGCTACACCTTAAGGATAGTCCTTAACATGAACATACGGTACAAGTTGGAAAAAGGTTTATCGCAACCGTACGTGAACATCATTGTATGAATCCCTAAATATTTTATCAAACTATTCAAAATTGGCAAACAAATTTTGTGTGCTAAAAAATAACAAGAAAATTACGTTATGAAATTTCTTATGTTGCCCTATTAGTTGTTTTAAAACTATAATTAATGTTTTTTTGTGTCCAATAATGTCCTGTAAACAAAAAAAATCTGAGTAGATCGATGCTTTAGATGTTTACTATATATCTGAGTCTGTCAAAATTTCAATTGCAGATGGAATCACAGCCAGATCTGCTCTGTTCCCACGACTACTAGAATTGTAGATCCGGGCTGTGTCTGTTGGATAAATCTTGGACTTATCTCCGTTGGCGAATGGAAATCTTGCTCGAGTGTTTGTTTGCGAGGTCGAGAAAAATAAAACAAGCTAGGAAATTGTTCTCTGATTTATTTTTGAATTGCGGTTGAAATTAGTTTCAAGATTCGACATGGTTTAATTAGTATTCAACAACATAAGTTATCATTTTACATGGATATAGTCCAGTAATATATTGGGTTAAGTGTCTTATCATTTGTTGAGTAGACTAGTAGCATATAATTAAAAAAAAATTAGGATAGGTATTACATAAATTATTGGCAACAGAAATTGATATTTTTACCAAACCTATTTGAACATATTTACAGAAGAAATACTTTCTTCATATATGCTTAGAGAGATGATTGAAAATGCTTGTTATCGACCAATGGGATTAATGTTTAAGAATTGAAGGATGAAATCTTTAGTACTGTACATGAATAGATTTAAATAAATTATGATGCACAAAAACAAACAGTGTTTGGAAAAAGAGGGTGAAAGACAAAAGCTTGGTTTTTAAAATCAATCGGCTTGAAGAGATCAATACAAGCTCCATGTGACACCAACACGCCAGGTGTTGTGGGGTTCAATGATGACGTAAACAAAAACTTACCTCAAGATCCTTGCGTAAAAATTTTAAATTTTGAACATGTCAGGAGATACTGCTAATCATAACTGATTGTTTGCATACAAAACTTGCACAAAATGAACCACTACCACCACCACTTCATAGACATACCACTTAGCCTCTTGCAAGCCATACATTTTATCAATATGTAACTTAAATAGTAAACAAATATTCATGTCCCTTCCTCTAAAAGAATACGTGAAACACTTCAATACGTCGATTAACTTCTATGTTTTTTTATTTTTATTTTTACGAGCCTTTAAAAAACTTAATTTTTGTATGCCCCACCTTCAGATCCAAAGACTCTAGTTCGAGCCCGGAACTTTTTCACTCGTACATATTATCACATAGATAAAAATCCATTGGTGATTGGCGGGATTTGAACCCGGGGCCTCAGGGCCTGAAGCCCCGCGGTCTGTCATTATACCATCTCGCTCCCCAAGGCGCCTTTATAAACGTCATTGGAACATATTACAAACGACAAACACACAAGAAAACTCGTTCTTAATTTTAATAGTTACTCCAAACAATTAATACAGTATTTGCATGTTGTTACTCTATATCAGATATTTGTTCACCCATTCTTTACGTGTACAGTATTCTTAAATATGTTTTATCAAGAACCCATCTCCTCGAGGTAAGAAGAGTTTATTTTTGCTTCTAGTTAAAATATTAACATTACTGTATAACTATCACCAGAGCAAACCTTGTTATAACTCAATATAACTATGCGAACAAGGACGTGAAGTTATTGGCAACTAATTGCCTCGTGTTCAAGACTAGGTAAGATTTGTAGTGATGACGTCACAGTTGGCATCACTGGCTCGTCCGTAATGTTGGCAACACCGATGTTCTGCTCAGCTGTTGGGATTTGACCGATGTGTTTTGGCACTGGTGAACCAGTGCATTCACTGCACCTTTTAATTAACATGCTTTATTTACCATGTGCATTATATTGCATAATACTGTAGTATTTGGTTTCCCCAAATTGTTGAAATATCCAGTGCAATATTATCCATACAGACATACACGAATGTAATTTGTTTTTTCTATGGGGTCAAAATCTTGGAATCGTCATATAGCGTTAGTGATAAGTAAAGTAAAAATATTTAATCTAACACAAGTATTAAAGTGTTAATTTCTTTCTTGGTTTAATTTTATCCTCTTTTTATTTTGCTGTTTTTCAACGTGTTTCCCTATGTTGTTCGATTTGTGAGTAATGACGTGTTTTAGGTTCAGGTTCAGGTTTAGGTTTAGTTAGACGTGTTAAGGTAAGATTTTACACAACATTTTAAACCCCGTAATAATCGGCAATAGAAAATGATTACAATAAATTGTTTAATCGAAAAAAATATATTAATTATTAGCAAAAAGTGTGCTTAAAGTTGATAGTTTTAAAGTGGAATCAGCTGACCTTAAACGAGTGATTTTCACGACAAAGTCAGCTGACTTAATGAAATAAAACAGAATTAAGAGTGTGACTCAATTACATATTCATGGGACATGAATATGCAATAACCATAATAACTATAGATTTATATTATTCTAAAAACCCGCAATTTAAACTACTCGCCCGGTTATGATCGCGTTATGGCAAATCTACCCTAATCTAGTGATAAACATATACTAATACATAATCTACAAATCAAGTAATAAATAATGCCTAAAAAAATTACGATACGTATAATATTATAGCACATAATGTTTACTTCCCAGTAAACCTACATAAGTTATGCTGAGATACGTGCTTTTGTGACAACCGGAAATATGACAAAAGAAAGACATCTGCTCAGAAATGGACAGTTGGCATGTATATGCACGACAGCAAAGTGCGTGGTGTAGTCGTGTCTCGTGTCGTACATTTCACTAAGACCTCCCCTTGTCTTTGGCGTGTTTCCTTGTTTGTGTGAATAAAATATGTGAGATGTGTGCAGACTTTACATATCATCTGTGGAGCCCTGGGACATGTGACGTGAGGAAATTTTCTAGTTTTGTCGGAAATTGTTGATGGTTTAGGTTATTTACACCTTAGGATTTCTGATTTCTTGGTGTGGTATAAAACCTGATCTGACAACCCTTGTTTATATTGAATTATTGAATGGTTGTCCAATATCACATGGTAAAATTGGTATATGTTGTATTCATTTGTCATTAAAGTGTGAGAATTACACTATGGATTATTTTGTGTCGAAACCCTGAAGAACGCAATTTTAGAATCTATTAAAACAAGGCCTCCTTAAAGTAAAGCCAGTAATAGCTATGAATTCATCCATAGCTCTCAACATATTACTCGTCCCTTTAATTTGATACCTTAAATATTAAAATGATTAGCACTCGTCTAGTGAGTGCGAATTTTTGATCTGAAAATGTTATCTATTGCTGGACAAACCGATAAAACCCACATTATTTTCTATAAA
Organism: Macrosteles quadrilineatus; assembly: GCF_028750875.1. NCBI lineage: Eukaryota > Metazoa > Arthropoda > Insecta > Hemiptera > Cicadellidae > Macrosteles > Macrosteles quadrilineatus. The sequence goes on along the minus strand of NW_026542632.1, from coordinate 476,673 downwards.
ATATTCTGTACACATCAATCAACGAAAGAAAATTCTATGTTACATGGCTACACATTAATCCAGTGCTTACCCATTTACGTACCACACTAACTTCATCAACCTGTAGTTAAAGTTCATGTTCGTAAGGCCATAAAATACTGGTTAGACACTAAACTATATAAGCCAGCCGAGCTAATAAAGCTCAGATAATAAAATCGGTGACGGTTTTGTACAAAGGAACGCTATTAGCGGAGAAAATCTCTTTATTGAAAGCATTATTGGCTGGCGTTTATTAACTGTTGTATTATCTGATAGTAAACACATCTTCTTTGGGAGTCGTTCACTAAACACTGAGGAGTAAGCGTATTAGAAAAATATTTGGGAAGAATTTAATAACAGGGATTGTATAATGGAACACTGGTCTAAGTCTTCATACTGTTTCGATCGTTATTTATTTATTGTGTGTTTAAACTGTTCTATGAAATCTTATAAAACTATGGTAACTGTTAACTTTAATTATTTAGATGAATTGTTATGTAGGCATGTGGTTGTATTGTGTTTATTATTTTATGAGTTGTTAGAGTGTAGTTGTTTTAATGATACAAACCACAAGGCTTGGCACCTTATATATTTTATTAGTTTTTACGCAAATATACACTATAATATAATTGTACAAACCTCGTCACAGCTCCGTAGTTTCCGTATATATTACGGCCGTTTCGGCATCAAAATGCCATCCTCAGATACATACATCCACCGGATTTGGCGTCGTCAAACTTGAAACACACACGTAACAAGATAACAAACATTTAAAACATAAAAACCGAAAGACAGGTCTGTCGCGCACATGATGAGTACGTGTAACATTATATTATAGTCATCAATTCAGCTCAGGAGCTAAACCATGTCTATCGACGCAAATATACAACTTAATTTCGTAAAAATGTCTAAAATAGCGTTATTGTACAGTATCAGGGTGACCTGGTCTAGTGATAAAGCGCGAGACTTTGGTCCACGAAGACGCAGGCTCAAATCACGCAAAATCACCAAAGGATTATATCTAAGTGATAATGCCGCAACCCTTAGTTCTAGCCTGATCTAATGTGAAAAACGATTCCGGACAAATTATGTCCTAAAAACCAAGCCTTATGTTATGTCCCAGGACAAAAAATGTTCAACATCATTGTAGTAACCATGAAATTAAGGGATCGTGTGATTTTGATCTAGGACAATCAAGATTTCTAAATAATATGAACGGTTTAACACTTTTGTAATTTTATAATAACCACAATTATATAATTAAACAATTTTCATAGCGAACTTCCGCATTAGAGTGAAAATATAGTTTGGCTTTCAACTGTGTCATGTAAAAAGAAAATATATTGCGTGAGTGATATTGTTGTTTGTAATTGAAATACGTAAAAACTTGTCAGGGTCACACCAGTGCTAGCGGTTGTAAATGAATGATTTTGTTTTTGTTCACTTAAGACCGGCTTCTCACCCTATCTTTATTGTCACTCTCTCTCTCTTTCTCTCCCTCTCACACACACACACACACACACACACACATACAATACACCCATGACAAGGGCATCGTTTTAAGGGTAGTGTCGAGAGGGGCAAAGAAGTTCAGCAGTTCACACACGGTTCCGATTGCCAACCTAACCTCATACTGAAACATGGCTCGCCTGCGTGTGCATTTATAACAAAACTTAACTATAAATCTAGCCAGTGTAACGATAAACTAAATCCATTTTAGATTATATGAATTGACGTTTGGTCTTATCTTTAGTGATGCATATGGATTAGGGAGTTACGCGGAATTTTGTAGTTTAACATAACCTCACTTCTGTCGTGTACTGTGTTTTTGTGTTGTTTGTCGTGTCTTTTGTTTACAATTGTGTTTTGTGTCGAGTCTTGTGTTTATTATTGTGTTGTCTGTCGTGTCTTGTGTTTACAATTGTGTTGTGAACTTGCGCCGATGAACACAGACTTATGCATTTATCCCAGTATTCACAAACTGACTTCGACCAGGTAATATTTATTTCGTTTGTTTTTAGACTATAATAATATTAACGATTTTGAGCTATCGAAATTCGCATGCTGATACATAACGGCTAAGCAATTTGATAAAACTTTGCTATAATTCGTACCTTATTTTATCATTAGGTGTATCATTAGGGCATTATCTTCTTCGGATATTAAAATTAATTGAAAGTCTTTAAGTTCATAAAAAATATAAAACTGAAAACATATCCTACTCTACATGAACTGAGGTAATTAGATTATGTGCATTGACATTTATTCTCATTTAAAACAATTGAACACATTCATTTAGTTGTAAATGGGGAAATGTCATATCGATGCTAACGTAGATTTATACGTTGAATATGCTGCGCCAATTGGATCTTTGTGTGGGTGTGTTTGTTTAGTTTGTTCATTTCCAAACAGGACTTAGATGCACGTATCGCTTTGGTCGATCCCAGTTTTTGTTACACGATCAACTCGGGAGTTTTTAATGCAGTTAATGTCCAAAATAAGATAAGGGAAATCATTTTTCGAATTTTGACCATTATCACTCCATAGTTGCAGAATGTTTGTTTTCAAATAAAAATCTGACTATTTTATGATTACCGGTATTTAAAATGTGATTTTCTTCACTAGTGATTGTCTTGTAATCGGCAGCAGACATTTTATAGTAAAGTCACGTCACTTTTTAAGTGTTTGTTTCCTCTAGCCGAAATGTCTAAATATGTTCTATGATGATTAACAAATAAACTACATAAATGCCGAGAGGTTTCACAAATAACAACAAAATCTATTAAATAGAATATTTTGAGTTGAGAGCTTAATACATACGATATGATTCATTTATGTGTTTCAAACTATGTTGACCCAAGCAACAAAGGTTGCTGACACATATTGAATTTATGCGTTAAGTGCGAAGGTTTAGTTTTTTACTACAAAACGATTCACCTCAGACCTGATATCAAAAGCGAACACTGCCTGTATTATTGGGCGATCCTGTACAAACAGAGATGGTATGCATAGCTCTGTCAACAAAGCGACCACAAAAACAGATCCTGCAGAATACAGCCACAGAAATGTGGTTCTTGATATCCTGTTGTGAGTTTAAATTGGTGGAAAATTAAAGGAAAGTTATCCAGCGGTGAGGTGGAAACTTTTAGTGGAAATAGGTTAACGCTCTTTTGTGATTGGGTTTCCTCCACGGAGTGTTAATACGATTTCGCCGATGAGGTTTACTGGATAGCTTAGTATTGTTTAATTTTTGCATAAGCATACAATCGGCTCGTGAGTTGAATACATCGTTATTATTTTACTATGTGGTAGAAAACGCTATGGAATTTAATATAAAATTATTAGAACATAACGTAAATTTATCGTATTTTTATTCTTCAGTGGTTCGTGGTTCAGTCATTCTTCAGAGGTTTGTGGTTCAGTCATTCTTCAGTGATTTGTGGTTCAGTCCTTCTTCAGTGTTTTGTGGTTAAGTTATTATTCAGTGTTTTGTGGTTAAGTCATTCTTCAGTGGTTTGTGGTTCAGTCCTTCTTCAGTGTTTTGTGGTTAGGTCATTATTCAGTGGTTTGTGGTTCAGTCATTCTTCAGTGGTTTGAGGTTCAGTCATTCTTGAGAGGTTTGTGGTTCAGTCATTCTTCAGTGGTTTGTGGTTCAGTCATTCTTCAGAGGTTTGTGGTTCAGTCCTTCTTCAGTGTTTTGTGGTTAGGTCATTATTCAGTGGTTTGTGGTTCAGTCATTCTTTAGTGGTTTGAGGTTCAGTCATTCTTGAGAGGTTTGTGGTTCAGTCATTCTTCAGAGGTTTGTGGTTCAGTCCTTCTTCAGTGGTTTGTGGTTCAGTCCTTCTTCAGAGGTTCGTGGTTCAGTCCTTCTTCAGTGGTTTGTGATTCAGTCATTCTTCAGTGGTTTGTGGTTCAATCATTCTTCAGAGGTTCGTGGTTCAGTCCTTCTTCAGTTGTTTGTGGTTCAGTCATCTTTCAGTGGTTTGTGGCTCAGTCCCTCTTTAGTGTTTTGTGGTTCAGTCATTCTTAAGAGGTTTGTAGTTCAGTCATTCTTCAGTGGTTTGTGATTCAGTTCTTCTTCTGTGGTTTGTGGTTCAGTCGTTCTTCAGAGGTTCGTGGTTCAGTCCTTCTTCAGTGGTTTGTGATTCAGTCATTCTTCAGTGGTTTGTGGTTCAATCATTCTTCAGAGGTTCGTGGTTCAGTCCTTCTTCAGTTGTTTGTGGTTAAGTCATCTTTCAGTGGTTTGTGGCTCAGTCCTTCTTTAGTGTTTTGTGGTTCAGTCATTCTTAAGAGGTTTGTAGTTCAGTCATTCTTCTGTGGTTTGTGGTTCAGTCGTTCTTAATTGGTAGTAGTTTTATGACAAATAATGGCTAAACTTATCTCGTCAGACAATCCTTAACATGTAGTGTCGAAATTTGCTACATATGTTATAAGAATACCACCGAAACATATGTAGCAAGTTTCGACAATACGTTAAGGATAGTCTGACGAGGTACGTTTAGCCATTATTTGTTATAAAACGTAATTCTGGGGCTGTAAAGATGAATTAAAGAAGTTGTATTCTTAGATTAATTTAGCGTTTTTGTGTTTATATGTGTTCACATCCAGGACACTAGTCTCTAGCCCGGAACCGCTACACATTTAAAGTTGAACTCGTCACAAATTTATTTTGTATTCCATCAAGTCAGAAAACTAAACAAAAATACTCCAGAAACATTGAACCTGTCCCTAGAAATCCACACATCGTTTTAGGTTAGTGCTGCTTAACACTATTCGTGCTGTCGACATGTTTGAACATAAAAGTTGCATTTATTTCAATGTTAAGCAATTGCGGGAATTCCTGTCATCAGCACCCAACATAATAAGTTTTGAAGTGAAACTAACCTACCAGGTAGGCATAATAATGAAATCTTTCACTATATGAATCATCGTCCAAGTACCACCACACTGTCACATGATCCATATCTTATCTTCTCTGGAATTTATAGTTTTGTGCCTTCCTTTATCAGTTAAAAAACATTCAATGAAGAAAAGCTGCATATGTTGTGACGGTCATTAAAATCTCGTTCTCATCAATCAATGAATCACAAATCACATCGTTCACTGTATTCAATGAATAAACGTAACGGCAGATTGCAGGTGTACCTGTGAATATATTCCATTGTAAATATTGAGCCGATAGGGTAGAGCTGGGTACGTGCTTTCTGTTCATTCTATGCTTGTTATTTTTCAGTTCGGAAGTATATTAGTTGAAATAAGTTATTTTCACACCACAAGTTCCAGATGTTTAAGAAAGGTTGTTGTTAATTACTAGTAAGAATGTCCAGTAAACATTATGATAGGATTATCACTTGCGTTCTGAGTGCCTGGGTTGTACAGTACACAATCAGGATTATAACAAATTAAACCCAATCAGTCTCGTATTAACGAGATGGGACGGCAATTTGACAAACCTAGTTTATCCCCACTGCTAATCCTGCAATCAATTGATTTGGCGCCAGATTCAAATCCAGTTTTTATCAATTGTTCGTGAGAAATATTGTTAAAATTCGAGTTGACATTTTGATATAACGTGAGGTTTTATCGGGTAAGATTTCTTTCTGATTTTTTTTTAGTTATTCGAAAATTCTTATGGAAAATTCAGTACTGTATCAGAGATTACAGATACCATCCAAGGATCAGTAATTTAATTTTAATCTAATTTGTTTCCATTCGTTTAATTCGTTTGTTCGTTCACCAATATTAATATACCAGGCTTTGCTCCTACTTCGATAGCCCCAGATACGAAAACCAGCTTCATGTCAGGGCTATGTTTATTTTTAATATTGTTGTCATTAGTTTTTTAACAATTTAGCTGTTTTATGATTTGTGTAGTGATAACAAGATTGTAAAAGAAATAAAATTATTAATTTATAAAACTAATCGTTATAGAATTGTCCTTTATTTTTGTTATGATTGTTATTATTGAATCATTTTAATTTCATTTCATTATTTCGATTTACAGTATCAACATCAATAAATTGTGGATAAGATTACAAAAAAACATTTATAAAATCTTTAGTTGATAGATACAGCTATAAGTGAGCGGACATGAGTCTTTTAAAAGCTCTCAAAACCATGAAACAGCTGCAAGTCCTTAACTATAAAGTAAAAGGTCTTAAATACAAAATCCAATTAAACTAGTTAAAAGGATAAACGATTTAAAGATATCCCATGAGTTTAGGGCATAATTTCAAAAACCGCACATTTTCCCTCAGTTTGTAAAAGTATACATTGTTAATGTCCATAAAACTAAATATTTGCTTCATTTATCCTTTGGCTATAAATCGCACTATTTTCAAGCGGTCTACAATGTTAACAGCAATCAGTTTATCAATTTTGTGAATGTTTCTTAACACAAACATAAACTTGTAATATTTGTAATAACTAGTACTGTAGATGTTTTCGTTAGAACACGATGAATGCATTACAGCTAGAAATAGTGGAGTAGTGCAGACAGCAAAACAACTCAATAATGTGTTAGAGAGAGAGAGATTGAGGGAGAGAGAGGGGGAGGGAGAGAGAGGGGGAGGGAGAGAGAAAGAGAGAGAGAGAGAGAGAGAGAGAGAGAGAGAGAGAGAGAGAGAGAGAGAGAGAGAGAGAGAGAGAGAGAGACCTCAAATGTTCCCCCCTTCTTTCTCACTCCCTCAGGAATCCTGGAACATCGCCAGAAGTTGTATACTCAACCTTTGAACCAAGTTTGGTTTGGGTTTACAAAAGCTTTTCATTGGTTATTCTATGATAATGAGCTATATCTAATCAGTAGTTATGCTTAATAAGATGAGGACTTTTCTAAATTAATTTTAAACTGTGGCTAATTTTATTCTCACGTTTACATGAATTGAGTAGCTAGTGCATAAATATAAAAGAAACATTTATAACTGAAGTATGTCTTATTTTATAATAGTCAACTGTCGCGTGCAAGCCTGCCAACCAAAAATGTACTCTTAATATTTATTAATTAAAAATAAATTGTTTGAACTAAAAAATTAACTAGACATTTTAAAATTTATAGCATTTGAATTTAAGGGCTATTTTTTTATTAATGTAAAAGTATCCGCATTCAATTGATACAACTTTATTGTATTACCTACAACAACATTCTAAAAATAAATAACAAAACATGAATTCCCAAGCACTATATATATATATACGAAACCAAGAACACTAGGGGCTATTATGGATTATATATATTTTAACATTTCGTTAACTGTGAAATTTAAGTGTATATTTTATTTGATTCAGTTGAAACAGCTTAGCTATTAATGTATTAATGTTTATTTTACTATTAACATTTGATCAAAAAACACTTTTCCCCTTATAGATAAATTGAAATTCGCTTGATGTGCAGGTTTGCTGCAACTGGGGTCTATATATAATGTAGAGTAAGTTGTTACTTTAGTTTGGCTAGGTTGAAAAGTTGGTGTATTTTGCAGATTTAAGTCATTGACATCCACGCCCTCTGTCGTCAGCTCAACATGACTACGCTCATCTGTATCGTAAGATTGGCTACATCGTATCCTACATCGTGGCATTGCGACGTCTACTTAAATCCATAGTCAATGCAAGTTTATAATTTAAAAAATACCCCCTTTAGGAACACATAAAAGAACACATAAAACTGTTATGGTGATGTGATCCTGTGCAAACATCATTGCACATATTTATTATTATATTCACTTTATATCATCCACACTTGAATTCCCCTAACCTTGTTAATGGTCAACGCCATCATAATATAATATCCACGGCGCTCCACTAAGTTTCAAGAACACACCAGCAATTTATTCCCGCCAAATCCACCAAGGACAAGTCATCTTAGCAGGTGTTATATGCGAAACCGCGCCAAAAACCATCAGAGAAGCCAACTGTGCGTGGCCTCTGTAGTCAATCTTTATAAATCTTCACGGTAATGTGATAAATAATTGGAGCCCGTGCGCTGAAATGTTTGTCTTTTAAAATATTTGTTATGAACAATATTTCCTTTATGGTGCTCAAAAGTTTTATACACAATTCATCTAGCTGGAGATTTGTTTTTCTAATTAAAATTAATTAAATAAATTGTTTCAGTTTATTTATTGAAGTTCATATGATATGGTGTTATTTGTTTAATATGTTTTGGCTATGGATTTCTGATTACAATTTTTCAACTCTTTCTGTGCTTCAACTGTGTTTATCTATCAGCTTTGAGCTTTTGTTGAATTAAAGAGTGTCTAATTTCACCTTTTCCTGCAAACTTAAAGTTTTTATCGGTATTTTAAAGGAACCTATATCTGAGTTTATGAGAAATATAAAACTGTAGTATTGAAGATTACATCTACTTTTTTGTATAACAGCATTTTTTACTTTTATAACAGCATAGTCTTACTCATAACAACCAATGGACTGGAATTTGAATTTTTAATACCACTAGGATGAACAAATTAATATACAGGGTGATTGATATAAGTGTGCCAGCCGTTTTATTAGAAAACTATAAGAGATATCAAAAAAAGTTAAATGGTAAGTACCTTGGATTTTTTTTTTTAAATTGTAGTCAAGTCAAAAAAATTATTTTAGCCGCCATTTTTCCAATATGGCCACCAACTTTGATTTTTCTTACGGAACACCCTGTATTTTATGATGTATTCTGGTAGAAAAAGTAATTTTAAGACGATTTTATTCTTATGATTTTTTTCATAAACCTAACCGTTTTAAAGATAATAATGGTTAAAGTTTTGAACTTTCTGCATGAGAAAGAGTTTCGATAAAGGCCTAAGCAAGCAAGCCAGCTGTTTTGCTCGAAAACCATTCAAAATTTGACAACTTAAACCATTATTATCTTTGAAACGGTTAGGTTTATGAAAAAAATTACAAGAATAAAATCGTCTTAAAATTACTTTTTCTACCAGAATACATCATAAAATACAGGGTGTTCCGCAAGAAAAATCAAAGTTGGCGGCCATATTGGAAAAATGGCGGCTAAAATAATTTTTTTGACTTGACTAAAATTTTTTAATAAAAAAATCAAGGCACTTACCATTTAACTTTTTTTGATATCTCTTATAGTTTTCGAATAAAACGGCTGGCACACTTATATCAATCACCCTGTATGTTACACAGTACGTTCATTACAATCTAATTGCCACAAACAGGCGAACTTGTCATTATTTGCATACTTAATCTGATGGAAACGGAATTCGAACCCTTAATGTAAGGGGCTCCCTTCTAGACGTAGAGACAACTCCATGACTGGTATAGATTAGGCCACTTTTGTTTAAGTTTTACTTGCAACAGTTAGTTACTATATTGCGTCCATTGTATAACACTTAAGAGTTCAAAAAGCTGCCTTTCAGAGAGAACCTTGTTATGTATTTAGAATCGTTATCTACTTAGGTAGGTGCACAGGTAGTGCCTTTTAGTTTCGTAAAATACAAATCCCACATACTCTACATCTAATCTATAAAAGTTTATTATCAGTAGCATAAACGTTATTTAAATTAACACACAGACGTAGATGAGTGTGGTTTTTTTTTAAGTTTTCCTTTTTGCTTTTTCTCTGCTTTGTTAATTTTTATATTTTTTTCTCCGCTGCATGTTTTACAGTTTTGTTTTGCAGTTTTTTTATTTATTTATCTATTATGCATGGTGTGCTCTTTGGACATTTGTATGTGCTCTTTGGACATTGTTTTGTGAATCAAGAGGAATGCATCTCTGTTTTGTATTTTAGTTTAGTGTTAGTGACTTGGCCAATTGTTATAAACTGAACGGCTCAATAAATCTTGAATCTTGAATCTTGAATCTTGAATCTTGAGACAAATAGAACGCACCATACGCAATAATTACTTTAAATCGTTTGTATCAATCAGTGACATCATAATGTTGTAACTAGAGAAAACTTTTACTTATTTTCCAAAATACTGTATTTTACTTGATCTCAAATAACTAATTTATCAGAGTATTGTGAGAATTGTATTTTACATGTTCTCTCAAAAAGTAGCAGTTAATTAAAATAATATTTTTTTCAAACGAACATTTTTATTTTTAAAAATCGACTGCGTGATTGACGAATGAAAATAATTCCATATTGGGTTTTACTATTCATATCACCCGGCTCATATATTATGTACAACAATATCGATGTATCGATACATCAATCGAGAGCGATGTTCCATGCGAAGCCAAGTCAGTTTTTGTTGCAGATGGTGTTTGCTTTCTTTGGCTCCTTCGCAAAAACTGGCGTTTTCCCTAAAACAACTCTGTCTTTGTTTCTGGACCCATTCTGTTATTTTAGTTTTAACTTGGTAACGAAAAATGTAATCAGCTAACATTTTACTTATTTAAATGAGTCGTCGTAGTTTTCACTTCAACAGTCTGCCACAACAATGTGTTATTCATACGAATAAAATATGTAGCATTAATATAAAGAAGAAATATTTAATTTCTCCTATGATCAATACTTCAAACCCATTGTTATTGTAGTAATCAATATTTGTTGTTGTCGTAAAGTAACCTAATTTCTATTCGAAATAAGACGCAACTTGTCTAAATAACACCTCTTATTTGCAACAGGATGCTACAGTTTTTAAGTGTGTAGGTAGTTAAGTGCGCAAAAAGGGTTCAAAAAACCATTTTGAGGGATTGAGCTCAAGGACTCATTTACTTTAATTTTATGCTGGTTCAAAAATATCCACACCCTGTAACAACTATTCCTAAGACTTTCTCCAAATAACGACTATCTAGAAAATTGGATTGGAGCTGTAAAATATTTACTGCAGGCATTAACAAAGTAGTTTGCACATTAAACTCTACACGCTGCTTTAAACTAATCATGTGCATGTGTTACTGGTAAAGTATGAAATATAGGACATTATTTTGCCTAGACACTTTGTAGAATGTCCTTTAGCACTACAGGTAAAGTACAAAATAACCTGTTGTACAATTTTATTGTACCTAAATAATATTTTATCAATCTAAATACTTTTTTTAGACTTTTGATTCCTTTTCTGGCATTTACCAATCTAATCCAATACAAACTTACCTTAACTCACCTAACCTAACCATACGCACACAATTTTAAATATTGTAAAGTAAATATTTTTTTTGAGCAAATATATTTATTTTGTCCTTTGCTTGACACAACTGTGGACGTTCTATAAAATGCCTTGGTTGATACAAAATGCATATACATCAAAGTGTATAAAATCCTATTGTTATTAATCCCATACCTTGTCTTAAAGCTTCAGGCAATGTGTGCCTGTATTGTATACTTTGCCGGTAACTAGCATTAACATAAACCGGTGTGAATGACATTGAACAATTGTTAAAAATTTTACTTTGGAAAGGTTGACCAATTTATTTTGCCAACAATAAAATAATACATCGTCCTTTGATTCATTAATGGGTTGAAATTGACTTTTCTTTTGCAACCCAACACATATTATTAATTATTTAAAATATATTTCTTATACTTTCTTATTTGTTACAGGTACAAATCATTGTGTTTCAACCCAAAAGTTATGTAAGTAGACTATGTTGGTAGAATGTTTAAATACAGATCAAATCTGTTCTAATGTTTGTGAGATTTTGAACAGTGGACCCAGCAGGGTATCAACTGTGCATTAACAATTCAGATTTGTCACATGTTGTCTCTGCTGGAGAGCTATTGATTTTATCAACATTGGACGGAATTGGACAGTCACATGATAAAAAACGTCATTTTATGATTTTTAAGATTGAAGTACTTTTAAGGTAATTAAAATGTTGTTTTTGTTTGGGAAAGAATGTTGTACAATTAAAAAAAACTGTTAGCCTATCGTTTAACTTCAATAGCGCTACCCTATATATTTATTTTAAATATGTTTGATTCAAGCTTTTTGAACACATAGTTCAAGATGGCTATTTAGGAACAACGTGATAAAAAATATTCCGCTATTCAAGTAGTTTGATTTTATGCTTAGCATATCGCCCGAGTATACTTTGGCTTTAGTCTCAGGGATGTAAATATATTTCTACTACACTAAAATTGGTTATTGGAAATAGATAACAAGTTTAATTCGTCTGCTGGTTTGGTTGTTTTGTAGGGAGTGTATGAAGGAAGTAGGGAGTATGCAAACCTACTACTCATTTACTGTGTTTGTATAGAAATACCATTTTTGTACACATCAATTAGCCCATTTCAACCAAGGTACGTTTATTAAAGAACTACTGACAACGTCAAATTTACTTTTTCAAGTCAAACACAATGGTTAAAAATTGAAGTAGTGATGTCCCGTACTATGCTACTGTGTACATACCTAGAATTCAAATTATATCCATTCAAAGTTGCTTGAAAACACAATTCTTCTTCTTATTATTGACTATAGAATATTACGTTCTTTGAATGGCATTACTGTAGATTAACTTTGATGAATTATTTTATTTGTTTATATGTTTTTTTTTATTTGTTGTTATGTTTCCGTATGAGCTAATAAACCAAACAATCCTTCCAATTTTAAAAAGACACCTTTGAAAACCTTGGGGGGGGGGTTGAAAAGGATTTGAAAAAAACTAAAAAACTTCGAAAGCATAAAAATAACTATTTCCTAAGGGTTTCACATGGAGTAGAATTTTTATAAATTCAGGACAAACATTTAAAACAAGAAAACATGTACAAAAGTACTACAAGAATACACTATAACAGATGCAGTTCATATCAATTCCATCCCATGCATGTGACTTATATTGCATTCCCAATATAACAGCTGTCCAATATGCACCTTCGCTGCAGACCTCATAATACATCCAACATGAAGCTGTATTGCTGTATTGCTGCATTAGGCCCGTGGTTTGGTTTGTGCTGTATTGTAATATGGCATACACTACATTATGTAGGTGCAGTATATTTTCATTGTTGTCATCTTTATCATAAGATAATTAGCGTCACAATTCATTTTTACTTTTCCCCAATTAGTATATGGGGAAAGTATTTTTTTCATCCAAATTTTTTAGTTTGAGTTTTGGGTGGAAATGTAGTTTTTGGGCCCTCCTGATTACCTTATATTAACCAAACGTACAATGTTTTATTTTCATATATCAACTAAAACAGTAAGGCGTATTAGGTTTCTGTCTGTTATATTTAAAGAGCATATTTAAGTTGAATGTTTATTAATTGATATTTTATCAGCGTTGAAATTAATTATTAACCAAATATTTATTACCTATACTTAATTATTTATATCAAAGAGTAACTCACAGGCTAGTTATATAATTTATCCTAAAATAAAAGAGGAACAAATCGTTATCAGTGCTTACCGAACAACAAATGCAGAGCTTACATTTTAAAACGTGATACGGCTCCTAAATATTATAATCACTATCCTACTAATTCGACAATAATTGCATCATATTTATTTAGTATACTACTTAAAAGGTTTCCAAAGTTAATCAGCTTATCAAGGTGCAAGATTAGTTCGGAAAATTTAGTTCCTACACCACAAAGCTTTGAGAAACAATGTTTGATCAATTTTGTTTCATTAGATTATGTTACTTCTTTACTATGAATTTCATCTTTTCCTTTACGGCTATGGATTTTATTATAATTACTTAATACACAAACTTGCTAGAATTTATTTTTAAAACATTTTATATCATAATAAGGTTTTTTGTTGAAAATATTTATTCTATTTATTTATTGTATGGGTTAAAACTACTCATAGATTAATTATTACACACAGCTCCTATTATATTAGTTATTCGGTCTATTTATTTCACTTTACTAACTAAATTAAAATTCCAGTTATTGTTTAGGAACCAACTATTAAAACACTCTTTATTTGGTAATTAGCTGATGTATTTTTTAACAATTTATATTTGCAAGATATTCTATATACTTAGTCTACTTCTACGTCACAAATAGGTATGTGTTTAGATTATTGTAATTTTAATGTAAAACTAAGATTGAATTATATCCTACTTCATCGAAAATACTATTAAAATGATTTTTTTACAAATTATACATTCATATATTCGTATTTGTAACTCTTGACTAGTTTTACTAAGCTTTGCTAATGAAACTTATGTCTTGAATGCAATTGCAAACACTTTTGCATGATATAAAGCACAAAGTAAACCAAAGATATAAGTATGCTCTAATAACACACCGGAGACACCGCAATTAAATGTGGCAATTACTGCTTAAAACTCTCGAGAGAAAGAAGAAGAGGGGAGTGTAAATGCAACAGACGGTCTGTCTCGTACACATCAAAGAGAGGCGCAGTTTCTAAACACTGTTTAACGTCGGGAGCTCCGAGACAGTTCTTACTGCTTCAAACGTCTGCAAACGCTTTCAAAATATTTCCATACATTCACAATGTGTCTAAAGTTTATGTCACAGATGATAAATGGGTGACATTTAGTACAGATAGATATAGCTTGTGTATTGCAAAAGTAAATACGTGTAGTTACAATTTGTTAAGTGGTGTGTGTAATTCTTTAATACCCATTGTAAAACAATAATTTTCCGAAATATTGGTCAAGTTTGTACAAATCCTGTTGTGTATCATATGCACACGCTCAGTCATGTTTTGGATGATTCAAATACTAAAGGAGAATGTGGTACTTGAGGTGGATATAGTCTGTATTATGGAACCTGTCTCCTGACTTTCGGTGTACCGGGTGACTCTAGTGTGAAATAAATTTTTAAGGATTATTTTATCACGTTATGTCATGATAAATGTGTAAAGTTAATGTAAATTTAAGTGGAGTTAGTATTTGATAAATCGTGCGTTTAGAAGAAACTCCTCATGTAATTTAACCTTTCTGTGGTCTAATGGGCTGTCATTCTTTTGGAACCTAAACGAGAAACAATGATTTGCGGAAATTTAGTCTATGTCGTTTCAAAGCTGTGTAACTATTATTAATGTTATTAATAATAAACCTCAGATAAAGAAAGGATGGTTTTAAGGTAATGTACTACTTTTGTTGAGTCCAAATAAATAATTTATTTGATCCAGTCGTTATTAAGCTTGCCTTCTGGTTCTGTATTCTGCTTGAAGTTGGTGGATTGGTGTCGATGATTGCACCAATCTATCAGCTGACGATAGTTACGACAACTTAACCAACTAACACTGAAATAATCATCCTATAGCCTACTATACCTCAGTGAAAAATAATCACCATGGTTGACAATTTAAGTTTTTAAAATGAGTACATAAAAATATAACCAATTAACTTTGTACCGAAGGTATTCGTACCGACATTTCACCATAGATTCTTGGTCCCGGTATTTTTCCCAAGAAACGGTCGGAACCGTTTGACGTTAAGTACCGACCCATCACTAGTATAAACTTAATGTGACGAATAATACATGGTTAACGTTAGTGTAGTAACTATCTACTCATAAGTCATGCGTACAGTATATAGTTATCTTCATTGAATACATATCAATGTCAAATTTATACTCTTGTACTAAAACATTATCCGTAGTCTAGTAGGCTGTGTCATTCTTTGGAACCTAATGGAGTAACAACAATGATTGTCAGAAACATCGTCTATGTACAAAGCTGTGTCTAAACTTTATGTGTCGGATGACAAATGGGTTACACGGACAGACTGTGGAGAATCGGTTAGTCGTTAAGTGTAGTTTGTATAAGTAAGTGTGGTACCAGTTATGAATCACCTGTAGAAACTATCTGGATTTAAACATCCTTGTGAGTCAATTATTTAAAATATTATGAAATAACAAAAATATCCACATAAACGTCGGTATTTTCGTTATAAATCTAAATTTAGCTCTTAAGTCCAAGTTGACGCTACGAAATAAGTTGCAGAGTCGAACTATGAACTTGGTCTGTACTTTAGGTGTTAACATTCATTATTTTATCGAATTTATGAGGATCTATCCCTCAGTCACATTTTTCGGGAGCTGTAGTCAAAATTCTAGGAGTTTGATTTCTCCTCATCGATGCACTATTTGTTTAAATAGCCCACTCCTCACGAGAGTGCTACTTTAGACTAGTGTTGAAGTTGAGTTTTGAATTTGCCGATAAAAGTATGGTGTACGTTGCTCACGTCGTATTGGGTGATATTTTTTTCCTTTTAGTAAATATGCACCATAAGTTTATTAAAATGTTGCATGATTCATTTATCTACATTGTTCAATATGTAGCTCTCAATCGTGTAACAGCTAATTTCTTACTAAAAAAACGTGTAATAATTTTGAAATGGAATATTTTATCAGCTTTTGGTGGTGATTCAACCAAAACTTTCGATCTTTAACAAGTACACCAGCCGTGTTCCGTTTGCAGTATGAAAATGCAAATTTGACTGGCTTTTAAAGTTGGTTGTACAGTCGAAAATAGCCTAACACTGAAACAAACACAATACAACTCACCATTTATACAAGACACAACCCTATAAAGAGCACAATGGCTGGTTAATCCAGTTTGATCCCTGAATATTGGGGCTGGTCACTGCCTCTGCTACATCCCTTAAAACTGCCTCACAGCAACGATATTCAGAAGGCTTTGTTGGTGTCTGGTGTTGTGCTGTGGCATATGTTATGTTATGCTGTGGCATATGTTCTCCGTTATGTTTCGGCATATGTTCTGTTATGTTGTTGCAAGTGTTCTGTAGCACCACATCTGAGCATTGGAGAATACTGTAGAGTGTATAAAACAGCTATATGCACAGCAAAACAATTGATTTTTAGGAATTTATATTTTTTGGTTTAGAAAAAAGGCATTACAGCCGTTTTTATAATGAACGTTTTGTAATTCATTCTTTACATTGGTTGAAATATGGTTTAACTGTAACAAAATAAGATTTTTAATTACTAAATGTACTCGTTATTGTTGAACATATGCAGCTAATGCAAATCTTTACATCTAATAAATTACTATTAATTGGGATTTTGCAACTTATTGACAAAGAATCATGTTCAAATTTCTTGCAAGACCAAAACTATTCAAAAACGAAAAACTAAGTACTTTTCTAAACTTAAAAAATATTACGAACGTAAACTAATTACATTATTTATTCTTAATGAAATACAGTTTCGATATTTGCTTCTTTGGTGCAAAAGTTAGGTCTAAGATCAATACAGCAAAACCTGCAATAAGAAATGAAGTTTACTTGGTTCAGTAGTTCCACAAGCAAAGAGTAAAGTTGGGCAAAAAGTTGCTCTGTTTACTTAGGCGGGTCTACAGGGGCTTTTTACATCTCTGTTTGATTTGGATCCACCCTTAAGCTCTGTCGGTGAATGAAGAGGATCCAGTACAAATATTAAACAGTTGGTCACGCATACGGTAAGGAACCCGGGACCACTGATTAAACTTAACAGAAGTATGATCTATATTTTTACAGTTTTTTTCAACTGACTTTTGTGTAATTATCATATAGGTACGTTCGGTGTCAAACAGGTGTGCTTCATGAGTTTGTATCAAACATGCATTTAAAGGCCTCGCTCTGCTATTTTGTAATGTCTCTAAACTAATCTGAGATACAGCAATTCCGCCCATAAGTATTGCTGGTTTTTTATTCAACCCAACCCAAAAATAGTTTAATTATCAATTATTTAAGATGGGACGCCACTATGTGCGTATTTTAACCCAAATATGAGTGTAGGATGAGTGGCGCGATCTTGTAGTCTTGTTAGTAACTAAGGCCGACATGTTCCTTAGACACAGCTGTTAATTAATAGCACATACAGCTAATGACAACTAGTGGACCTACAGTTTATAGTGGAATTCGAACCACATTTTTAACCATTTTAAATTTGGTTAGTATTAAAGGTAAACCTTTTTCCAGCAAAGGTTTGATATTTTGTTGGATATAGTTTAGTAATTGATAACATGCATTTATTTTTAAGATTGAGCTGGAAAAGGGATGTTAAGGGGAACCCTTTATTAAATGTATATATATTCCCCAGTTAACCAACAAAAATAATGTTTCCATAAGTTCACTCCACATTTGTGCCAGACCAAAACAAACTGGCCATAACAGTTGTTTGATTTGGTGCTAACTCCAGCTGAGTAATTATAACCATCCGCTTCTTGTAAGTGGATTCGTACTTCACAGCTGATAAATGCGCTACACGAGGACTGAGTCTAGACAAATGTGTCTTGCTAACATCTGGTGAGGCATTAGAATCAGAATTAACACTGTGGGCGTGGTTGGCGACGTTTCATACAAAACTTGCCCGCCTTACTCCGGCCCGGCCGAAGACACACGACGCTCTGTTTAAAGGTTATGTGCATCTTTGAACAATCTATCTATTCTATATATATAATACGCTAAGCCGATTTTTGTGAACAGAACTCCTCCCTCATTTTTTGACCGATTTTGATGATTAAAGTGTCAAAAGAATTGCCCTGATCTGTAGTTTTGCAAAGTGTTTTTCGTTTTTTGATATCTTTATTAGTTTGGACAGGATCTTCCATCAAAGTTGGGTTTTCTCCCATAAGATTAACATGGTGGAATCAAAATATTTAATTGGAAACTTTGCCTCCTCTAATTTGAGAGAACGGATGGGCGTAGAAACTTGGTAGAGGTGTCCAAAGAAAGGTCTTGGTCTGTAGATGAGTTATCAAAAGAAAAACTAAGTAAATTAGCTTAGGGCTCTGCCCCAGAAGCCTTTAAAGATCCCTCCACAGATTTGTTTACATTTTGGTCAGATGGATAATACTTTTTAATAAAACAGCTGGTAATTTTAAAATTGTATTTTAAACAACACACATTTATTGGGAGTTACTGAGTTGTCCAAAAGAAGTATTTGCAATGTTATTTTCTTATTTTAAAATTGATTTTCTTTTGTATCATGTCATGTTTTGCAATATAAAGTTCTTTTATGAAATCAGTGGAAAATCCTTTTATCACAATAACTCTTACAATTATTTCTTATTGATCATCGTATATCTATTTTACGAGTTGGTGTCTGCCTTTTTAACACCTTATTTTCCCTATATTTTATCATATTATTCTAGACAGATCATCATAGGTTCATAAGATTAATGTCATACATGCTTTCAATCATTGGAAAAATCTTCGATTGTGTAATACAATACAAAATAATACAAGTGCAGAAGGGCACGGTGCCCATTTGAGCCGTGTACATATTTTGTTAATTTAATAGTGGTTAACAGCAACTGGATAAAACATTTTACAATATTTATGTAGAAATATGTGCATGATTTAGAAAGTCATTAAGCTGGAAAACTGCAATATACTGCAGATAGGTTCAGATAGGTTTTCAGATAGGTTACTTCGATGTATTCATTCAGCTTAGTGAAAACATAATATATATATGTATAGAAATAAGAACTTGAACCCTTAGAGAGCCTTTGAATGTTATTAGACTAACGAAAAGGGTTGTACATGTTTACTAGCGCTACTCTGCAACAAAAACCATTTAATTGATCTCTAAAACACATTCTTAAAGTACACTGAGCAGCAGCCTAAAAATCGATGTAACTTACCCATATAATATAGTTACAAAATGCTCAAACTCGCATTGTGACATTTTTATAATTCGGCTTATATTTCTCCAACATAAAATTCATTTGCAGAAGAATCTTATTGTGCTCTTGCCGTTTCTAATAACATCCAAACACAGAAACCTTGCCTAAAATGGTACCTATCTTGACAAATTATTTACAGTGGCCTATATTACGGACCATGGCCCACTGGGTTGGTAACATTATTGAAAATAACACGACATTTTGGCTATAAAAATGGCCCAATGAGTAAATACTATCGAAGCAGCTATTGTCATGACACTGACAGAAAGATCATATTCCTTTTAAACTAGATCACATCATCATTTATAAGATACGTTGATTAACAATGCATGTAAACATCAATATTTAAGTAACAGCCAATTTACATTATTTTTAGCATATACATGAGGAGGCCCCTAACAGTTCAAGAATAAAAGCCAACTTCACTTCAAGTATATTCAACTACACCTAACATCCCGTAGAGAGATTATATTGACAACTTGATGTAACTGATAAGGCTGAGACAACTTACTGACATCCCCCATGTCAAGGAATGGCAGCTTAAACAGTAACCCCACAACCAATTTCTTAAAACTGTGCTGGAGGGTTATTCATTGGCACAGAAGTACGATATGAACTGACGCGACGTGACGAAGGAAAAATCAAACTTGCACTGTAATGGATGTACCTCCCTTTGAAGTTAGAACGTGTCTTCATAACAAACAGATTGTTTTAAAATAAAATCATAGATTAATTCGCATAACACTGATGAAATCACGGGAGTGTTTAACTACAAAATATCCACCAATACGATTTTAATACTAGGTATTTAAAGGTTCTTCCAAAGGAAGAGATACCAGATAGCATGCTCACAACTCCGATGACGTACAGTATAAGAAATATTTTATTCGTGAAGTGATCAACAATATTTACTAACTAACGCAATTAATGGCATTATTGTTTTTACACTTATTAATATTCAAACAATGCTAAATGCTCAAAATATGTGTAATTTCACTCAATTTATCGCAGTTAGATTAGTTAGCGTAAGCCTTTAAAGTAACCGTCGATTTCGACGGGTTTCACCTAGTAATGTGTATATTTTATCAAAACGCAGACTGAGTCACTCTGGAAAATACTAATGAAGAAGGTATTACTCGGAAGTGAATATTGTTTGTATGACACATGTAGATGTCTTCTGACTTTCGTTGTACTTGGGGACTGGCTAATGGATAAGGCCCAGGTCTATTAAAGTTCAGAAGACATGTTCCATTATATAGACAATAGCTGTAAAGTGCAGTGGTACGAATTAGGGCCTAAAACATATTATTCTTTAATGTGTTTACCATTAACCAACAGTGCTAGCTCATGATACTTTAGACAACAAATCGGATGAACTTGGTTAAAAACGAGACTTTGTTTGTAGAAATTTATTTAAATTGTTTTTGTGTTCGTATCCATAAAAGTTCGTTTGAATGCAATATTCGATAATTTGGTACTTTACCTGGATAATAGTATGAACGTTTATTTCCTCGACTTTACCTCGTTGAAGTGCTCCGTTCAACTCTTAGTTGGCTTCAAAGTAAATTTAAAAAAATCTGTTTTCCGATAAGTATATTTTTTTTTACTAGGTCTAGTAATAAAATTGCCGATGAAAGTACCTACAACTTTACATGACTGATTGTTTAAATATCTTAAAGGTTTGAGGCACCTAGTACCTAAACGAGTTATTACCATCCAAAAAGTTTCACGCGTTTTCGTACACTTAAGTTTTTGTTGAAGAAATAATTTTAAAACAGTAACATAATTCCATAGCTACAGCATGTCTAGTATGTCAATTTATCTGAGACAAAAACCACAGCTGAAACTTAATTTGGAATTTCACAGTCACAAAGAAAACTACTTCAAAAAGTCGTAGTCATTATAAGCGATTAGTAAGTCTCACCATTCGAAACATTTACCAGTCTTAAGGAAAGGTTTTATTTGCAAATACAGTAGTCTTGTTTTACTACAATTTTAAGTTATTAATGAGTCTTAGTACCATTTCCTCAAGCCATACACGTCGGTTTGTCCTCACAAATTGCTTTTCTCAAAGTCTGTTTTCCAAAGGCAAACACAATTAAGCCAACGACGCCAGCTGTTGTTATTCATTATCGTAGAAATTGATTTGGATCGAAATAATTAAAAGTTTGAAATTACACTCTTAGTCGAGTTTAAGTTGAAGGAGTTTAACTGTGTTTAAACGTTCTTAATTAAACTGACGGCGCTGCTGTTAACGGATTTCTCCGTTGATGGTTGTGATTCCACAAGTTTGCTGCCAACATTCGTACAAACTACAATAGTTCTTGTTAAACTATTAAGACTGTTAAGTTGACAATAGAAATAGCTGTTAAGTTGAGCCGTGACTATTTCCACCGGGCGAATGTCACGACTCATGATCAATGGTTCAAGTGTTTTTTTTTATAGTAGGCTAGTTCAGTGTTTCTTACTCCACGACCCCGAACAAGGCTGTGGGTTTTGTTCTTATTACTCCCACCGCCGACGATTCAGAGGCTCCGAGACTTTCGTTAGCGCTGCATCGGCATAAATTTTGCATCGTCTTTCATCTTAATTTTGTAGTATGTTTGCGTTGTATTTTTGCCTTTTCCTTACTTGTGTGAAGATATTCTCTACTATGCAGTAAATTAAGAGCGCCCAGCGCGCTTGATGGGGCCCGTGAGGAGGAACATGGAGTACCGGTAGTCTGCAGCAGGCATGACGGAAGAGGGGGGCCAAGATCCAGGGGTGGCCAAGAGTTGTAATTCCCACTCCGCCAAGGCTGATGCAGACTACCGGTACTCCATGTTCCTCCTCACGGGCCCCATCAAGCGCGCTGGGCGCTCTTAATTTACTGCATAGTAGAGAATATCTTCACACAAGTAAGGAAAAGGCAAAAATACAACGCAAACATACTACAAAATTAAGATGAAAGACGATGCAAAATTTATGCCGATGCAGCGCTAACGAAAGTCTCGGAGCCTCTGAATCGTCGGCGGTGGGAGTAATAAGAACAAAACCCACAGCCTTGTTCGGGGTCGTGGAGTAAGAAACACTGAACTAGCCTACTATAAAAAAAACACTTGAACCATTGATCATGAGTCGTGACATTCGCCCGGTGGAAATAGTCACGGCTCAACCTCCCTCCCCAAAAGAGGACACTCCTCTCCAAAAGGGACAAACAAACAAGCCTCTCCCCCACTTCCTGAAAAGAGAATGACCTGAAAGACAACTCAAGTGTCTGTGGTGGGGAACGCCAAGGGACTTCCAAACTGAGGGGAAAACTCACCCCCAGGGTTTGCTCTGGCCAGAGCTGGAAAATTTTGTGAGGGAAATTCCTTCGCAGAACACAGGGGACAGGAGAAGTGATCAGGTTCTCTGGCCCAGTGCACTTCCCACCCAGACACAAGAGGAAAGAAAATTGCCTACGGAAGAGTTCCGCGGAAGGGCTTGAGATGAGAAATGTGCGCCCTCCGGAACACTTTTCCAGTCCGCGGATCTCCAAGCTCCGCCGTGACAGGCGTCAAAAACCTCAGGATGCGGTGGGGACCTGACCACCGATGACACAACTTTGCAGCTCTCTTGTCCACAGCCGAACTGGCTGGATGAGCTTTACAAAACACCAAATCCCCCACCTGGAAAGGGTTGTCTACTCTACCACGATTGTGCTTCCTCCGGACCAATTCCCTAGCTCTGATCAAGTTTCTCCTGGCCGCTTGCCAAGTTGCCTTGACATCAGCCGCACCAGGAGGTGGCAGAAGGTCGCCAATTCCCCACACATTCGCTAACGGGTTGTTAGGCGGATAGCCTAGAAACAGCTCGAAAGGGACCGCCTTGTGACTCTCATGGTGAGCAGTATTGAAAGCAAACTGAAGCCAAGGGAGTTCCTGATCCCAGGTGGTCTGCTTGTCAGCATGGAAAGCTATGAGAGCGGAGCGAAGATTGCGATTGAACCTTTCAGCATGAGAAGGCTGTGGATAGTAAGGGGAAGTAGTCACATGGCGGATTCCGTGCCCAAAGCACATTCTTTTGAACAGATGGGAAACAAACTGTGTTCCGTTGTCGGAAACAATGGTGGCGGGTATTCCAAAATGTTGGAAGAGGTGAGTTCGAAGTACCTGCACGGTGAGCTGTGCAGTGGCATTCCTTAAGGGGAAAAGCCAACAAAACTTGGAGAAGGCATCCACACAAACAAGTAGGAACTTATTTCCTGACTTGCTACGCGGGAGAGGCCCTACATAGTCAATGAAAACCTTCTCCAAAGGTCTTTCCGCCACCTCAGATGACAACAAACCAAACTTAGAGTTTTGAGCGGGCTTGCTCAGTGAGCACGTTTGACAAGAACGCACCCTAGCAGCAAGATCCCGATCCATACCCTTCCAGATGAACATTTCCCTAACCTTCGCAATGGTCTTGTGGATACCTAGATGCCCACCCACAGGAGACGAATGAAAATACTCAAAGACCATAGGGATTAGAAGACTAGGCAGCACAACTTTAGGTTTACCTCGCTGCCGAGCGCGACAGCAAAGGGCACCCTGGGACAGAAAATATGGGGGGTGGGCTCCCCCATTTTGAAGCTCACCAATGATCTTTGCCAGCTCAGGATCCTTCAGCTGATGGGGAATGAAATCAGAAAAGGCGAGTGGAAACTCCAAGAGCACGGCACAACCCGGTTGCTCTTGGTCAGAAGGATGATCGTCGGGTGAATGGTACATCCTAGATAGTGTGTCAGCAATCACATTCTGAGTGCCTCGAACGTGTTGCACTTGGAACTTAAGGGACGATATTTGGACAACCCAACGACCAATTTTCCCAAGCTGGCGTGGATGTGCAAGAAGCCACGAGAGTGCCTGGTTGTCGGTTTCCAATAAAAACTCCTTGTGCTCCAAAAAGCGTCTGAATTTATTGACTCCAAACACGACAGCCAAACACTCGAGTTCATACACCGAAGAGCTTTTCTTTTCGCAGGGACTCAAAGTGCGTGAGGCGTACGCAATTGGCTGCCTAACACCATCCACCTCTTGTGACAACACAGCCGCAATTGCGACGGAGGAAGCATCTGTTTGCAAGACAAAGTTTTGATTGAAATCCGGCATTGCCAAAACAGGGGGCTGCATGATAGCCTCCTTGAGAAGATCAAAAGACGTCTGCTGCGCTTCACCCCAGACAAACTTGGCGCCCTTCTTCCGAAGCTCATTGAGAGGAGCCGCCAATTCAGCAACATTGGGTATGAAGCGTCGGTAAAAACCTACCATGCCGATGAACCTAGCAATACCCTTGACATCTCTGGGAGGAGGAAACTCCCTGATAGCCTGGGTTCTAGCGGGGTCGATGCAGACGCCTCTATGAGAGATAAGATGACCAAGGAACGAAATTTCCGGCTTTGCAAAACTAACCTTGTCAGGATTCACGGTAAGGCCAGCCCTATTCAATCTACTCATGACTTCTTCAAGATGAATCAGGTGATCTTCGAAGCTCTCACTGTACACCAAGAGATCGTCGAGGTAATTGAACACAAACTTGAACTTGACATCATGAAAGATGGAATCAAGGAGTCTGGTGAGAGTCTGGGCCCCCACAGCAAGACCCATCGGAACTCTTGTGAACTGATACAAATTCCACGGAACGCAGAAAGCAGTGAGAGGTCGAGACTCAGGTTTCAAAGGAATCTGATGATAGGCCTGATTCAGATCAAAAACAGAAAAATACTTGGCCTTACCGAACCAATCAAACGCAGAATGCAAATCGGGGAGAGGCACAGAGTCGATTTCAATTTGCGCATTCAATTTGCGATGGTCCAAAACCATTCGGGACTTGCCATTGGGTTTTGGGACGAGAAAAGCTGGACTAGCGTAGCTCGAACGGGAAGGTTCAATGACACCATTTTCCAGAAGTTCGTCAATGATTTTTCTGAGAGTTTCCATTTTGGGTGGAGCTAATTTGTATGGGTGAGAGCGAACGGGACGGGTATCTGTTAGACGAATTTCGTACTCCAACAGGTTAGTGACTCCAAGCTTTGGCGTCAGCACATCTGGGAAACGAGAACACAAGGTTCTGATGGCTTCAGCCTCGCAAGTAGTCAGATGCCCTAACGGATCAATTGTTGGCTTGCTGGGTATCTCAGGCTCGACTACCGCAGCACCACCACCAATTTCATCAGCAAAAGATATTAATACCCGTCTCGCAAATCGGAAAAAACACTGACCTCTGCCTAAATCCAAAATTAGGCCAGTGTGCTTGATAAAATCCGCTCCCAAAATGACAGGGAAACAAAGGTCCTTAGCCACCCAAAAACTCCAAACCCAAGAAAAATGTTCAATTTTGAACTTGAAACGGGCTTCATAGATGATGGGAAGGGGTGAATTTGACGCAGTCCAGCAGATAGGGGTTTTTCGCTCAACTTGCTTGATAAGCCCAGACGATTCAAGTTTTTCAAAAAGGGACAAGGAAATGAGGCAACGGGCTGACCCAGAATCCACTAGGGCCTTCTGCACCGTGGAACCTATGAAGATGTTGAGACGTGGGCAAGTTGAGCGCGCCGCTTTCACGCCCATGGAAGCAAGGCCCGCAATCCCCCGCAGCAGAGGCTCGGTCACAGGCACAACACTCCCAGAAGGGGAGGCAACAGAAACATTAACTGACTTTAACTTCGACTTTGACTTACTTGAAAAAACATTCAAATTATTGCCCTTTACATTATCACCAACAACCTCACAGGAAGGATTGGGCAATTTTTCCTCCTGTGAGCAAACTAGTTTTTTGGACCACGTCCAAAATTTCCACCTTGACGGCAATGCCGCCGAATGTGACCTGGTTGCCCACAACCAAAACAAACAACAGGTTGCCTCTGCCACTGCGGCGGTTCAGGACCCAACACTCCCACGGGTGTTACGACAGCATGATGACCAGCTAGGGGAAGATGCCCCGCCGCTTGGTCTCTCTGAAAATCAGCGTCCTGGACAGATCTCGAAAGGATGGAAAGTCTGTCCAGATCCGCAAAAGAAGAAGGCCGTGGTGCAAAAACCAGACGGGAGCGTTCCTCAGGCTTCAACCCCTGAAGCACAATGTCAATGAGCTCAAGCTCACTGATCCCCAAACGCAAGACCCTTTCCACCGTGCGAATGTCCCCCACGTACTGGCTGAGAGACTCGGCTGGCTGTTGAGGACGAAAAACTCTCTCAACTTTCAGCTTCTCCATGACCCGACGGGGCATGAAAAGCTCCAAAACTTCTTTATGGAAAACATCAAAGGTGACGCCTCTGCGCAAACAATCAAGCAATCTGTCCCCCAACGGTTTCAGACAGTATGGAGCAATGAGTTCCATCAAAGTTGCGTCTGACATGCCAGGGTATTCACGCATGCGCAAAACACTCTCCAGAAAAAAACAAAGACCATTCACATCTAACCCGTCCACCGGCCGGAAACCACTCAGGACAGAGGCAAGGGGATGGGGAAGTTTGCCAAAGGAGTTAGAGATGGAAGGGGAACCATGAACTTGAGAAGGAAAGGGAGATGGGGACTGGACATTCAGCGTAGCCGCAGCCAAGGTGGACGTGTGAGAGGGGGACGGTGTGACATTTGCATTTGACATTTGAACATTTGCAGGCAACTGGAGCAGTGTACTTGGCGTAGGCGGAGCCTGGGGGGTACCCACTGGAGCCACAACTTCAACAACAGACTTTGGCACTTCGTTTGAAGTTTCCGAAGAACGGTTGTCTTCAAAAATTTCAACTTTCTCCTTGACAGACTTTCCTGCCTTAATACTCTCCAAAATTCCTTCCAGCTCAAGAATTCTGGCTTCCACCCAGCTCTTGTCCTCATCTTGGATTTCAGGTTGCCCTGAAACCAAGAGCAGACGCTTACGCCAGTGCGTCAGCTGTGTGATAGCCGAACTCTTAGCTGAGCCCATAGGCAAACTACTCCAACTATCAATTTCCCCACTTAGCTCTTCCATCCTCTCTTTACATGCCTCCAGTTCCTCATCCAAACTGAGCGACTCAACCCAAGCTTGAGGCATGCTAGCAATTTGTCTGAACTGTGTACGCAAAGTGCGTACATCAGTTCCAGGAGTCTCCCCCCGGGACCGCACCTCGTACACCAGCTCCGGCTTCCTCAAATATTCCGGCACAATTGACGCCATACCGAGTCTCAACCAGCACTTGACTCAAAATAACAGCCAACAAAATTTTTTCACAAAACAAACACAGAAACTTAATTCCTAAGGCTTCTGGACGTTGATGCCTGCGCACCTGATGGGGCCCAAAAGAAGAACCTGCCCATTCATACCGCAAGTACCGCAAGAAAAACAACAACAAATGACCCACGAACGTACACACACACAAACATACACCGATACATACACTAGACAACACCTAACACTTGTGTGATGGGGTGTACACACAAACCCCTTTTTTTTTTTTTTTTTTTTTTTGACACATGACCATGCTTTTGACACTCTTGCTCCCGAAGGATGCAAGTCATTACCACCGATTCCACCCGGTGCCTCGGCCAAAGGGCGAGCTCCTAATAAAATGTGTTTACGCCCCACCACAACAACAACAAGACCTTTTTCCAAAACTGCCAGGCCAGAACATTTCCAAGAAACCAATCCATCCACGGCTCTTCAAAACAAAACAAAAAACAGAACGCGGACAGTGATCGCATCTCTAAGTATCCGAGTCGTGAAACCAAGTTTCACGACAAGGCACCCAGGACGCAACCCACTAACCACGCTCTGCTACCAGATGAACCATGCCCTCGCGCCTGCACCCAGACTAACGAAAAGGAAGCGTGATCCATGCGCAGGCCCGAGGAGCGGCTCACAAAACTTTACATAACAAAATGAGAACCATGGATGGAGGCTCAAGAACAACACGCCATTTGAGAGAAACGAGCTGTAATTAACCATTTTAAAAAAAATAACACAACAATAACATCAACAACAATAATTAACAATAATACATGAATTAAATACTCTCAATTAAACTTTAAAAATTTTGATACCCGTTTACCCTACTAACTTACAATTATTTCATTAATCATTTTCAAATAGGCTAAATTTCAAAAATAAATCTTACTAGCTTTTACCTTTCAAAAAACTTTAAATTAACAAATTACAACAGGATATATATAATGACTCTTTTAATAAATTCATTTCATCTGGTAACTATAGAAACTTTAGGGGCCCCAAATTAGAATTCAATAGAATATTTAATAAAATTATAAAATTTAAAAAAGATCAACAAGGAGCCTAGGCTAAAGAATTTAAAATTTAAAAAGAAAAACAATTAATAAATCTCTGTGCACAAATTAACAAATAGGTAACGAAATCTCCAAGTCCAGGACGGTGGTTAGCAATAATTAATTAGGCCTAAAACTTGCGGAATTTGCGGTACTAGTTCATGTTTCTGGGCGAGCAGCACCGGAGGGGAAGCAGGCATGACGGAAGAGGGGGGCCAAGATCCAGGGGTGGCCAAGAGTTGTAATTCCCACTCCGCCAAGGCTGATGCAGACTACCGGTACTCCATGTTCCTCCTCACGGGCCCCATCAAGCGCGCTGGGCGCTCTTAATTTACTGCATAGTAGAGAATATCTTCACACAAGTAAGGAAAAGGCAAAAATACAACGCAAACATACTACAAAATTAAGATGAAAGACGATGCAAAATTTATGCCGATGCAGCGCTAACGAAAGTCTCGGAGCCTCTGAATCGTCGGCGGTGGGAGTAATAAGAACAAAACCCACAGCCTTGTTCGGGGTCGTGGAGTAAGAAACACTGAACTAGCCTACTATAAAAAAAACACTTGAACCATTGATCATGAGTCGTGACATTCGCCCGGTGGAAATAGTCACGGCTCAAATACCATTGGTTTTGTCAGGTTTTAAAACGTATACACAACTAATTAGGTGAAAACGTAAAATGTAAATAATGGATTTGATAAATTAGGCTTACTAATTGAGACCTATCCCTATCCAACATAGTATATGGCAAATGAATGCGAAACAAATAGTTTTGAAAATGATGAATAAATGAAAAA
Source organism: Macrosteles quadrilineatus (assembly GCF_028750875.1). NCBI lineage: Eukaryota > Metazoa > Arthropoda > Insecta > Hemiptera > Cicadellidae > Macrosteles > Macrosteles quadrilineatus. The sequence continues at coordinate 447,086 of NW_026542632.1, read as the reverse complement.
AAATAATTAAAAGTTATATTGTATGAGTTATGTCAGCATTATCTCAATTGGTATGCAGTTGTTTGAGGAATTCAATCTATACTTAAGAAACTAAATGACAGTTTATCCTATAAATTTGAGTAATGTGTTTGCTCTAAGTTATTTTTAACTAATGGAAAACATTATTTAGTTAGTACATAGTATAATATGAATTACGTAAAGAACTTAAATTAGATTTTACAACCTATTTTAATATAAAGGGAATGATATCTATTCTTAACTTATGAGTTGAATTTTTAGATAGGACTAGGTGATAGAAATGGCAATTAAAATATAGGTAAACGTGATGTTAATTACATAACAACTTATTATTTTTTATCGTTTTTATGAACAGTTAAGGAAACAAATTTCGATTAATTGAGCTATCATTCTTCAACAAAATTCATATCACTAATAATTCCAAACGTAAGATCCAAGCATCAATAGCTGTATTTGATTGGAATCAATTGTTCCAACGCACTTGAAATTACACCGACATTGCAATGATCTTGCAATCCATCTACAATGACAAGGCAGACACAAGTTGATCATTACAAATGATCGATCACATGCAAACACCGGTCAATGTTTGTGTTTGCAATGTTACTCTATTGAACGCAGGCCTGTAGTGTTCAGTGCCTTTGATGCATAGTGTTTGCCACTTACTGCTGACAAACGGTACTCTGTTTGCTTTTTTGTAACGGATATGTATTAAGATTTTTTCCTACATTTACCTAACAATGTACATGTTCTCTGACTGATTTGATAAAGCAAAGTGGCCAATTCGCTCATCAGTGAGACAATGTTAACATTGTCTCACTCTAATTACTTTGTCTCACTCCAGATTTGCAACGTGAAGGCACGAAATACTGAGCGCGTAACATGCAGGCAACGTGGTATGCTCGCGAAATACGTTGGCAGCACTGGCTGTAAATCAGCTGGTCAGCTGTTGTACTGTTGTATTTGTCACTTCACATTAAATTTTATGTTAAAAGTTCACTTCTGTGTAAAAATAGGTTATGTTTCTTCACCAATTTATTTGTTTTATGGTAACTGTAGGAAAAGTATAATGTGCAACTCGAGTTCAAAGTACAATTGCCTCACTCGAGAAACCATTCCTCACTCGCCTACGGCTCGTGAGTAAGGATTTCTCTCGAGTGAGTCAATTGCTCACTTTTCTCACTAGTTGCACAAATAACTATTGTTTAGGTGCGATATATTAATTTATAAAATACTTTTTGTGTCCCAACTTCACATCCTAGCCTAGGCTCAGGCTCGGAACCGTTTTCAAATTACTTCTGGCTAGATCCAAAAGTTGCGGCATTACCAATTAGATAAACCCCTTTGGAGATTAGGAGATTGGAGATTGGAATTTGCACAGTAGGAAAATGCCAGTATATTCATATGAGGTTTTTTTACTTACTCAGTAAAACGTTACAGTTAGTTTTTTGTGGTTTAAGGGAACTGTATGATTCCTGTTTGTTACCATAATACGTAAACCTTTTGTTAGGTAGGCTAAAAAACTATTTTTCGTCATACTGCAGCAAAAACAGCCGTTTTTAATGTATACGTTGTGGGTCTTAATTATTAGTATTTTTACCCACCCCTAGGGAGTAAAAATCCGCTGTTGTTATTTCAGTTGTAAATATCGATTGTAAACAAAATTACATGCATCGAAAGTGTGTATAGATTGTTAAATTGAGTGTAGTTAATTATTGTTGCCTTATTGTAAATTGTTTCACATAGCGATAGTACTGTATAGTGTACACTAACACAATCTTAATTAAGTTAAATTAATTAAATATCCGAAACTATTGAATGACTCATTAGGAATTGAACAACAATATTGTTAAAACACCAGTCCCTAATATCTGCAGCTGCATTAAATAGCTATTGACTGTACAGAATTTGCATACTTTTTATTAGCTATAGAATAAACTATCCCACCACTAAGTTTTATAAATCATCTTGTTTGATATCTTTCATCGTTTTTCGTAACCGTGTTTACGTTCTTAAGAGACTACGAACGCATTTTAATTTTTATACAGTACTATTTCAATTGGAATCTTGCCGTTGAAATACGTCTCATAAACCTAAAATTCTACCCCCTAGGATAATAAAAGGGGTTTAAAGATTAAAAATGAGACAAATACTATGTTATGCCGCATGTAGAATAACATTCGATAATTGTATGGAAGTCTAAATGGCAGTTTGGTAATGATTATAATACGAACATTGGATTTAGGCATTTAGGTTTTGTCTATGTGTATTTTCCAACAAAGCCTCATTAATTGTGTGAACACAAAGGTTAATGCATATTAATAACACACTGGATAGTACACATTCCATATGTGATGGTGAAGGACTAATAAATTACAAAGACAAGAAGACTCTCTTAGGAATTTGGCGCCGTCCGCCCTTGGCTTCTTGCCATTTTTGTTTCCCTTCCCAAAAAAAATTACATTGACGATGTTTTGCAGGAATATCTCAAACGATCTTGTCTCCTTTTATAACTTGGGTCAATCCTACTCCTTCGTTTCCACCACTTAACCACACTTTAAATAATAAAATACCAAATCATGTTATTGATTTCTTTAAAATTATATTACAATTTTATACTAACAACTCTGACGTTAATTAAGAATAATTCGATCAGATTAAGACTGTTTCAAACCATTTTCTTAAACATAGACACTATGAATTGAAAAACAAAAAATAAAAAACTAATCACCCGATGAGATTAATATTTATGTGTTTACGGAAATTTGAGAAAAAATATGAAATATCCCTTTTAAACGTTTATCTTTTAGATTTTCATGGTTTAACTTAATACTTATCGTATCTTAATACTTATATACTTATCAGATAATTTTTCGTTACTTAATTTGCCAATATATTTTGGTCACACGCTCAAAGATATTGTAATAGTAGTTTATGCAACGATCGCTTTAAGACTATTTACGAGTTTCGTACACTACTTTACCTACGACAGTTTTTTTATTACTAACAATCACTACTAATAACTCCTAAAAGAGGTTATGTTTTCGTTTATAACGTTTACAACATCTTATTGTCACTGACAGTGATGCAATGATTCATTGTACCAACCACTAATTGCACCACTCATTAACAATTAAATTGCCCTTAACAGCTGATTAGTTGAAGTTTGAAGCATAACAATTGCACTTCTTTTTACTCAATCCTTGAACTTCATTGGTCCGTTACTCGTGTTTATAAGTAAACAATGTTGTTAAGTGAATCTTTTCAATTTTAAGAACTGAACTGAAACGGATAGTTAAAAAAACTGTTGTAGGTAAATATTTAAATACAATGTAATAATTTTAATTTAATTCTATGGCTAAAACTTGATTTTAAGCATCGACTTAGACTTTGATTATAAGTTACTGGAACATTACAGTTATTTATTCATTACAATAGTGTATACAATGTACATTTACTGAGGGATAACGTTCTTTTTCTGAACATTATTTTTGATCGGTGATGTTATAAGATCAGATAAGATACATCGCTCGTTCCGGCTTCTCCATTTGAAACTTCAGCTACGTATTTAAGTTAATCGTTTAATCCTCGCCGTGAATGTTGACAAGTGTCTTGACTGTGTACACTTGACTCTCTTAGACAATGGACGATTTCTCACCCAGACAGCTTAGTCTCGCAGTAATTGTAAGTCTAGGCTGGTCTATTTCTGTGCGACAACAACTGCTGTCAGATGCTGATAATTAAATACGTCTGAGATTCCGTGAGTCAGGTTCCATTTTATTTTTACGAGTTGTTGACCTCTTTTGAGTTCTAATTGTTTTAATGGGGCTTCTTTGGCTTCTTGGAGGATTTTACTGCAAGAAACCTTTTATATTGTTTCAATTGGCTATGTAGTGATCAAAAAGTCAATGGAATTCGTCGTATGTATCCTTTTTGATGTCATATAAACGTTAAAAAGTTATTTTCGAAAACTTTACCTCGGAGTTGATAGAACGGAAAGGGGGGTGGGGTTGGCCTAGCTTGATGGGGACATAGTAATTATTAATGGGTATGGAGGTAATATTTGTCATCAGCTAACTTAATGTAATGGATTTTGTGGAGGGGCCGAGACTCTTAATTTTCATAAAGATAAATGCTCCAAGACAAAATGATTCGTTAAATAAATAAATAGCAAAATTCTTATTGCACTACTTCAATACTTTGAAAGAGAGGATGGAAATGAATTCAAAGTACACCAGCTTAACTTGTCTTCTTCTTGAATTTAACATGACATATTATTCCACCGTGGTATTGTACAGTAAATAGGAACAAATAGTGTAATTTATATGTAAAATAAATCATCTAATAACATTATCTGATAATATCTAATAACACAATAACATAATATTATCACATTTATTTTACTCCATTGGTTTTATTTCGAGCAGTTGTAAAAACAGTTTGGATCCTAAAGTAAAATTGCATCAATAATTTAATTATATCGTACATAATTGTTTAAATAAAATCCAATCGAATATATTTCAACAACAGTGTTACGACGGAATAACAATATTTTTCCAAAATAAAATAAAATAAGCATTTTAGTAGTATAAAATAAACTGAAAAAATCTGGAAGAACAGAACACTAAAATGTCTTGCTTCCGATGTTAATAATATGATTTAGAAATAAGTCTACATAGACTTCAGAGGTTTGTGCCTCAACCCGATTAGTTAAAAATTAACGAATTTGCATAATATCTGAGCTGGGATTATTTAGAGAAAAAACTTCATTGTGTGGAAGACGTTTTGATTTTTAATTAAATTTAAACTTGATAAAATGGTTTGCATAATTTCAATTAAAAAATAAGATGTTCAATGGAGAAGCCAATTTTATCTTAAACATTCAAATACTCTACAGTTTTTCCGATTAATAGACTTAACTAAAAGATTATGTTTTAAAAGGATTGTTAAGTATTGTCTAAGGGTATAGTGGCCAAATAGAATAATATATCTAGTTTAATGATGTGATTTGTTCTGAAAAGCCAGTGTACCAGAAAAAAGCTTAATAAATACAGTTTTATTTACAAACCTATTATTTTCGTCTTTATTGTTTGGTTAGTCATGATATTCCTATAACTAGAACAACTACTTTTGCAAAAACAATGTCAAATTTCGAAAATACAGCAAACCCCAACTCAAAACATTTCCAGCATAGTTCCCTCAGACACAAGCAAGAGGCTTACCTCGGTATCAGAGTTGAGGTTACACATCAACGTTTGTGAAGCAACCTCAAACCTCACAAAACACAAACCTCAACCAAGCGGAGTAGATTTAGTTATGGAGGGAAAGTTTGGAACTAGTCCCTCCATTACTGTCCGAAATGTTTTGCATGTTGTTTAGTGTGTTTCACCCAATGTTTGGTTGAGAATGAAACAAATGTTTTTTTTACTTATTTGTATTCTATTTTGGAAGTATACTTTGTCGCTGTCGTAGTGTTACTTGTCTACAAATCAACCTATTGTTTATATTTAGATTGGAAAGGTATGAAATAAAGGAAATTGATCAATATTATGAAAAAGGAGGTGTTTTTTACCTTTTTGGGGTTAGCTTTCTCTACTTCATTTGAATATTGGGGTTATGTCGGTATTATTTATGTAGCCTACAAATTAACGTTACATTCAAAATGTTATCTTTATCTAATTTCGAACAACAATGACTTAACAAAGAATCTTTCAACAAACACCAAATTCAATGATCACTCTACCATATAGAAAACTTGTATTTCCTTTTACATATAAATATAACCTTTTTCCCTATTATATTTTAATTTTCTCTCATTACCTTCATTGTAGCAGCAAACCTAAATTGTACTCTCTTCAATTTCTTTTTCTTTATGTATCTAAAAATATTTAAGGAATATTTTGTAACAATCCAGCCATAACCTGTACTATATACGTAGGTACATTCAAAATTCTCAAATACATTATTTTGAAATTTGAAAGATATATTTTTTACATACTTCGCTAAACTTTAAACACATATCAAGTTGACTGACTGTAGCTGGTGTATCACGATATGTCATGTAAAAAGAGATATTTTGGTGAACAGAACACACTATCTTTCCTCTACTCGAGGATCAATCAAGTAACACGATACCATGTTACAATCCCGTGTTAGAGAGATCACTTTCCAATATAACGTAGACACTGTAGAATGGAAATACATGATTGCTCTTTGAACCGAATACAAATAAACGATATCAGCAATCTGATACATACTTTCTCCAGTAAGCTTGTCAACCACCTTTATCATGGGAGTAACTATGTTATTTAATAGGTAAAATCACATAAGTAGCAATAAATTTTGAACAGTAATTTTAACAGGAGTGAAGGGATGCACTATTTTGTTTACAACAATTTTGTTTGTCTACAAGGACCACAACAGAAACATTTCGATCAGAATCGGTTTTTTTAAAATCCATTTTTCTGTTTTTTTAATGGGTTTTTATGGGCAAAATCACATAAGTTACAATCACTTTGGAACCATAATTTTTACAGGAATGGGGGGTTGCACTATGTTGTTTGGAATTATAAGGATTATCGCATACTAATTTCAATCAAAACTGGTTTCTTTCGAAAATACGATTTTCTCTTATTTTATGTGTTGTTATGGGGTAATAACATAATTTACAATAACTGTCGAACAGTAATTTTACAGAAATGGGTGTACTTACATTTTGTTCAGAATTTAAAGGGCTACAACATACTCGTACTAATTAATTATCAAAATCGTTCTGGCCATTTTTGAGAAAATTTGATTTTTCCGTTATTGTATGGGGTTTTATGGGAAAATCAACAATAAAAATATGAATTTAAAAATATGAAAAAAAAACCTGGAGATACCACGGATTAGTACCTACATACCAAATTTCATCAAAATCGGACCACAGGTGTAGTCTGTAGCTCTGTACACATCCACACATACAGACACACACAGACATCACTTCGAAAACTCAAACTCTAAAATTTTGACGAAAACAATACTTTCTCTATATACTATGGTATATGGGGAGAAAGTAAAAATAACGGGAAAATATTTTTCATTATGACTATCTACGTTTATCCTTTTAAATGAAAACCCTACCTTAGGTGATCTATGAACAAAATACAATATAAGGAAAAATAGAACCCGGTTTTATAACAAAACTCCTTCGACCCTTTATTGGAAGTAATTTTATGTCTTCTATGAACTGAATTCAAAATAAAACGCTGCAAATGTGAAAATAACTTTTTATTTATGTCCATTGTACCTTATTCCATTTTCGTTTTTCTAAAAATGTATTGTTAGGAAAAACCTAATATCCTAAGTGTCAAAACTACCCGAATCAATTAAACCAACATTTCGTTCTTAATCAAGAACACATAACCAAGTCGCGTCGTTGTTTTAAATGTTCATAGAGATGATTTTTACAAACTTAGTGTTTGTGTTTGAAAAAATTATTTTATTGCACTACATTATGCCATGAATTAAACTGTTGTGTTTCAATATCAATGATATCACTAATAATATTGGTAAATCTCAATAATGATTTTTTTTATCACTAATCATGGGCAAGGTCGATAACGTATAATGTAGTTGAGATGAGTTGAACATAGCTTTAAAGGATCATTGTGTAATATATTAATTGAAAAGTAACCCGCAGAGTAATATTAAAGGTTTTAACTATTGTTAAACGGGTTTTGCCATTAAATAATGGCGTTTTGTAATTTTTATTTACCTGTATAACGTCTTTAAACAAGCTTTAGACCATATTAAACTGAGAAATTGGCACACAGGTCCCCTTGTCTTACTGAAACTGTATTGCCAAATAAATATCACATAAGTACAAACCGTAACGTAGCAAAACGAAGAGTCAAAATCAGCTGATCATTAACCCGGATGATTCAAACAGCTGATCTAGGCCTTTAGTCACGTGATCAATTGTCCAATCACAATTGACATGGGATTTGAGCTCTATTATCTCCATGTTGTATGTTGTTTATCTGAATCACTGAGATATAATATATATGAGGTTACATTACCTTAATCGCCAAGTGATCCATGTAGTCCAAATCTAGGATTACGTACGTTTCGACGTCAATGCGTCATTGTCAAATCTACAAAAACTTTTTTAAACCATAAGGGTCACGTCATAGTCTTTCCGACACACACAAACGAAACAATAACGGACAAAAATACATTTAAGTAGGCCTACTAACTAATTTATGGTAAACGGTCGTCACAACATAGTACAGATCTGATCGCATGCCGAGACTCCTTTTTTTTTTTTCTTTTTACACACAAACGAAACAATAACGGACAAAAATACATTTAAGTAGGCCTACTAACTAATTTATGGTAAACGGTCGTCACAACATAGTACAGATCTGATCGCATGCCGAGACTCGACTGATGGTGCGCCGCTTCCTGGTTTATCAACTTGGACTTTGTCCTCTGCCACCTGTATCATCCAGTTGTGAGCTCTTTAGTTTTATGAGGGATTCGAACAATGCATTTGACTGGAAAACACATTTGTCATTAACAAATTTTGAGGCTGGTTCCGTGTAGCTTTATAAATCTCATGTTTTCCAATGCAGTTAATCTTGTCTATTATCTCTATTCAACTAGATGTCAATAGATCACTAGACTTGGTGTCATTAGCTTCAGAAAGTGGCAGCCTCATTAATTAATGATGCACACTTAAGAAGAATGACTAGTGTGTTTTGTACCTTACTAGGATTACTATTGAAAGTGTTAATTTGCATCGATTAATATTAATACAGTATTGCCACAAACCATGAAAATCTTGAACATTTAGAATTTATGCATGCATTCTTGTGACCATGAAAAAAGCATGAATTTGCATGGAATTATCCATTCGACCATTAATTTTCAAAATTAGTAATAATGATTCAAATAATATTATTAAATTTGTCAAAAACATGTTACATATTTTTTAAATAGTTTGTAAAAACGAACAGAAAAATAATACTGTCTGGAAGAAGTTATGAACAAGTTCCACAATAAAAATTTTCATGGTTAATTTGAAGTCATTCAAGGTCAGATGATGATGTCAGCTGAGTGTTCCTGAGGACTGGATTGAAAATAGCCTTATCTACCCTTACGCGGCACTTAATTTTTTTTCATCATGCGAGCGCATCGACCATGAATTTTGTCAGTACCAATGAAGTTCAATAGTTCCGCATGATTTTTCTCATTTCACTATGGTAGCAAGCCTGTAATAGAGACTCTGCAATAAAAACTCTAAATATTCTGGGACCCAAAGTTTATTATTTTAGTGGGGATTCAAGATGGATCAGTACCATTAACGAAAAAAGTAAAATAACAATAAAATACCAAGAGATTGTGTGCAATGGAGGTGCTTAAACATTGTGTAATGAACTAAAACTCAAGAAAATAGTACAATAAAACACAATGCATTCGAGAACTCTAAACTAAACAATCCAAACAACAGTCTTTCAAATGCGTTTCATGGTTGCTATAATCTGACCATTATATAATTTAACATACATTTTTTAAGTGCTAGTGGAAACCGAAAAATACTACCCTTGTTGAAAAATGTACCCTTTTGGCAATATGGTCGGAATCGCTAGTACTCAGTTCTCTTGCTTCACTTAACTGTCTACATGAAGATAATGAGCGAATTCTTTGGCACAGAGGGAATCGTTAAAGTAAATAACAACCGACATAATGCTAGACATGTGTTATACTTACAGTAACACGCCAAAACACAGGGGAGCAGATTGCACTAGACGATGCACGGGGTGTCTAAATTTGTGATTCAAATATTCATCTTGAACTACAAGGATCTCAAGCTCGAACGTAATTTTTATGTATTCAAGCAAATGCATGTATGTTGCGCATCGGTGTATCGGCTTCATCAAATTCTGTATATAATTTATAATTACTAAATATACCATCATTTTTTGTACCTGGTAAGGTTTGTGTTTTTATTCTCTATGGTAGTGCTTGCGGTGCTTTAAAAGTTCTGTAGTTGGGCTTAAATAAATATTGACTTTACAAGGAGAATAACTGCAGTGTTTACATAATTTTGTTTTTCTTCACAACTACAGAATGTTTTATCGATACAAATATTAAATTCAAACACTCAAATGACTGAAAAGAATAATCTATGGTTATACATTACTGTACTGGTTTGTATCGCAAGAGCTCAATCGGTCGAATGTTTAAATTCAATGATGCCACTTCATATCAAAATCCGCTATTGCCTAATAACTATACATACTTCAGGTTTAAAAACGAAATTCAAGCTTTTATACCTATTGCTTATCAATTTCAATAGGACATACAGTACTCGTTCACTATGTGTCTATAGCAATTTATAATTGCTACACTTATTTTTAAAGATTTTTCTGTCATTTGGTAAATCACTATTCTTTTATGCACAGTTTGGATTTATTATATTTACTTGAAGCATACATTAATGCATTTCTTTTAGTAAATTCTCTTGTCATGTCACACCATAAATATATATATAATTTGCTATATGGAGGACCAAAACGGGGCTAAAATTCTAAAATTCTAAAATATTGGTCCCTAAATTTGTCATAGAACTTTTATATTTTAGTATTTTTTACAATTAGTTAGTTTTCATCGCTCTGTATTCAAAAATAGCCTATTTCAATACATTATAAAATCGTCAATTTCCATACACAAAAGACTGATTGTGATAAGCTGACTTTTCCTGACATAAATGTTACTTTCGCTACACAAACAATACTTTGCCTGACATCAACAAAGTTACAACTGAAGTTTTTTTTAAGTTTGACGAATTAATTTTTTCCTCGTGATGAAAAGTATCGTTCAATAGGTACTCTTAACGAAAGTCCTATTTCGGGGTGAGATATTGTTTTAGTAAATCTATATAAAAGAGTACAGAATGTATTTGTTTCTAAAAAAAATCACAGTCACTTCAAAAATCTCTACAAGCAATGCAACAGAAGTTAATTGAATAAAAGGTTTACATTAGTATAGGCCTTCCTTAACTTGAAAATATATAAAATTGTCTTCGATTTACTAAATTAGAGCCACAGTTGTACATTTTCGGGATTCAAACAATTTTAGTTATGTACCTTTTTTTTACAACACTGTGAGTTCCAACAGACATCGCTCTGGTTGAAATAAGAAATTCTTTCACAACGAATGCGCATCTTTCAACAGAGTTAATTTACTATTGACGTTTGTGAAATAGACTTTTCACGATATTGACAGCTTCGTTTTGAAGACAACCTCTGAGGTAATAACTTGGTTTACCAGTACAGTATTATATTTGCCCATTTCTTTTTTTGAAGATTATGTTTTACCTATTAGCCTCAGTTTTTTTAAATTTAAGTTCTTAATTGTGTTCAGATTCGATGCCAAGAGCTTTGCTGGCAATTATGATTGAACTTCCTACCTAATATGACATTGATTGTGCTTCATAAAAAATACTCTTAAGAATACTTATAGTCTAGGCATATTAGGAAAGTTAGCAGAAAGTTTAGGTACAGTCCTAATCATCACTTATCTTTATGTTTTTTGGGTCGCTGAACACGAATATGAGGTTTGCTGACAGATATTTTGCCCGGAACATTGGTTATTTTGTGAAAACCCTTAAAATTTGGGCACTTTTTTTGGTTTTTTGGGCAAATCTCGGTATGTATGGGTTTTTGAGAAAATCCTGCTATGTAAAATTAAAGATGAAAAAATTTACTACAAGTTTCCTATATAATGTTTGTTTCTACGACGAACCGTTTCGCCACTAGAGCACACTAAAAAAGGCCAGAAGTACAAAAAATAAAAAACATTGCTAAATGCTGCCGTTTTACATTAGGTTTCCATGGAAACAACCCATGTTACGATAATTTTAACTATTTATTCATGATAACAAACTGAAACACACTTAAAAATACCCCCGCCACAGCAAACCTGCAGACTAAGCGAATTTCCATTTCCCTGATTGGATTTACACTAAAATGTCTCCTTAGAAATATCACATTTATTCCCTATTTAAATAAAAGTTTAACGAGTACCTAGGTATGCTGCAACGGGGAGGGTAAAAAGGTGTTTTTTGTAAAATGTAATAATTTGGTATGAAATGAATGCATTTTCCAAATCTGATCAAAATATGTTCATAAACAAGCAAACTACAACAGTTTACTTAGTTTCCATAAGAATAAAATGATCATTTTAAATTTACAGATTTTTGGAATTTTCTCCGTAACTATTAGGCGCATAACAACGCTTTAATATACTAAATTGTTTATTTTTTTAAGCTCTACAAAATGGTATGGAAAGAAATCGCTAAATTTTAAGTTTATAGGGTCAAAAATAGGGAAAACCAATTTTTACCCCATAAATCCCTGTTCCCATAGTCCAATCATGCTGGGCAAAACCAAAAATGAAAATAAACCCTAACCGTTTTACAAAGGTTTTACATTGGGTTTCCATGGAAACTATCCATGTTACGATAATTAGAACTATTTATTCATGATAATGAACTGAAACACACTTGAAAAATCTATGCCAAGATGTATGACTGACTGCTGGAACATTTCCCGTTCCCACAAAACCCCCATTTATTTTCTCAGCACAGGGATGTTGCTGGCCACCGGGTTGACTGATATAGTGATTGAGAAAAAAGGATGAAATACATTAAAAGAGTTGTAGATAACTTTTAACTTTGGTATCGTCAAATTCAGACGAGTAGACCGTGTCCAGCCACTTGCCATAGTGAATAACGCGATGAAAGTTGAGAATTCTTACCCGTATACCCCAACACATTGTGGTCAGAAGACACACTAGTTAGTTTATAAGTGAATTTCCCCTATAGGGAATAAGCTATTACCGTATTACTCATGGTAAGACCTGGACCCGGGACCGATTTACTTTTTCGTTTTGAGGCCCCTAGAGAAAATTCAATCATGTGTCCGTTAGGGCGAGAACTCGACAAAAATCATCCGATTTTGATTAAAATTGGGACAAACGTGTAAACCTACGTCTATTCGAACGAGTTCGCGACCCAGCATGATCGACTATGGGAACAGAGAACAGAGATGGGGGTTTTATGGAGTAAAAATTGGTTTTTCCTATTTTTGACCCTATAAACTTAAAATTTAGCGATTTCTTTCCATACCATTTTGTAGAGCTTAAAAAACAAATAATTTAGTATATTAAAGCGTTGTTATGCGCCTAATGGTTACTGAGAAAATTCCAAAAATCTTTAAATTTAAAATGCCCATGTTATTCTTATCAAATTTGGGAAATGCATTCATTTCATACCAAATTATTACATTTTACAAAAAACACCTTTTTACCCTCCCTGTTGCAGCAAACCTAAGTACTCGTTAAACTTTTATTTAAATAGGGAACAAATGTGATATTTCTAAGGAGACATTTTAGTGTAAATCCAATCGGGGAAATGGAAATTCGCTTAGTCTGCAGGTTTGCTGTGGCGGGGGTATTTTTAAGTGTGTTCCAGTTTGTTATCATGAATAAATAGTTAAAATTATCGTAACATGGGTTGTTTCCATGGAAACCTAATGTAAAACGGCAGCATTTAGCAATGTTTTTAATTTTTTGTACTTCTGGCCTTTTTTAGTGTGATCTAGTGGCGAAACGGTTCGTCGTAGAAACAAACATTATATAGAAAACTTGTAGTAAAATTTTTCATCTTTAATTTTTCAAAGCAGGATTTTCTCAAAAACCCATACTTACCGAGATTTGCCCAAAAAACCAAAAAAAGTGCCAAAATTTTAAGGTTTTTCACAAAATAACCAATGTTCCGGGAAAAATATCTGTCAGCAAACCTCATATTCGTGTTCAGCGACCCAAAAAACATAAAGAAAAGTGATGATTAGGACTGTACCTAAACTTTCCGCTAACTGCCACTTATATTCCTAATATGCCTAGCCTATTAATACATTATTCGTCTGGGAACTAATTATTTTCCATGATATGAAACAAAACGTTCATATGCATACGAAAATGTTATTTTTTATTATTTTTTTGTCCTAGGATGCTAGGCACGAGCCTGGGATGGTTTTTCACATGACTTCAGGCTAGACGTAGGGGTTGCGGCATTATCACAAAGATAAAATCCATTGGTGACTTGGTGGGATCGAACCCGGGACCTCAGGGACTGAAGTCCCGCGCTCTAACCACTACGCTAGCTCGCTCCCCACGAAAATGTTATTAGAACCATCCTAAATGGAATTTTGATTAGTACATCATTGATTGTGTTGTTATTTATACAATTTTATTACGTGAGAGATGGCTTGTCAATTTATTTATTTAAATCAGTTGTATCCGTATTTACATTACTGAATGAACTACAGTGCATAGTTTTGTTGACAAGTCAATGATTGGTTTTTGCAAGACTAGTATTGAAATAATTTTGTATTAAAATGTAAATACAGATAATCGAAAAAGCATGTACAAGCTTGTAAGCCGTAATGATTATAGTTTATGTAGTTCCTAATTTTCCTTTTTTAACATTATCCTAGACAAAAGCAACGATTTAGTTAATAGAGAAAATTGTATGTGTTTACTACTTTTTCTGAACAAACAATTTAGGCTCAAAATTTTTAGAGTTTATATGCTATTGCTTATACTTTGATTTATAAAATAATTATGACATCATAAAAATGACTTGCTGCTTTATCGTGAAAGTTTTTAGACAGCGCAATAAAAGTCAGTAAAATATTGATATGAGCCTGACAGAAGAAAAAACAATGTGTTTGACACATTTTAGTACAAAAAATAATTGTTAAATTTCTTAAATTTCAAAAATTATATTTTTAATTTAACTTAAAGACATATATGTTTTTTGGAAAACAAATTATTTGGTATCCATCCAAGTATAAAATCTATGGTACTGGCAACACATTCAATAAACATAATGTGCTGTCTTTAAAAATGATTTCCTTGCCCGACAGAAGACGACGAATTTTATAAAACTATCTGTTATGGAACAAATTAAGTACGTATAAAACGTAAATAAAGTTCCTTACATCAAAGCTATGCGATACCAAACATTTATATTTCATGTGTAGCGTGTATATGTTTAGGCCTATATGCTTAACTTTATTATTGATTTATTTTATATGATAATATTATTATAAGTAATACAGCTTGAACGTGACGACAAGAGGCTGACGATAGGTAGAAGTATTAGACAGTAATCTCTGTATCCTTCAGGATCTGAAGGATTATCCTTCACAGGACCTCGTGTTTCCCCTGTGATTACGCTTCCAGGAACTTGTCTGGCCCGAGTTTCCTATCCAGATTTTTGTTTATTTTTTTACTAAGAGTGACTTATTTTAATCTTAAAAGTTCTTCACCTGTATTTTAGTGTTATTTAAATAACTCTGACTTAAAAATGTTTTTATTTTGTTTTTCCATAAATGTTTCAACTGTATGAAACACAATCTCTTTGAAGAAAATTTTAATTTATTAAAAAAAAAAATAGATGTGAAAATAAAAAGTGTTTTATGGATGTACAGTCTAAACCAGACAGTTTTCCCTCCTTTAAGAAATTATTTAACCTACAAGCGCCTCAATTTCTATTGGAACGTTCGTGTTTAACCTACAATTCAGAAGCAACGTAATTTTTTACTGATAATTGACTAAACATATTTTATTGTTGCAGGACAAGGAAGGCCTGGTCACTCCGGGGACTGAAAAGCGGAAGGCCTCCGACGATCTTGAACTCAACAAGGACCTGAAAAAGGTAAAAAGACTTTTAATAATTGCACCCAGCTGGTTATATATTTAATTTTCTGTTTTGTAAGATCCCCAAGCTCAGTACTGAATAGCTAACACACTTAATTTCTTTGTGTCAACACTTTTTCAACAAACTTTGATGTTTTAAGCCGTGTCACAAACGTTTATTGGAGGCCGAAAGCTACGTATTGCTGTCCATGCCAGCTGTCATCGTGGTTTCGGTTTGGGGACCGAGCAGGTTTTTACATCCCTAGGGCCGAAAATCAGCTGCCCGCTTACTTTCTTACAACATTAATGCATATTAAATACACAATCAGTATCCATAGCATTGCAGTATAATTGTTTTATTGTCACCGCTGCCTAGTGAGTAGTCATAAAAATTTTGTTGTGCTCAAACCTATTTATTATCATTTTTGCTGATTCCTCAAACTATTTCTTCACATAACCTTAAAGTTTTACTTGTTTTGACTGTAAGTGTGCATTATTATTGTGGTGAATAGTGGTAATAAGGTATAGCGTAGTGAAAAGCAGTGTTCGTACCGCGGACCAAAATGGTTTTCTGCCCTAGGTACGAAATATACTATAATACAACCCCCTAACAATTTAATTTACCAGCTGATCATTCAGTTTGAATGTTTAACTACAGTCAGATTTCAAATAGGCTACTTTTTTACCATCTGAACTTCTTTGAGGTAGGTTATCACTTTTTACAGTGTGCATCTAAAATCAGAAGAAAAAAAAATTGTAAATAACTAGTACTGTTATTCATCTATTAAATGTCTCAAACATAATCCTTGAAAGATAAAAGGGGGTTGCACTGTATTGTTTTGCTTTGCGCATTTTCGTACCCTAATAAATTGCACAATTTACCAACCCTTGTTCCTAAATAATGGTGCATTAGAAGATGACATGTTTTTCCTACCGTAATGCACAGCACATCCTCTGTTTTATGTAGGTCATTTCTATATTAAAGTATGAATTTACGGACCATGTCACCGGACCATGTAATCTGCTGCAAAGACCAACCCTGCCAACAATCCGTACTAATGCCTTTGTCTTACAAGAGGGCAACGAATATATTTAGCATCTGTGTGTGATTCTTCTTTAAATAACTTCTTAGTTTATTATTAGATGCGTGGACGAGTAATGGATTATGCACAGGTTTTTGTTGGTTGTAGTATTTTGAACTTTGTTTTTGATTATTTTCAATTTGTGTGTACAATTCAAATTTAGTTAAAACTGATTAAACCCCTGATGAATTCGTATCGATCAAAATTGTTCATGATTTTTATTTCAAATGCAAAAAGGATATGAAATGAAATGTCTTTATTTGCTTTTAACATGAAAAAAATGCATTGCAATCGTCAATGTTACAGTCACTTATCATACAAAGCAAACCATGCAAAAATACAGATTTGAGTACAAAACCATGCGTTCTACTCTACAAAGTTCTACTCACACAATAGGCTAGCCATACCTTTTTTTATCTAAATCCTCAAGTCTGGCTGGACATTTATTAATCAGCCAAATTTTCAAAAAAATTTGAATTTTTTACCTTTCAGTTCTTTGATTGACTTTGGTAATTTATTATATGAAGAGGTATCAAAACTATCCACGTAAATGACAACTTTTGAGGATTTTAGGTTATGTCCTTTCACAAATAAAATGTTTGTAAACTTGTTATATCGAATGAAAATCATTCAGTCGTTCGAAGGTAGGCTGATATGCTTATCTCTTAACATTAACCGATTTTAAAGTTTAGCAAGAATGAAAAATCCAAGCTTATATCGTAAGGAAGTCTTATTTGAACTAACACTAAATCTTTCTTTATTACAGACACACCTCCTTGGTTATTTTAAAACATAAGATATATTCCAAAAGTGATAATTTGAGGAAACTGGCCCTTTAAATGTGTTAATAATCATTTTAAAGCAGAGAAAAAGTCTTTGGAGAACATGCAAGGTCCGTGTGCAACATCAAAGTGGAGATTGTAATCTACAGGATATAAATTTGAACTACTTTCGTTAAATTTATGAACATGTATGTTTATCAAGCAGACACAAGTATAATTGTCTCACATTCATACTGGTTATTCCATTGTTCATAACTACAATCAAAGCTTATAAATACCCCAGTGATCAGGCGTTACTAACTTCACAAAGACTGTACAACTTCTGTAAACTCATAACCGTTTCAGAACAAATCACAATACAACAGAGGAAAACATTAAACTAGTCGTAACAAAATAGTCGAGAGTCGTTTTAGCGAACTTAAGCATCGTAAAGCAGGCGAGCTGTCCCGGATAGAAGATCTGAAGTCCTAAATAAATACAATGATCTTGCAACAATGCCAAACGTTGGCACGTCGTGGACTACACTGGAGTTTGTCTTTGTTTGTGCCTGCTGTACCACTTGAGGTTGTATATTGTGAGGTTAAAGTGGGAATAAACTGAGTATAATCCAACGATATTGGTCTTTTGTGATCGTTGGTATAATCGTTGGGGTTGTTGGAGTGGAGACTATACCTGTGTAGCCTGTGGTGTGATTTTGGTGAAGTTTGGCATTTGACAAATCCATGGTATCTCTAGGCGTTTTTTAAAATTATTATAGTAAATGGGGGATGTGCCATTGAACAACATAAAATAATGGAGAACCCGATTTTTACTAAATATTCTCGAAAGGTTTTGATTACAATTTAGTATTTTGTGGCACTTTCAACTCAAAATGAAATTGTGGAATTCCCAATACTGTAAAAAATTAAGGATTGAAATTTATTGAAATTACCCATAAAATGTCAGTTCTCCGTCCCATTATAATATTGAGGATTGTTGAAAAGGTAATGAGAGGAAGTATGTGTAATTTATTTGACGCAGTTTTTTTTTTTTAATTATACTGTTAATACTGTTCAATGAAATGGCAACCATACATAGTAGGTATTTTAAGCCAAGTATGAATTGAGATGAGTGTAGGATAAGTGGCGCGATCTTGTAGTCTTGTTAGTGACTAAGGCCGACATTCCTTAGACACAGCTGTTAATTAATAGCCCATACAACTAATGGCAACTAAGGGACCTACAGTTTATAGTGGAATCCGAACCACATTTTTCCTTGGTATATACGAATTGGTCTAATTATCAGGATAGTACTGCGGATAGTCGCAGTACTCACTCGTGCGGACGTTAATCCACATCCAGGGACTACCACATCCACAGTGCATGCCTATAAATATCCACAATTCGTGACCTCCTAGTAGCTGGATTACAGGACGACGCCACCCGTCCAAGTCTTTAAATTAACCCACACTAAACTGGGGTATCATCTTTTCGTACCTATTTCTACAGCGAATAACTAAAAGACCAAGAAAAAAAGAAAAAAAATATAAATATTTTGGTTTTATTTTGGTGAATAAAACCAAAATATACACTTTTGAGTCTCGAAAGATTGCAAAGCAACCAAGAACTTTGCGGTACCCGTGAAGTATACGGTTATTTCTCATTAGTTAAATTGATTTGAACTTTTTTATAATAAGATTTACCGTACGAGATAGCTTAGTTGCGACGTGTACCTATAAGCCAGACCTTTTGTTCTCCAAATGTATGCCTGGTTTTCCTCAATACTTTGCCTGTTATATTAGAACTTTTTTCTTGCCATTCTCTTGTTGCACAGAGTTTATTTTGCTGCTATTTATTGTGCTTTTGAATTTGGTGAAATTGCAAATAATGTAATAGTCTTATGTCTTATGCCTTGTTGTATTAATTGTTATTTTCACTACTTACTCAACTGGTTTATTTATCACACATGAATTCTAAATTTCCATGTAAAATTTGTAAATCCGTTTTTAGTAGGCCGTCCGCCTCACTTTTTAGTGCTTACCCATACAGTCTCCACCTTGCTTGTCCATAGTACTTGTACCTCAACGGTTTTTAATTGTTATACGATTTACTCACAAATTATATCTATATTTATGGACAGATCAGGGTTGTCTTCACAAAACAAAATACACTAATGCTATTCCTAGCAAAACGAACAACCCACATGTCTTTGTAAGTGTAGTCATGAACATTTCTCTAGGTCCATGTTCGTGTTGAAGACAGCATGTCGATACCGACAGTTCTGGTGATGAAGTTGTCTTTGTCCCAGTTCTTTGTAGAATAAACTGTATCTGAACGCGTTCTCAAAGTGCAGTGAGAACGATAGCTTGGTGTGTTTAAAAAACTCTTGTCTGACAAAGACTTTAGAGGGATGTTTTACATTTGAAATGTCAGTATATTTTCTTAGTTCCTGAATAAGCATCTGGTCATACCACATAATCATACTGATATACTATATATTTTCTGCGGTTATTGTTAATAACAAAGCTATACAGATTCTCTGTAACATTTTAAAAGTTATTTAGAACCAACTACATAATTTTAATTACAGTATTTATGTAAAGATGTAACTAAACATAAACCATTACCTTTTACGTGGTATGTTGACAACAAAAAACTGAATGTTAATGACATTATAATCTTCAGAACAAATTCATAAAATGTTTCTTGAAATAACTATTAAACGAGTTTAAGCTTTTGTAGAGCATTATTGCTTTTAATCTTTTGAATTCTAAAGATTATAAATTACAAAGATTGTTTGCTAGTGTTCTTTTAGTGTAAACGTTAAATAGACTCGTAATATCTTTTTCAAATTTGTTATGGTTTTGATGTCTTTAATTAAGAAAGAATTTAACATTTCAAACTACTATTGTTCACTATTGAGAATTTAAAATTCTCCCTAAATGAGTACTGACTAGGGAATATTTCGGTGTCTTATATTTTTTGCCACATAGTGGCTAAGTTTCTCTCAATTCTTAATCACTATAGGTGTTATCAAACCACCCACCCTTCGAAGATGTCATAAGTTGTTTACGTTTCTTCGCCAGGTAGATACTGCAGGAAATTTTAGCTTTTCCCAAAATCAATTAACTATCTTTTACCTATGTTTCTTTGTTTTCCAAATCTAGTCCATAAATAATTATTTAAATTTTGTTAGAATTCCTTATAAAAATATGCCATTCAATATTAAAATACAATCCACATACGAGCGTTATCTCTTACCAGATTCTGCAGAGTATTTTAACCTTTGTTTCTAAGTCCCATTAATCCATTAAACAATCTGTATTCACTGTCTGCTTAGAACTGACCCTGAGGGCTGCACGTCAGTCCAGTGTATTTGTACGTAAGTGGCCTCAGTCCCTGAAGGACCCTAAGCTTGGTACTCGTACCCAGGGGAATTGCTAGTCAACTGTACGTATACTGTGCAGTGTGCACTATAGCCTACTGCTTTGATGCAGTTCAAAACTGTTTTATAATCGTTAGACATCGCAGTAGTAAAGTGTAGTAGAATGAAAATAATTTCAAATAGTAAAAATAGTAGTGTAGTAGTGTTACTTATACAATTAAATAACAGCTTGATCAGCATTGTACGTGTTATTAAATTTACGGAAAGTTTTAATAACAGATACGTCTAATAACACTTAAAACGTTTGTTTACGCTTATAGCGTTAACTCACAAGGCGGTACATATACATAAGAAATGGTAAGTGGTGATTGATTTCGATTGGACACTCCAATCATCATCAGACCAGGTTATACAAATAAGTACCTAACCATTTCATAGAATAAAATATAAGGCCAAAAAAGACATAAAATTTATGTAGCAGTTTAACTCTTTAAAACATAAAATATCAATGTTATATTGAAACTAGGTGATACGTGGATACGCCTGGATACGTGGGAAGCGCAAGACTTTGGTCCCCAAGGCCATCAGTTCAAATCCGCCGATCACCAACGGATTAGATGTGATAAATCCACAACCTCTTCATGTTTTATGTTGTTTTTCTGAATCACTGATGATATAATATAAGGTTACATTACCCTCCTCACCAAGTGATCCATGTAAGTCCAAAAAAAGGATTAGGCGTTTCGACGTCAAATTGTTATTGTTAAATCATACAAAAACTTGTCTAAACCATATGATCACGTCACAGTTTTTCCGACACACACGTAAAAAACACATTACCGGTACCAAAATATTTAAAGTAGGCCTACTAACTAATTCGTGGTAAACGGTCGTCACATAGTACAGACTTGCTCACATTCCGAGACTCGACTAAGTTTTCGTATGTTCTGGCAATGGTACTTTGACGTCGAAACGTGTAATCATATTCTTTGGACTTACATGAATCACTTGGCGATCAGGGTAATGTAGCCTTATGTATTTTAAGCAGCCTATTCACCTAGCTTGGAGACATGTGAAAAATCCGGGCTGGATTCTAGTAAAAAAAACTAACTTGGTTTACGTAAAAACAGTAATCACCCTTTTGCCAAAGAAAACCCCCCGAGCCAACTGGTGAGCGAGTCAACCAGGTCGCGATATTCTATTGTCGTGTTCTGGCCACCAGCCACCACTTGTTGTACGACTCTTGTAATGGAATATGTGTGGTCCACGGCCCATCTGCCATCAACTGAAGCTGAGTAAACAGATTTATCCTGTGACAGTGACGAACGCTGTCACCTGAAATAGAATCTGTTTCCGTTTGGTAACGACTAGACAAGTCAAAATAGATCTAGTTGTTCCTCCGTTGTAAGAATGCCCGGAGATTTTTTACCTGTTGGAGGAAGAACTTGTTCAAAGGGTCATGGACGGACTCAGACGCAGGGCAAGATTTATCTTTTATAACCTTGGTCTTTTGGTATATTATCTTCCTTGATAGTGGTAATTCATATTTTGTTTTGATTGTGGGATTTCTCTTTATTACATCTCTTGTTTATCATATTATCCCTTGATAGTAATTTTTATGGTCTACTCAGCCTTCTGATAAGAAATTTATGTATATTTCTTGATATTGCGGTTTCAATCAATAAAGAAATAGCCTTTCTGAAATTGAGGATTGGTGTGTCAGGAATAACATGTCTGTAAATCCCAGTAAGTGCTCTTGTATAACCTATCACCGCATCAAATCCCCAGTCATGTACGTATACTCCATTTCTGGTACATCCATTCCACGGTCCCAGTGTATAAAAGACCTAGGCGTTATTTTTTCCAGCGACATGGGATTTTCTGGGCATATAGATCACATCAGTAACAAAGCAAACAAGATGCTTGGTTTCATAGCAAGATTCTCCAGAGGCATCGACAACCCTTCTGCTCTTCGCTCTCTGTATTGTTCCCTTGTGAGACAGCTAGTGGAATATGCAAGTCCCGTGTGGTCGCCTTACACTGTTGGCAATAGGACGAGACTGGAGGCTCTACAAAGGCGTTTTCTTCGTTTGGTTGGTGTCCGGCTGGGTTTTGCCTATCTTGATGTGCCTGTGGAGGAACTGTCCAGCAATCTGAACTTGTCACCTCTTGCCCTGCGACGTGACGTGGCTGATGTTATTCTTCTCTGGAAGATAGTCAATGGTCACATGAACTGTCCAGATCTCCTAGCTGAAATCGACCTCAGAGTGCCTACAAACACAAGATCTCGAGATCTGCTGGGTCGAAGATACCACTCAACCAACTTCGACTTCAACAGTCCTTTCGCAAGGTTTACTCGCCTGGGAAATCAAGTTGCGTCTGGGTGTGACCTGTTTTTCGATGGACTTCAGCAGGTTCGTCGGCAGGCCTCCTCTCTTCTTCTTTCTGGGAAAGACTAGTAATTAATTTATTGTTGTTTGTTAATCTTTATTTTCTGTTGTTGCTATGTTAGAGTATTTATTGTTGTTTGTTAATCTTATTTTTTTTTTGTTGTTACGCTTTGGATATTTATAACCTGTTATATCTTTGTTAACTTATATTTATCATCAAATTTTGCTTAACTATTTTGTTGTATTCAACCATCATGTTTATCTTTGTAAATTGGCTGCTGCCGTTGGAAATAAAATAAAATAAAATAAATAAAATAAATCACTTGTTGGAAATTAATTATGCCATATCTCTTGATTTTGGTGTTTCAGTGTGAACAAATTTCCACTTATTCTCTTAGATCTATGCATTTCAGTTTGTTACAACCCTTAGTGGCATTTCGTCCATGTGGAGGTATTTAGTATAGTTATACTTAAAATCTTCAATAGTAATAGTAGTGTACTACAGCATTTTTTGGTTGAAATAAACTCCTTCCGGAGGTATTATTCATTAAAATTTGATAAAATACTGCACACTGTATACTTTCATGGTTACAATTGACTTACTAACTTAGAGGAACGATTGATTGACTATTCTTAGTCACCAAAATACCAATACCTATGGGAAAACGTAAAATAATTATATCGCCTAACTATTCTGAAATGGGTTGATATCATAATGTATCTCGGTTTAAAAAATAAGTTATTTTCGTCTCCTTTAATCCTCATAACCTAAATATTCATATACACATAAATTGAGCTCTGTACTAATGAATCTAAAGCCACTATGACCCAGATATAAAAAGTATTTAAACAAGTCGAGATGGAAGTATGACTTCACTATTATAATTAAATTTAACAGATAATGTATTACGTATGTACAATGATCAATTAAAATCACTAGAACCACGAGAACTCTTAACGTGGTAATGATTTTAATGGCCTAACAGGTTTCCAAACAGTTGGATTGGCCATTGTTTGCCGAGCGTTTCAAGAGAACCAATCAGTGAAGAGTTTCAGACCTCTTGACCAATGAGAGGGCGTTGAGCCTAATTGAGCCGCTATCGACCATGACAAATACAATGAATTAAATTTTAGACTCAATGAATGGTCTAATGGGTAAATTGCATAAAAATAACAGAAATAGATAATATTATATATATTCACAAAATTAATTTTGGTTTGTCGGTTTTCTTTTTGATATACTGTAGTTCTTTCAAGAGAGTCTGCAAAGATTTTAGGAATAATTAACTTACACTTTAAAATAATCGTACATTATATTTAAACTAAGGATTATTTAATCCTCGCAAGGTAATACAACTGCTTAATATTTTAAACCAAAGTTTATAATCTAGCTATACATTTCCTAACAACATGTCCTGTTGAAACTCTGTGCATCCAACTTTATAGAAACCCAAATCTAAGGGCCTTCAGGTGAGGTTAACCTACGTATTGATAAATCCATCCACTGAAAAGCCAGCTGATAGTAACAAAATAAATACAAACCTTGTAGTCAAAACCTACACTGACGATCGGTAATTTTATAGCCGAACAGGGTCCTTCCTGTAGCGCCATCAGTCACTTAGAGAGCGATCTAGTATTTTACATAATATCCAAGCTCATAACCAACGGATTGACTTATATTAAGCACAGATGTAAAGTTCAAGATTTTAGCCATCCTGCTATCTTGCTCGTACGTTTATTTATTCTATGCCCGTATTGGAATTTTTTTTTATTGACGTAATTAAATTATTGTTTTCTTTGTCTACTGACTTGGTCAGCTGATGAGTTATTTTATAAAAGAAGAAAATCGTATTCAACTTTCATGCTGAGAAAGATAACTAATGCACCTTGGTACGTCACCAATATAACACTACATCAAGACCTTAAGATGCCTACAGTTAAGGACGAAATCATGACCTTATTGTTCCCATGTGATAGATATATTACAAAATTTGAATCTCATCAAAATCTTTTAGCGTTAAACTTACTCAACAACTCGAATACAATTTATAGACTTAAAGGCCCAAAATTCAGGACCTGCCATTCGGTTTTTTGTGATGGTTTTTTTTTTAAGAATATTTGTTGTTGATAGTGCTTAGCAGCTATTTATAATGTTCAAAAGTTACTTTGTTGTATTGCATGACATTTACTTATTGTTTAACATATTTAAAGAACATATTGTACTAAACTAAACAAAATAAAAACATATTTTTGTGGGAAATGTATAACAAACACTAATTATTATTTATTTACTACTTCCAAAAAGTAGATAAGATTTCCTGTAAAATGTATAGAGCTATATTTATACACCATTTATGGTGTATTTGTATATGACCCTTAAAAATGTATACAGAGTGAAAAGCTTTGGTACAACCTAAAGAAATAGGTCATAAGTTGTGGTTAAGTTTTATTACCCTACAAATAAAATAATAATACACTCTGTTCCTTACTGAAACAAATTATATACAATATGGTATAACTTTCTCTAAAATAATATATTCTATTCATCTTACAAAATAACTATGCAAAATGTGCTCGCATTTTAGCAAATCTTTCAGTCATTCCAGGGTTAAACCTCACTAGTTTATATAAATGGTCTAATTCTGTCTGGGCTGCTTGTTGTCTATTGTCCTGTCAGGGAGATGTTTCAACAGATTTCACGACGTAGCGATCTCTTGGCTAGACACAATGGTGTCAGTTTGTGCCCCACCTGCTCCGCTCGTCTACTCAGCTGTGAAACCCTCCAAGTGTCTCAACAGCCCCATTGTGCTGGGTGATATACTGAGATTATCTCTGTTGAAAGTAGACACTGACAGATTTACAGACGTGCGGATCTTGAGTTGTAGAGCTTTTAAAACTATGTGAAGGTCATTGTTTGTTGAAAATCGTGTTGGTCATTTTATTTTAGACAAATCTACATAGTGATTTGTTTGGTGGAAACTATTTAGGAGAAAAGCGACATTTATTGGGTAGTATTTGTTTGATTTGACTTTTATAATTAGATAAAAGTAGCGATGAACCGAAGACCAACCGTCCGTAAGCTAGGTTAGGCCAGGCTATGGACTAAATCCTTGAATGAGCAGTGTGCTCCGAAGAATTCATCTATTTTATAGTAAGTTCTTTGGATGTAATATTCTTCGAATGTTTTTGAAAAGGTTTTCAGATATTTTATCATTATGTTCTGGGAGAGCATCGAAGATTTTGAATCCCACGATTTGGGGCATTTTACTGTTATTGTCTTCTGATAAATACACCTTGAACCGTGATAAGTGTTCTTGTATGGGCATACTGTGTTATTTATTCGTTACAATGTTCGTTCGTGTATCGTGTCCATGTTTTAAAGACATTGTGACGACCTCCTTGAAGCGACAGCACGTCTTAAGCCTTGACAATGACACATTGAGTATCGAAACCGGTCACCATCTTGACTACCAAAGATTACAATGGCAAAAAAAATGTATTTAACTTCTAGAATAATATTGTTAAGTAATCAGGAAGGCACACCTTAAAATGAAGGTATTTTACTAGTGTTTGTCAATGCATGTTGTTGTATATCGAAATTTGGTTGGTCTTTCTTAATTTATATTTGTGGCAGTTTTCTCTAAGCTTTACGTGGCTTAGCTCATTATGGTATATTATTAGAGATTGTTTGTTACAGGCCAAGTTGGAGACGAAAGCCTTGAAGGCCAAGAGGCCAGGTTTTACCGACGACCGCTACAACGAGACCTCGTACTACATCGAGAATGGTAAGTGTAAAATAAAAAAATATATATTATTCATCATAGTATACACATACGAAACTTTAACAGATATATATTTGTTTTTCTTGTACATAACTACATAGTTTTCGTTTTGTCAACTCCAATAAGTTGGCAGGTTGTTAAATTTACTTACTGTTGTCATTAAGTCTTAATTTAAAAATGTAGAGATGTAAACCGAGAATTACTTCACAGTCTACTAAAATTGTAAGAGATCCTGCAGTAATGTAAGTGCACCTCACTAGTGCAGCAAAGTCATCGAAATCTGCAAGATTGCGGTGCCGAGACTTGAGTGCTGTTGAGGATGAAGAGCCGCGCTGAGTCAGCTACGCTCTGATTGGCGGAGAGGTCGAGAGCTGGCTTCTGATTGGTCGAGAGCCGAGCGTGGCTTGTCACTTAGTCTGCCGCACTCGACAACCTTTTAACCTCTCTAACAATGACACTCTGAACGTAACATTCAGTCTTGTTATCGATCACGGGTCGTATTAGACATTGGGACAACGTTCTAGATAAAACGTTGCCATTCAATAATTATATCCTCGCGATAAACCGAAGCACTTTGGGACTATCTGTCTCAAAGAATTTCAATTTCAAATTCAACCCAAAGCGAGAACTCCACGGACAATGTAGCATTTACTCTCGAGAAATTACTTTAAGTGCCTTTTAAAGCATGTCCATCTTTCAGTACCGCTCAACTAGCTGAACAAATCTGGTAGAGGCCATAACCGTTACACGCATAGAAAAGCATCACTCTATAGCCCCATTTAAATTATGAATAAATCTTCCACTAAGCTAAGAAATAACCGATGAATTAGTAATATCTGTAAAATTGTATTGTTAAGTTAGATATATACTAGGACAAGACCACCCCCCCCCCCCCTAGGTCAAAACCCTGCTATGTCCCTAGGTTCAAATGTAGGTTCTATTAACCTTACATATTTGGGTATTTTAACCCGACTTACGAAGGACCAACTGATTCATCAGGTACAAAAAAAACTATTTACTAACACCTTCCCTACCTTACAGATACTACATTGATAATCCAGAAACTCGGTTATACGAAACGGTTATGGCCTCACCGTATTTTTTCAGCTTGTTAAGCTATTCTGTATAGTGGATATGCTTTAAAAGGCACTTAAAAGTAATTTCTCGAGAGTAAAGGCTACTGCAATGTCCGTGGATTTCTCGCTTTGGGTTTATTTTGAAATTGAAATTCTTTGAGACAGATAGTCCCAATGAATTCAAATTTTATATTTAACAATTTCGTTGTCAGATAATCTTAGTAAAGTTTACTTGGACAATGCAACTTTATTGTGAAATTGGCTAAATAAATAAGCTATTGAGTTACTGTATGAGTATTGTTGGTTAAATAACTTAATCGCTGTTGAGTATTTGCGTCCAGTATCAGTTCATTTACAAAGTTATTATATTTTCACCATCAATCTGCTGTTACAGGTCTACGGAAGGTATACCCATACTACTTCACGTTCACAACGTTCACCAAAGGCCGCTGGGTAGGTGAAAAGATCCTCGACGTGTTCGCGAGAGAGTTCAGGGCTCACCCCGCCGAGGAGTATGTAAGTACATAACAAACTGTTTCTACTATATCCCTTCATATTGATAATTAATGGATCTTCTGACTTCCATTAACAGCTACCAATAACGTAATTTCCAGGATGTTATCCTAAAACGTACCAGATGAGAAGGCTTTTAGCTTTCACTGTTATTGCTCTTTCACGAAGACCTTTCAATAGTTTTTCACTAATCAAAATCAGAATCAGAATCAGAATCTTTATTGCCGTTGATCAAATACATTGAGATAGGCATTGTCAAATTAGGCTAAATATTTACATTGGTCGATAATACAAAGTATGAGAGTATTATTCACAAAATAATGAGGATCCACATAATTTTTTGGCGTTTTCTCATTGCATAATTTGCCTAATTCGCTGAAAATCACGTGGAATGCAGAAACATTTAGTTGGCTGTAACTATTTTTTACAAGGGATTTATACTTTGGGGTGTCATATTCAGTAGTTTTTCAGAGCTGTCCCAAGAATACTTTTCCTATGTAATTTGAATTGTATTAAAACGTTTGGTACTCTACATAAACAATAGAAATAACAACAACAACAACAAACAACAACAACGCAGTTACTATTTTGGTCTATGGTCCTTTTTTTGTTGTACATAGTCCGCAGTTTAAAAAAGTAAGAAGTTGTGATGATATTCTGCTTTTTACTTTTGGAAATGCTTCTTTTTCCTGGCGTTTCAGTGACCATGATCCCATTTGTGCTTTTCCGGGACTTCAGTCTTTCGTTCCGAGCATTGGAACTGTTGACGCGTTATTTGTAAACACCACTTTTTCATTATAATTTCTGTGTTACTACAATCAGTTTCAATATTACTGTCGTTCCAGGAGCGGTGTATAAAGACTGGTTCGCTGACAGTGAACTATGAGAAGGTGGACATTGACTACAGATTGAAACACAACGATCTTCTGGCCAACATTGTCCACAGGTGAGTCCCTTTAACTAGTAATGTAATCAAATTGGCAATGTTCTAATGCACATTGTCTCGGC
Organism: Macrosteles quadrilineatus; assembly: GCF_028750875.1. NCBI lineage: Eukaryota > Metazoa > Arthropoda > Insecta > Hemiptera > Cicadellidae > Macrosteles > Macrosteles quadrilineatus. Next base: position 417,322 of record NW_026542632.1, on the reverse strand, counting down.
ATTTCATAGTGTGGCGTGGTTCAGAGAGTAAAGAAGTGGCACTTTGGAGATGGGTGTAATCTTTCCACATAAAATTAGTTTTCAGTTCATTTTTCATTTGTAACCAATTTTTACTGGCTCATTAAAAAGAAGTGCGGTAATTTTTTCAAAGCGTTCGTATATTATTTGTTATTAAACTTTTGTTTCCGGTTTCTAACAATAAATCGAAAACATCTTGGGTCGAAGACCCTGTCAAAACCCCTTAAAATCTATTAAAATACTAAACTGATTTATGTAAACATCACAAGTTTGCGCTCATTCACCTTTTTCGGGGGTTCGATAATTAAATCTGTAATACTCTTAAACTACTTTCGTTTAAAATTCCACCAATTGCTTTATATTTTTATTACATTGTTTAATGCTAATAATGCTTATTTTAATAAAAAAAACTATTTTCCTTCTACGAATCATAGCTGGATTGATTCCCAAAAGTACATTTGGATCTACATTCAAATTCCAATCACATGTTTGGGAATTTTTTTTTCAAAATGTCTTATACAAATCCAATATTGCTATTATTATGGGCAGATGTAAATAACTCATTCAATTGAAGCTTAAAAGAATTTTATTTTTAAGTGAAAGTTAAACCACAAGTGCCTAGACTGCTTCTTTTTTCTCTGTCTTTAGAACGCAAACCTTTACTATATTTAAAAATATATAACCTTATTATCTCATGTGAGGTAATTATATTACATATTATAATATATAATAAAAATATTACATATGTGTTATTTTTTTACATATTCGTGAATGAATGCTGAAATGGTATTTTAAAATATTTTAAGGGGTAAAGAAAGTGATTTTTTTACTCACAGATAATCAAATTAAGTTTTACTAATATCGTACATAGAATGTTTTTATGTTAAGAAATATTATGTAAACTAAACATGAATATAAAAACAGATATTTCAGTTATATAATTTAAAACCGTCCTTATCATTGAAACTGGTCTCTTTAAGCATATTGTATGTTACAAATATTTAATTAACTACAATTTTTCGCACGGTGTGAGGATGCATTTTGCATGAAATTCAAAATAACAAATAAAGCAATACGGTTATTAAATAACATTTAGAGATATAAAATAGCAGGGCGTTTTATTTAGTTATTTTTTAAATATTCGACTCACCGGTCATATTTATTAACTATTAATTGAGTTTGTTAATACATTTAATTTAACTCGCGTGTTTTTAGTTGAGAAATTTAACGCATTGTTATAATGCAGTACATCTTCTAACATCTACCTTTAAATTGCAGATGTAACGGTAGCAGGAATTTCATCTGTAAATAGCTCTAAGGAATACAGTTAAAAATACTCGTATAAAAACTGTTATTTGAAAATTATTTAGTATACCTTTTTCAGGCCATGTTTTGTGTAGTATTTAGTCTATCAATAATATTCATAAATGCCAGTGTTATTGTATTACGTACATTTATAGTTATGTCACTAACAAACTTGACTTAGTGTTTTTTTCTCTGGTTGTGATCATAATTTGAAGTTCACTTTTTTTCTTATTTATTTTCCATTGCAGATGGTTTGTAGTTTTACCGTTTTGTGTTTGAGTCTTATCAAAATATTAATGGCACATTCTTTTGGCAAAACGGTTGTGGAAACTTTAAAAATTTATGTACAATTTAGAGGTCACCATTAATATTTTTTAATTACAAAAATACTATTAACAGTATATGCATTTTTTCAATATATGATACTTACTTGCACAAGTACATTAATCAAGGTTGCATAGTTTGCTACCGATAGAGATGGGTTATAAACTTTTTACATAAAACTATCAAAAATATTCTGCACATAAATGTTTTCGATTGACGTATTTTGGAAACATTTGTGTTTGTGACTTTAGATTATCAAATTGTAGTACCTCCTAAATAATACATTTTTTCAATGAAATGCATTTGAAACTACTAGATCAAGTGGATGCAGTTCGAAATAGCTTTGGTGCTTGTAATAAACGACAGTAGCTCAAACATAGCTTACGATGGGTTTCAGTAAATTTATATCGAGTGGTTGTCCTGTATCAGTGATAGGCAAGATGTTGAAATGAAGTTGTGATGGTAGATGGTCCATAGAAAGATTTTAATAATCAAGTTTCCCTTGCCCATCTGTGACATCGGGTTTTCCTTATGTTCAGAATGACGAACTGCGATACGGAAGCAACCCGATGACACTCGCAAGATTGAGTATCCCTCATCTTCAAATCAGGAGACAGAGGAAGCAACTCAATTTAAAGTGAACCACTGAAATAGAGCCACTCGATTTCTAAAGACAGTTTTATGGGTCTATAATCCATCTCTGGTTTGTCAGAGAGCGTGTAGTAGCAGCATGAGTGTATGTTTCAGACATGAGGTGCCAGTGACGGCCGACCCTATCGCCATTGTACACATGGACGAAGATGTTGTGGTCGTTAACAAACCAGCCTCCATCCCCGTAAGTGGCACCGAGACGCCATACATCCCTCTGCATGAACATCCCCACTCTTTTGTACATAATCTTCTCTCTAACATCTAACCTGTGTGTAATTAACACTTCTAGTTCTGTCTAACTTGTAACAGTGTTATCCGGGGCAACTGATAGCGAATTTCCCTATAGGGAAGTAGCTATTACCGTAGGTCTCATGGTAAGACTTAAGCCCGGGACCGATTTACTTTTTCATTTTGATGTCCCCAGAGGCCAAAAACACCATTTGTTCAAATTTGTATATATCTATATATATATATATATGTCCATCCGCACGACAACTTGAGTAATTTTTGTCCGATTTTGATAAAATTTGGTTTAAAGGTGTAAGACGAGATATTTAATATTTTGATCAAATTTCGAAAATGCATTAATTTCTTACTAAACCACAGTCCCTTTTAATATTTTACATTAAAAAACTTGTTTACCCTCCCTGTTGCAGCAAACCTTAGTACTCATTCGTTAAAATATGGAATAAATGTGACATTTTTAAGGAGACATTTTAGTTTAAATCCAATCAGGCAGATGGAAATTCGCTAAGTCTGCAGGTTTGCTGCAGCATGGGTATTTTTGAAAACTACTGTTTAGGGTTGGAAGTCTTGTGAGTTATCTTTTGGAAACTTAGTTGACATAATTAACGTTGTTTATTATTCTAGATGTTTAGTCGCCCATGGCTGGATGCGTATGTGTTGTTTGACTCGGGTTTTGGGCGGCTTTGAATTTACCAAGTGAAATTGCAATGGAAATTAATACATGTTATTTGTTAAAATAGAAACTTAGTTTAATCAGACGAATTTTCTTAGAAAAACAACGTTGGTTTTAAAATTGTTTATTTTATTGATTTATTACGTTAATAACTATTTAAATTAAATATTAACTTTACAAAACAATTTTTTTTTTTTTAAACTTAAATCCTGAATATCTAAGGATGAGTTAAAGTTTAGGGGTTGGTTTTGTTATTTATAAAAATGTTGAGAGAAAATTCTCCGACTTTTCACATTTTTGTCAATTAATTACAACATAAATTGTCTGCAAAAACTAACCATCATTGCTTTAGAACTGTGTGCCGTTGAATGTTGAGTCTTTTCCTTTTGTTTTGTACACTTGCTTTCCCCTATAGAAGCACATGCATTAGCTTTTGCAATACTAGTTTGGGTGAATGTGATCAATTTATATGGCCTACCCCTACCCCAGAGATACAGCCTTTCAGGTTGAAACATGTTACACGGTAAAAAACTTATCATGTGTAGTAAAAACCATTTAAACCCGCCAACCTCAAACCCGCAACATGTACTGTACAAACCTAGTAAATGTTTTGTTCGTACGTTTAGTGTTTCAAACTCCTCTAAATGTGTCCCTCCAATGATATTGTGACTAACAAACTATGTATGGACACAAAAGTATTAGTTAGTTCCGGGTTTTTAACTAAAAGTGAGTAAACATAAAATTTAGGCTCCTTAAGGAGCTTCACTGTGTCCTGGTACTGGCACAGGAAATTTATTCGATGTTGTTTTAGTGTTGTCAGTGATATGAGTAAAGTACTGGATTGTTACTTTGAAATCATAAGACTAGTGACAATTGAATACAGTTTTTTTTAGACTGCCAATTCGTAGGAAAATAAGAGCAATGGAAATAGTTTTCAAGAACAAACCAAACATTTTCAAACCAAAACGGAATATTCTGCTGACCAAATTAAGGGATGCAAATATAAAAAAGTGGGAATATTTTGGGTAGTAACATCTTGCTTATGAACAAATAAATTACCGAATGTTGTTTAGTGTAAATATCATCCGATTTTTATGTACTACTGATATAAGCTGAAGTAAACTGAAAGAGGATTTTTTTCACCTATCAGTTTTCCTTCTCTAAATAGTTTTTTTTTTTTTTTTTTTAAATTAGTTACGTTTAAACAATATTTTAGATACGATTTTGACAGATGCTTGTAACTTGAATCTTAGCATGTTGTCTTAAGTTTTCCTACCGCTTCAAATATTTTGTAGGACCAATTACACGAATTTTTGCTTATAAGAATCATAGACACGAATGACGTCATTGGCCCAAATAAACTAATAACCGCACCAGCTGATTTTGACGTTTGGATTCCATAACAAACATGTTTACGTGACCAGTGACGTCATTTGTTTACGTTTACGACCCACCGTTCATGTTCTAATATCCGTGTACACAAGACAATCCAGTGCTTGACTCATGTGGGTTTGTTGACGACGTGAAGATCACGTAGATTGCATGTCTGTGACGTATTGCAGACACGAGACGCCTGTGTTAGCTAAGCCCTTGAAATTGGTCCATGTAGACGATGACATAGTGGTCTTGGACAAACCCTGTTCATTGCCGGTAAGTGTAACGGCTCCTTCACACCAACCCTACTAACAACCTGAGCACAGACTATAGAGAAAGTAAAAACTTCTCTATAGTCAGTGACCTGAGTCTAATCGTTCATATGTTTGTCAAAATGTGTACGTCCATTAGATTGATGTGTTGGAAGTTTAGGTTTAGTTTTTTGATGCAGATATTTCAATTAATAGATCACGTGTATAATTCGCATAGTTTTATATTACTTGTTGGCGTTAATTGATACTATAAAGTTATTTTTTCCATTTGTATAAGAGTTTATCCGTTGGACCACTTTTCTTAATTTTCTCTTTAATAAAAAGTATTTTCATGAGTTAATTCATAAAATAAGCTTTGCCTAATACGTTTTAAGGTATTTCAAAAGATTTATTGACCTTAATATCTTCGTTATTATTGTTATCAAGAAATCAATATAATTTCCCCAAACATGGAAGCATGTTTTGGAAATATGCTTATATTTTTAAAGTACAGTATAAAAACTTTTTTTATTTCCAAACTAAATTACACATACTTTTTTTCCAACTGCATTCGGGCATTATACTTAAAACTAAATTTCACAGTACATTTATAATAAAATTTCTCATTGCTCAACCTAACTATCAAAACAACTATTAAAAATATAAAATAATGTTTACATAAAAAATATAATTGTTAATATCTATTAAAACGCATCACAAAGGATACTCCAGCTTTCACAATCGCCGCTTTTTGCTTTCATCCTCGAATAAAAAAGATGACGATAAGATTCTTGGAAACCGCTTGTTCTATAACACCAACGCAATTGATATAATACTTAACTTTATTATCTTAATAACTGCGAGTTCTAGCGTTTATTTTGTTCTAAGCTCTTGCCAAACCTTAACACATTTTATTATAACATATTGCGACTAATCATTCACGCTTTATACCTGGCTAGCTTCTGCCTCTGGTTGCCTACTTTTCTTCTTCTCTTTTAGGATTTAGATTTATTTAATATTTTTTTAGCTTTGTTTGTACAAATAGGTTGATAAAATTTTTACTTAATCTTTAATAGGTCGTAAGACATTGTGTTCACATATTTTACCATTTTCAAAATATTGTGTAGTATATTTCGTAAAAGCACCTAACTTTTCAATAGTATTAAAAATAACAGAATTATACAAGTAATGAATTGTTTAATTATGTTTTATTTCTGTTGCGGATTATTTTATTCTTTAACAAACCCTTATCGCTAAAGACAGTCTAAACCCTAGAAATGTTCCCAGTTACAATAAAATCAATGATATTCTTCAATTTAAACCAACCTCAGTTCACGGTTACAGCTCTTAAAAAAATCGTTCTATGATAGGCCTATTACAAATTGAGTATAAAATCACCAACACTTTTTACTCAAAATTGTGTTGTTTTTATATCAATTGCGCTTGAATTCCGTAACGTTGTTTTGTGCGAAGCTAAATTCTAACTTTAGCACAAGATGATGTAATTTTGTGGCCAATTTCGGATGAATACAATATAAACTCTGAAATGTATATTCAATCTGAGACACTTCTTTTATTCACAGTAGACGACGTTTTCCATGATCGTTTCACATTACAGGTTCACCCTTGTGGGCGATATCGTCACAACACCGTGGTATTTATCCTGGCGAAGGAATATCACTTGAAAAACCTAAGGACGATCCACCGGTTGGACCGACTCACCAGTGGTCTACTGTTGTTCGGACGGACGCCGAAGAAGGCGAGACAAATGGAACACCAGATCCGCAACAGACAGGTGCAGAAGGAATACATCTGCAGGGTGGAGGGGGAGTTTCCAGAGTGAGTGAAATAATTTATGTATTGTATTTTTCTAGGTGTATGTTTAGATAATGGATTTGAGGGATAATCTAAAAGGTTACAATTTTCGTCATAGTGAAGTGAAAACGCCAATCAATGCAAGTGTTGTGGTGCTGACGTAACAAAAATAGCGAGATAGCAAAGGCAGCTGCAAAAAGAATCAGCTGTGTCCTGGTCATCAACTAATTTTTCTTGTTTTAAACTTCGATCGATAATGTTATTGAAGGAAATAGTGTTCTCTTCTGTTATACCCACAGTAGGCTAATTAACCTAACATTTTAAATGAAGGTAAATGTATTTTTAATGTCGAAATAACATAACCTAACCTCACCTAACATGGTGTGTTGAATATAAAAAAACATATATTATTCCTTGTGACCCTTGGTTGGAATATATTATTGATAAAATCAATAATATATACCTTATCCAACCACAGTTGTTGGTATGACGACTATCCAAAGTACTACATCGGCCAAACTGTAAGATCTTTCAAATAAAGATTTAAAGAACATATACATTAATTATCACAACATCAGCAATCCAGTTATGCCGAACAGTTAATATTGGAATCGCACAACTGTACATCTATTGATAAGAACATGGAAATAGTTGAAGTATTACCAAATGTTTTAAGCTTGATGTTAAAGAAGAATTTACCAAAGCTAATTAACTTGACCCATGTCACATTAAATTATCAGAATTCTTTCCAGTCAAATATTATATTTCATACATATATTGACAAGTTGCAAATCAAAGAAGTTTAAAATTAGAAGAACAAAATAAACTGAAAAACAGGTGGCACTGGAGAGAAGAAGATAAACATCACGATTCCGTCAGTTTTATTTAGTCAATGGCAGTGATAAGACAGGGTTGGCCAGACTGTACAGTTTTAATCATTTTTATCACTTTATATTCTATTTTAACTATTTGAACAACATGACGAGTTTTAATTATTGTGATTTTTACAGTATTTTAACGAATCTATTGACATAGCACAATGTATTAATACATTGATGATGTGGTTGGATACAAAATGACCTGACGAAGTTGTAAGGAACGAAACAAGTCGTCATACCAACGCTGGTTGGATAAAGGGATCATTTTATTAAAAAAACCTATTGAAGTTGGTATAACAGAAGATCACAGGGAATCGTTTCAATTAATTAAATTTAATAAATAACTTCATAGGTAAAATTTTTTTATTTTATTTTTTCATCACAATATATACTTCAAATGCAGTATATCTATGTACAATCCTATTTGGCTTGTAGATAAAAAAAATAGAATAGTTAAACAAAGACTCCTTATAATCTGACCTAACCAGAACAAAAATATATTTAAAACAGGCAAAGTTTTTGGGTAATTTTGACAAGGTGCCTTGAATACTCTAAATTTACTTTAGGGTTCCTTCTATCAATGAAAAGATGGAAAATTATATATTTTATAAAACATTTGGGTTATAAATTGAGATGAAATTTATTTTATCTCAATTTACTATAACTGAGATCGTGGATAGTATGAATTTATGGGGGGATAATTAACCGACAAAATGTCTTCCTATCACTGTTCAAATTATATAGATAAGCTGCAACTTAATCTGTAAGGTAGAATGGCATTTACTTACATACTAATGTGTTTTCAGTGAGGTGATAGAATGCATAGAGCCCATTGAGGTGGTCAGCTACAAGATCGGTGTGTGTAAAGTTTCTCCCAAGGGGAAAGATTGCAACACGACTTTCCAGAAGCTGGGCTACAATCCTGAGACCAACACCAGCGTGGTTCTCTGCCTCCCTCATACTGGACGTATGCATCAGATCAGAGTGCATCTGCAGTATCTGGGTAAGACTACTCAGATTGTCAAAGAAAATACAAAATACAACATTTTTTCAACTTCTTCCATAAAGGTTTACCACTTACATTAATTTGCTTGGTGCTACATCCTAAGATTGACCTAATTCAAACCACATGTTTGAACTTTTCCTACCACCTTCTCACATTCAATTTTCTCATGTCCTCGTCAAAATCCTCTAATATTTTTATCTCTCTTCTTCCCCTCCCTTGAACAATTTCAGTATTCATATCTGGGTTCCAGTGCCTTCTCATCCATTTTTTTCACATCCTGGCCATCTCAGTCTTACAGCTTCCAGAAATGCAACGGGTATAATGCCTTCTCTTCCAGATCCTTTATTTATTTTTTTGTTAACCATGAGTTTCTTTGCTTCATAGTTTGGTCCACAGAAACGTCTGCTAGTAAATGGATATAAAGTATAAATCTATGTGTTTGGCTTAAGTGATTAAGTTATTGGATTATTGATTTTACCCTGTAAACATTAGTTGTACTAGGAGCAGCTTGCAAGATTAAGGTTCTATGCTGAAAAAACTTGTGGTTAAGGAATTTAACTTTTAAACTGTTGGAGGTTTCTTTCTGTATCAATCTAAAACCCGTTTATTTACGTTTATAGGCTATCCAGTGGTGAACGACCCCCTGTACAACCACACCGTGTTCGGCCCCGAGAAGGGACGAGGAGGAAACATTGGGAAGTCGGACGAGGAACTGATCCGAGACCTGATATCTATCCATAACGCCGAGAACTGGCTGGGCATGGACGGCGACTCTGAACTGTCCATGTTCAAACCAACGCTGCTTAACTTTGATGAGGAAGACAAAGGTAGGAATGTAGCTGAAATTTGGGAAAAATTACAATTTTAAAAATTAATTATGTTTAATGGGTATGTTCACAAAATATGTAAATGTACTTAGTATCATCATAAATTGGATCATCAATATACGTGGTATTTACTTGATACAACCACAACAAATTTATTTATTTTTCCTATTCTACAGGGTGTCACAAAAAAGTGTGATGGGCTATACAGGACCTAATTCTACATGCAAAAATAAGTCAAAAATGAAGCATAAAAATTTTTGGATTTCGGCTTAGTTTAGCCGTAATCCGCCATTTTGTTTTTTGGGGAAAATAATTATCATTTCAAAATCCCTTTGAGATATTTTTACGAAACTTGGCAAAAAATTGTTTACACTATAGTAAGTAAAATTTAAATAAAAATTATAATTTTAACTTTTCAAATTTCAAAATGGCGGCCGTTTGAATTTTTTATGCCAAATTTCATGAAAACCGGTACCTAAATCAAAATTTTGTAAGACAAAAAAGTTTTAGTATTTATTATAACAAATACAACAAAACAAAAATGAATAAAATCGGTTCATAAATAAAGAAGCTGTGTTTATTTTAGTAATATAGACTGAAATTATTAATATTAAAATGTATTAAATGTAATGTAATAATTTATGTAACGTATTAAGTAATTTCAGTCTAAATTACTAAAATAAACACAGCTTCTTTATTTATTAACCGATTTTATTAATTTTTGTTTTGTTAAATACAATAAATAAATACTTACACTTTTGTATCTTACAAAATTTTGATTTAGGTACCGGTTTTCATGAAATTTGGCATTAAAAAATTCAAACGGCTGCCATTTTGAAATTTGGAAAGTTAAAATAACTTTTTTTTATAAATGTTACTTACTATAGTGTAAACAATTTTGCCAAGTTTCGTAAAAATATCTCAAAGGGATTTTGAAATAATAAATATTTTCTCCAAAAAACAAAATGGCGGATTACGGCTAAACTAAGCCGAAATCCAAAAAAAATTATTCCTCATTTTTGACTTATTTTTGCATGTAGAATTAGGTCCTGTATACCCCATCACACTTTTTTGTGACACCCTGTATATGATGAAAAACGTATTAAATTCTTTCTTTTAGTTTCTGTCTGTGATAAATTAATCTATTGACTAACAAAAGTGAAATTTTAAAGCCACAGACTGTCTCCACTATTTAACCCCCTGGCATCACCTTTGTGCTGAATTTACTGGTTTAGTATAAGTGAGGCGGTTCTTTCATGTAGTCTAGGCTCAATCTTTATCAATCACCAATTACAATTTTTCTATGTTATCATCCTGTCAGTAGTAAAATCATGTTGCTCTATGAAAAAGTATTTTCCTCCTAAAAAAATTAGGCAATATATTTTCTCGTTGACCTTTAAAACAACAGAGGGATTATTAACACGATATAAGGTCAGGACCAATTCGAATTTGGTGAAAATGCCAATTAGTGCATCATTTATAAACTGGTCCTGAATAGGTTTTGTTTATTCAACCCAAGATTTTTCCCAGGAGGGCTGAGCCGGGAAGGTTCGCCCAGTCTACCGCCCCCACCCCCGCCACATCCACCCCCGCTGGTTGCCGCCGCCTCCGCCAAGGTCACCGTGGCCACACAGACAGGTCAGGACGCGCCCGACTTGTCCTTCCACCCGGACAAGCTGACCTCCGACCCTCATTGTTACGAGTGCAAAGTGAAATACAGAGACCCAAAACCTCGGGATCTAGTGATGTACCTTCACGCATGGAAGTACAGGGTGAGCATTCCAAATTCTTAAAATTAATATGTAAAAGTGTTTTAATCAAAATAAAACTTTAAACTTTGACTGGTTTCTATCTTTTAATCTTTTTTACTAGTAGTTCTGTTATGTTTTTGTGTGTACATTTTTTTATTTTATCTTATTGGTGAGAATTTTCTCACATTTTTACTATGTACGATCAAACATAAGGTAGTTTAGGAGTTTAGGTAAAATAAGAGTAGTAACGAAGTGTAAGGAGATAACAGATTAGGTGAATCTTGTTTTAAGCACTGCTTTTTCGTTTTTTTACCAAAGGGTGCTACATAGGGTGCTTTTACCAAAGGGAGTAAGTGCTAATTTTGGTTTAGCAAATCTTTTCCAAAACCTGTCTTCACCACTGTGGAGTTTTTAAAATCATTTTTCGAGACAATGGATATTTTTTTAGTTTTACTCTAAGCCTATATATTAATACGAATCTATTTGTTAGACTTCAAAACATGCATTATTATTATAAACCTACTATCAATGTCAAACAATAAACTTGTAGAATACTTTCATTTCTTACTGTATTTAAATTTTAAAAGGTTTAAAATCCTAGACTTTTTTCTGCTTTCAGGGGCCGGGTTGGAGTTACCAGACGGAACTACCAGAATGGGCCCGTATCGACTGGGTTGATACAGAAGACTAAGCCAGTCCAATGGACAAAACCAAGGGTCCAACCACACCTTTAGGATTGTTTGTTTTTGTCTTCCTATTGGAATTTCTATTTTAATTTCATAATTAGGACCTAAAAGAAGAGCCAGGTTAAGTTAAATTTCGTTTATGATTTCTTTTGAACCATTAAAGCTTAGAAGATTTAAGAGTAGAAGGCATGTAAATAATTCAGTAATGATGCCTTACATAGTCAATTATTTTACCTTAAGTTTATATTTCAAAACACCTTAACATTTTGCTACTATCCTAAATGGAAACATTGATTTCTGTTACTTTAACGTTGATCCCAAATTGTGTAAATCCTACCTACACACCTAATTCTCCCCACTGTTTCTTGATTTTCCTTTTGAACAAACCCTGGCTCTTATAACCAAGTGTGATTGTTTGTTTTCATTCTTTTAGTTGTTTCCTTTTGATTAAACATTTCCTGTTGTTCATTGTTTTGTATTTTCTGTCTATTTATGTTTAAAACTGAACTTGAGCTTAAGGACCTGGAATGATCCGGTGTCACGTTTTAAGACAAAAGACATTATCACTTAGGAAATAGTGCTTGTTAAGTAGTTAACATTTTTCTTAGAGGGTTGGCCAATTCTGGTGCCTCTTGTACAGATTATTTTGAAATAGAAATCAAGTTTTTGTAATTTTAATTTTAATACTTCCCACTTTAAAAAAAATGATTGATAATTTAGTTTGAAGATAGACTAAACATAATTATATTTTAACTAGCATTTTTACAATGAAGACACCTAAATTCCCTACAAGAGGCTTCAAGAATTGTATAGATGTAAGGATAAGATGGCTATAAGGTTTTGAACACTGTACATTTGCTTATGGTCTACACACAAGGAGAAACGATTCTTATAGTAAGAAAATATCATGAATATGTTTTATCCATTCATAATAGAAGCTTTGTTACTATTCATTTAATTCTTTTTTTAAGTAGAAGACAATTCTAATGTACATTAGATGAAATGATTCTAATTCTATCAACAAATTAATTTTATAAAATAAAAATAAACATAGTTTTAAAACAATTGTTTACTTTTTAGTATCTTTTCCAAACTTCAAAGGATACTAATAGTGAAATTCAAAACTTGGTTAGAAAAAATGTTTAATTGGCTCAAAGTTGGGCTCGACTTTTGCATAGAAACACAAATTTTTATTGAGATGTGAGTACTTGTGACTTTCAGATATTGGCCGAATGGAAAAGCACATTTGGTACAAGTTACGATCGATACTTTTCATTATAATTCAAAAAGCTAGTTAAAGTCAACTTTTGTTCACATTATTTTATTGTAAAATATTAAAAACACAATTTAAATTGTAAAAAAACATTATTGTGCTTAGTGGGCAACTATTTAGGCAATGAAAATCAGCTGATTGGTTTACCATTGCTCTAAAGTAGAATGTTTTCACCTAAACTGTCATTGAAAATTTGCTACGAGTTCTACATGAGCTATGAAAGATGTATCCAATCATAAATAAAGTAATCATAAAGACAATTTTAAAATTTTCACTACCAGATTAGATGAAATGTAAAGCCAGATGTTGTATCTGTGATTGTAATGATGTTGTACAGTGTTGTTGGTTGTTTCTGGGATTGTATTTTATGTCTGAACATGTTTCAACTTTGACGTATTATATTCTCTAGAATCCCTTCTTCAGTTTCAGTTAAATTAACAAGATATTGTTGACGTTTCCGGAATTGTAAATAGAAGCATAGAAAATCTGACGGAGACAAATCATTTTGACACTTTATTGACAAACCCAATAAAATTTTTATATTTTTGCAATTCACAACGTATTTGTTTAATATTATGTTTAAACAGTCAATTTTATATGTTTTAATGTATTTTGTTTTGAAAAAAAAGCACTTTGTGAAACACATTTTACTTTCTCCAAGCCACCAACTGCTGGCGAGCTGAGTTGAAACATGTCCAGGCTTGCAGGCTGTTAGACTGTTTGTGTTCCCTCTGGGGCCCAGCGCCTCTCCTATGCCTTCAACCACTATTCTTTCCCAGATATTGTGCCTTGAAATTTCTCTGAAACACTAATTGAATCCACAGACTCGACACGACAGTGTTTTATGTATCGATAGTGTAGTGACGTGAACAATGGAAGATTACATCTGTGTTTTCAATCAATGTTTCTCCCCTGCTTTGAGACAAATTGTAAATTACTATAATGCAACTTTTGTTCCGCTGTACAGTTAGAGCTTAATGTTTGGTGATGTTTAGGCTAGAACATATCACGCTGAAGTTATGTTGCGCCATGATAATCTTTCTGGAATTGTCCGAATTAATAGTTTGGCCGCAGCTTAGTGATTTATTTTCTAGTGTAAGTAGACACTGAGATAGGTTAAGTTACCGTTCTACAGATGTAAGTGCCTGTAAATGTGTTCGTTACAGAATGCTCTGAAATTCAAAAACTTTCCAAAACTAAGTTTTTTAGACTAGATTCTATCAAGCTACGGTAGAGAGTTTTAAATCGATTGTGTAATCTAAAATACATGTCAGGAATGTTTTAACCTGCTTTGGTACTTGAAATATTGTAGGCCTTGTAACAGTAAGAGTATTTGTACTTCAGAGTTTAACTGATATAATAGTGGGATTGAATTTTTTATTCAAAAAGTACTTTTAATTATAACCATACTTCTTTACAGTTCTATGTTTGAATTGTTTATTGAGCTAGTGTTTTGATTTCCCCTTGTAACTGTGTATTTACCCATACTAGCGAATCTGCGTGTTGTTAAGTTTGTTATTGTATTATAATAATCTTTACAAATCGTTCGCTATCAGCTAAAAACCGCAAAGGTAAACCCCCTCCCCACTATTTTTCTTATACCTTGCTTTTAGCTACGTAGTTAGCCTAGTAAATACAGACAATAATATTTTACAGTGAAATGACACTCGTGCCGATTCACTTTTTATCCCCCATACTTTCTTAGGACAATAGATTATTTATTTTTTGTTAGTCAATGCTTGGCAGACAAAATCCCTTCGCCGGTTAAAATTTTTATATTTATATTACGATAATTCGATTGTAAATTTAGCCTTTATCGTTAAGCACATACAATACGATAAGAAACACTAAGTTTAGCTGAGGTTAAGACACATTTGTAGAAACTATTTGAGTACGAATGAGAACCGTATTTGTTTACCATAAGTAAGTAACCGAGTAACTGGTTATTGCCTGAACATTGTACCAAGAATTGATCACAAATTTGTTTTGAATAAATATATTTCCAAATAAAGGTAAATCTGTTTACGTTCATACCTTTGTCCTTAAAGTAGACAAGTAAATACAGTTAGCACAAAAATATGCATAGTAAATAAGTATTTGGGTGCTTATTACTAATATAATATTTTCCAAATTCATTCTTAGCTAGGCCTACTCAATATTTTTACAACAACGATTATGAAAAACAAATAGTTTTAAGTGTGGTGAAATACAGTTTTAAAGGATCCTTAAATTAAAAAAAATCTCTTTTGTTGTCACTTTTAGAAAAAATAAGTTATGATTCAACTCATAACACATTTTGTGTTTGACATGACGAAATTTCTTAGATTGGTAGATCCATACAGCATGGGCGTCCATCTAACTTTTTACATTAGGGGGGCTAAGGGGTGTGGAATAACCCCCCCCCCCCCCCCAATAGAGGGGGGTCTAGGAGTCTTCCCAAGAAAATGTTTAAAGCTTTGCTTTGTTAATTCGATGTTTTTACTGCAAAATATAAAATAGTGGTTAACCATAAGCCATCACCATAGCGCACTATAAGAGGGGCCAACCCCCCCCCCCTCCCTAGCAAATATCAATGGACGAAAATGCCATGCAGGCCGAAAAGATATCTCACTTGAGCTTCGGTGTAAGGACCTTAGAAAATGCAATCTTAATTTGATGAAGATTTGATACATCCATACTTTTTATCGAGTTATTGAAACAGGTTGTTAAAAAAATAGCTAATAAGTCCCACAAAACAATACTGTATTTATACGTTATTTTGTTGGAGTATTCCCGTGTTGGCTAGTCAGTATCTAAAAGTTGTAATGTTATTGTGAGTAAATAAATTAAGATAAATCTAGGATTATACTTTGAACAACAGTAATTTTCAAGTTTCAACCACGATAGCATCTGGTTTAGTTGAATCCTATAATTTATAGTGGAGACTACTTGAGATAGTTTCTCTGCAAGAAGCTATTGTCCTAGCACTCAAGAATGTTGAAATGGCTATTCGCACATATCTCGCACTTTGCCAACTTGGTTCAAAATGGAGGAGACAACGTGTTATCAAGTATCAGATTGTTAGTTTCCCTGAAATGGTCGTTACTGCTAGCAATAATAATTTTTTTCACGTTTTAAGATTGGTGGTATTCCACATTTACTAAATACAAAGGGAAAGGCTGTTTGATTTATTACAAGCTAACATATTACGGGGAACAATTCTTAATTTTTTTTTTTAAAGTTCCAATTTCCGGGTGTCCTAGTAATTTTAGAAATCTTAAAAAATAACTAGTCATTTTTTTTTAGTAAATTAATGAAATACAAAATAACAAGTATGACCAGCATATTCTTTTACATGTTTCCAAATAACTGAACTAAAATTAATAGACTTAACCGAATGAAATTGAAAATCTTTTTTAGTGTAGGGATAAGGAAACAACATTGAAAAAAAATAGTATCAATAAAATAAATGTTTAAAAATAACGCTACTGTAACAGTTTATCTAATGTTACCGTTTTTATTGAGCGCATAAGAAAAGATTTGTGAAAAACCTTGGGTTTTTGTGAATATAACTCTAGTACATGAAGTTATCCTATCTCTTAATTTCATCCGGTTTTCAAGATTTTTAAGTGTATGTTGCTCATTTAATTAAACATGGTTAGCAGCCACCTACCACAAAGCAATTATCAAGTAGCTTGATTGTATCAATTCACACAGGAATTTGCTACTTGATTATACACAATACAGCTTCTAATTGTTGGTGACACTTGAGCTCATTGTGACACAACTATGACACAGACAGCTCAGTGTCAAAGCTAATCACTTTAGTCAAGTAATTAGCAACAGTGTTGTGAGGTTGGCTGCAATGTTACAGTTAATTGGTCATCTCCAGGAGTACCAACTGTGACTAAAATAACCTTACCACTGAATATGAGTCCTTTGTGTTTATAGCAGTACAATTTTGGCTTACGCCACTGTAATGTGGTGAACATAGATTTGTAATTATACAATTTTTAGGAACTATAAATTAAACACACAATTGCTTTTCAAGCCTATCGATCACACGAAGACAATTTTATGCTATATTTTCATTCCATTTTACGTTGAGTGCCTTTTGATGTTTTTCATAACTGATCGAGTATAAATCTATAATCAATTGCTAGTTCTCTTATACTATGGGCTACGAATAAAACGTACGGATCCAAATATGTCTAAATCCTAAAGATAACGAAAAAAGATTAAATTATCTCTTTAACGTACACACATATCAACATATCAAAATCAAGCTTTCGATGTTACATTACTTCTAGGAAGTTTTGTTACTTTTACTATGTTTATCTTTGTTTTTGGATCAGGAATAAATGATTTAAATCGTGTTATAGTAAGTTTTCAATTCTGCCTTACTTTGCAAAATCTTTGGAGGTTTTTTTTTCTTTTAGGACCTTGACCTACACCTGGAACGGAGTGGCACCCTAACAAAAAAATTACATTATTGTTGCTCAACTGGCCAGAGGCAAAAAAAAATGTTTTTCTATTCCAATGTACCTAAAGATACCTACTAAAGAAATTCTCATGCCTGGTTTGGTTACGGTTGAGTGTAATCGTTTTGACTTTGTATTTATTGGTGCAATAATTCAGTTTGATATTCATATGAAGGTTTGATACCAGACAGAAACAATAGTTTGTTATTTTTTTTTTTTACTAAGTTAAGTTAAGTTCTTTAAAACAACGCAAATGAAACACTACGTCAAAATGTAGGCCACACTATTATAGACGGGGAACCCCTAAAAATGTTTTGCAGATGATCAATATGTTTATATAAAATAAAATTGGAACAATGTGGAAGAACCTCTACAGATTTTAACAAGAATTATCAATGAAGGTAGCATTAAATACCTGGTAAACATTTTACACTTAGGAAAATCATTAGTCCCTGGGATTGTACAGTGCAGGAAAAGTACAAGCAGAACAAAACATATATTCAAAATTGTACGTTTCGAATACTTCCCTCTATCTTCAGTATTTTGGAGTTACTGACGTCATGACATTACTGATGACGTCATGAGTCATCTGCTAGCACAGCTGATACCGAGTCAGCACTCGTAATCATTAAGTTGGCGCTGAGCAAATATCGTATACAAGAATACCCCCGCCGCAGCAAACCTGCCGACTAAGCGAATTTCCATTTGTCTGAATTGATTTTCAGTTAAATATATTTTAATAACATTAGGTTTAACGAGTACCTAGGTTTGCTGCTACAAGGAAACTAATAAAGTGTGTTTTTGAATAAAATATTGATAGCTTAGTACAAAATAAATAAATTTGCCAAGTTTGATCAAAATATATCCATAAATAAACAAGCAAACTACAACATTTGACAATATTCTCCATAAGAATACCATGGGAATTTTAAATTTACAATTTTTTTAATTTTCTCCGTTACTAATAATCGAACAAAAATACTTTTATATACTAAATTATTTGTTTTTTTAAGCTCTTTAAAAAAGTCTAAAGAGAAATCAGGAAATTTTGTGTTTTGAGGGTCAAAAGTGAGAAAAACCAATTTTTACCCCATAAAACCCCCCGTAAAGCCCCGTTTCCATGGTCCGATCGTGCTGGTTCGCGAACTCATTCAAGTTTATCCCGCTTTACACCTTTAAACCAAGTTTCATCAAAATCGGACAAAAATTACTCAAGTTATCGCGTTCACGGACGTATATATATATAAGTATATATATATATATATATACATATATAAAAATTTGAACGAATGGTGTTTTTGGCCTCGGGGGACATCAAAATGAAAAAGTAAATCGGTCCCGGGTCTAGGTCTTACCGTGCCACCTACGGTAATAGCTACTTCCCTATAGGGAAATTCGCTAAAAACAAAAATATATATATTAAAACAGAAAATTACCACAAGTATTACAAGTTTGAATGGCGTAGAGTGATGGATTTGTGAATAGTTAAATGAAAAGTTAAAATTAACCAAAATTTGTATTAAATGTACTAATTGATTTAAGAGGTCGTAATGCCTGTTTGATTTCATGCACTGTCCGTTAATAGTTAACAAGGCGATATAGTCTTACGGTTATAAAACAAGTCTCAAAATCAGTTATTCAACTATTGAAAAAAACCCGGTCAAAAGAAGTTGGATAAAGGTAAGTACAATTTTTTACTCTAAGTTATATCTTAAGCTTAATTTACCAGAGTCTAAATCTATACTTTTATAAAATTTTTGCGTAGTGAATTTTATACAATATTGTGTACAACTAACAATGTTGGTTCAATAATTCTCTAGTTATGCATTTTTAGTAGAATATACTGAAAAAACCTAAAATTCTATGATCTTTCCTAGCTATGTTACTTAGGTTGCAAATGATTTGTTTTTGCATCACTAACCCCACTCGGTTTTAAAGAAATGGACATTCTAAAAGCACAATAAAACACTGTAGAATATAGTTTTTATAGGAAAACTTTGCTTTAACAATGTGTAGTCGTATATACTCACACTAATTTCAACCCACTCTATATTTATTATCTTCCTCTTTGAGATTTAATTCCACCAGAGAAAGAGAGGTGTGTGGTATTTAGCTTTAGCCATACGTTAGATGTCACTGAATCTATTGTAACCAGAAGGTGTGACAGGTTCATTGTTCAGATTATTTTGATTCCACTCGTGCAGTTGACCAATGTGTGTGGTCCTGTCACTTTTGTGTTTTGAACAACACTTGTGCCCTATATAAATATAGCAGGTAGAGCACGTAGTTTAAACTCTGATAGTAGTATATCATTAATATTTATTTAAAATCCTGTAGATTTTATACAATCTATTCTAAAACACTACTGCTATGTCATAAACGTTTTTCCGAAGAATTCATTTTAATTTAGTCATCAACCAAAAATATTACCTCTAAGTTTTAAAAAGGATATAGATTCTGATCCAAGGTATGTTTGAAATTATATTCGTTTTATGTATATAAATCTTTAAATCTAAATGTTTTAAATCTTTCAATTACAGGGAAACAGAGAAAACGTTTTTTAAATTATAATATTATTAGATCAGGTTTCAAGAAGTGATAAAGGATACTATAACTATCATTTATTCTTTGGGCTATTTGAGCAGATTTTCTTTTGTTACACTTAATTAATTACATTTGCAAAGCAATCCCTGAACAAAGCAAACGTTTAAACAACAATCAATCCCAAATAGACTATCGAGATGTTGCAGCATTGTTGTTAGATTGAGAAACACTCAAATGTTTGACAAATAGATTAAGCGTAAACATTAATCAGCATTCAATAGATGAACATTTATGTTTAATTTATATTATAATAATTGCGTTTGAATAAAAATGTGAAATGTTAAACTAGTCCAAAACATTTTTTCGCATGTTTGTATTTTGATTTCCACACATGACGCTTTATCAAATTAAGGTCTTGAATTTTATCACAATCAGGTTTAAATTAAACTCAACAGTTGCTGAGATTAAGTCATGTTAACTTATTGTCACAATGTTATATTGTCTGCTCTTTGTAGTGTGAATGAACACGTTACAAACTTGACTTTGTCCTTTGTCATACGTTAACTGCTAGACTACTCTACTGGATATGCAATTGACAAACAAAGGACCTTAAACAACTCAATATAGTATATTTCATAATAAGAGTAGAAAGTGAGTCATGACATATTTGAGACCATGTTTGAAGTGCAAGATTTTTCGAGAATATGTATGGACCCATTTTCACTTGTGTTTTGAACGTTACGTTTCGCTACACTACATAGACTAATATTATTTTCTTAGTTAAAACAGACATTGGATATTTCTTTATTACAGTTAGGAGCAAAGAAATCGCATATAATTTTTTCCTTTGTGCTTCTAAATTAAAATTATTTTTTACTTTAAACAGTTCACACAGGCAAAATAATAACAATTCATTGTATCATTTACGTCGGGAAAATCTTAAAAAGATAATAAACATTACTTTCGCATAGTAAACATCCTTTTTCAGTAGTAAACAATGTAATGATGAATTTTCGTAGGTGATTAACATGTAACCGAAAACAGGTAATAACACAGTAGTGTAGCGAAAAAGTTAAATACATATTACCAGCTGTTGATCATTGCGCTTCAAGATTGAATTTCTAACAATGATTATACTTTAATTAGTATCGCAAGCAAGAGACCTAAATGGAGACCTAAAGTAAATATAATAAAGACTTGTAATTGTTTAGTGAAATGTCTACTCCAGGTTTTTATAGACACTTTAAGAACCGATCTTGAACGAAAAATACAACACTAATATTGTTACAACGGTTTAAAACAGTCTGTTATAAACACAACGCACACAAGTCTTGTTCTGTGATCAAATTCTCGGAACAATCAATTTTCCGCCGTTTTACAATCCAGCGACGTTTCAAAAGAGGACATTCTTCAAAAGCTACGTAGAACCTAGCTGGAATATTTAATAATTGTCAATTTATAACAACTTTGTAGCTGTTACTGGTTATATTTTACCCACTCTTTTGTAAAATACAAATAATATTCTTTATCTCCGTAAAAGTTTTTAAATTTTTTTACTTTTCCCATGGACAGAGAATTTGTTAAATTTTAAACAACTGGAAAGTGAAGCGATTTGTTAATTGAATATAAGTGTTATTTATCCTTTTGCGAGTGATTTCAAAGTATTCACTTCACGTTCGACCTTTTGAAAGTCAATTGAGTATTCAGTTCAGTATCACGTTTAATACACGCTTCGGTAACAATCTTACCACTCCAAAACGTGTTTTAGTCTTACAGTAATTCCATAACAAAATTCTCACAGCGTCTTTCGTTTTGTTGTTTGTTGTTTGTATATCCAAAAACTATATTAAAGTAAGTAGTTGTAAGCGTGATATTTGCATTGCATGTATTTTGCTTAAACTCTTATAGAGAGGTTAATTATAGGGAAATTAAATACAGGGCTATGCTTAGATGAAACTTATTCATCAGATATTGTTTTTCTCTGATTTTAAAATTTTAGGTTAATATATGTGAAAACAAGCATTAATCTAGATTATACCATTATACTGAGTTGTAAAATAAATGAACGAAATTTCACACTACAGGTACTAAATAAGCACAAAATAAATCGGAATTTCATATTGCTTGATTGATAATTGATAATAATTGCATCCACAGTACTAAGTAATGTCATAAGAACATTATGTTTTCGTGTTTTTTTATCATTGTTCTAACTGGAATTACTCTTATATACAGGGCGTTGCCTTACTTTTATTAGCAAAAAATATAATTCAATCGAGAATAACCTTTTTCATAACACCTTACCAGCAAGATAGCTACGATTTTAACATACAGTGTGTAAATTAAGTCTTGAAACAAATATGTATTTTTAAACCGAAATAGATAGAAATATTCAGTTTGTGGCAATAATTGTTAACAAAGGTTCCGCAATTTTTTACATCAAAAATATTATTTTTTACTCCCCTAGGGTAGGGCGTGAATTATTTTTTCAAATAGCAACGCCTATTGAGTGACCCCTCATTTTGAAGGGTTTGTCAAAAGAAACACAATGACGCAAATAAAATGGCGGGTATTCCAAAATTTAATTTACTGTATATGAAAAATCACTGATTTCACAAATAATGGAAACAATATGTATTTTTAAAACCGAAATAGATAGAAATGTTCTGTTTGTGGAATTGATTGATAACCTAGGTTCCACGATTTTAAAAATCAACAATTTTTTTCAACCCCTTTAACAGGGTAGGGGGTGGGGTTTACTTATTTTTTTAATAACAACCCCTATTGAGTGACCCCTCATTTTGAAGGGTTTGTTAAAAGAAAAACAATGATGCAAACCCGAGGTAGATATTTCACCTCGGATTTGCGGTATTGTGTTTCTTTTGACAAACCCTTCAAAATGAGGGCTCATTCAATAGGGGTTGCTATTTGAAAAAATAAGTCCCCCCCTACCCCCTACATTCCCTGTTAGGGGGGTAAAAAATATTTTTGATGTAAAAAATTGCGGAACCTTTGTTAACAATTATTGCTACGAACAGAATATTTTTATCTATTTCGGTTTTTAAAATACAGATTTGTTTCAAGGCTTAATTTACACACTGTATATTTAAACTATTACAGATATTTCTATGAAGCTACGATTACTTCCTTATAAACTAAATACAGAAAATTATTTTAAGAACCACAAGAACACCAAAGAAATATTTTATTCCACATTGTGCAATTGTAAATAGTACAGAAAGTGCAAAACCTGGAGAAATGCAGAAATGTCCTATAAGTATTTACAATTTAAATGTGTTTAGCACACAGTCTAAGAAATATAAGTACTATTTTTTTAAATTGTTATGTAATCAAATGAATTTGTGATATATATTTTTATTTTTGTTGCAGGTTAAAAGGAGTTTGAAAAATAAATCTACCACACTGATGGAATGAGTTTAGAATTTTCATTCCCAAACAATGTGATAGTTATTTTGCATGCTTCTTTTATAAATGTTTTCTAATATATATTTTATTACTCCAACTGCAACCATCCAGAATCTTAAGAATCAATTTGGCCTATTTTCAAACGAATACATTAATTGTGAGCCAAAAATAATTAAGTATTTATTAATTCATAATTTTTGATTGTATGAATGGTGGTAAAAAATTATTTCACATTGCATTTTATCGAAAAATAAAAGCAAGAATTTTCGTATTTGAAGTAACAACGTTTCTTTAACAAACGCCCTTTGGTAGTACCCCATTCAAATTGCATGCATGGCCGTACTATAATAATTAATATCACTCTCGTTTTGTACAAATAAAAGAAACACCTCCACTTATAATATCCTAATTAAAAATAATCTTTTCATGGTCGTAAAAAATACAAGATTCACAAATGGATGATCTCACTCAGTTGCTTCAAGAAGTCATTCAGTTTGGTAAGTGGACGCTTAAAGGCAAGTGTGGCAAGCAAGGCATTTATGAGGAAGGTTTTAATGAGACTTTTACTTATGTCTTTGTGTTGGTTTAATTTCTGTATATCTTTTACTATGGCTTAAGTACTATCACTGTACATGGAAAGATATTTTTCTGCCTGAAATACATATTCTCTTTAGATCGGTATACATACGGATTAAGTTTATTGTTTGAACTATAGTGTCACCTTATTACATTAAAAGACACATTTATTTGTTACGCTAGAATCTGCACCTTTTAGGCAGAAGGGCTGAGCTTCAACTACTAAACTATCGAAGCTAAGGTATAATTACCCCCACCACAGCAAACCTGCAGACTAGGTGAATTTCCACTTGCCTGATTATATTTTTATTAAAATCCCTCCTAAGAAATGTTGGAACTATTGTCTATTTAAATAACATTAGTTTAACGAGTACATAGGGTTGCTCCTGCAGGGAAGGTAATGAGGATAGTTTTATTGAAATGTTGATAGCTTAGTGTGAAATAAATAAATTTTCCAAATTTCACCAACATACGTTCATAAACAAGCAAACAAGAAATTTCAGAATGTTATGTTTTAGGGGAAAATGGGATAACTCATTTAACTCCATAAACCCTGTTTCCATAGTCCGATCACGCTGGTTCTTAAACTAGTTCTAATAAATGTATGTTTACACGTTTATACAAAATTATATCAAAGTCGGATAATCTTTACTCGAGTAATCGAGCTAACGGACACATATATGAACGGATGGATGGTGTTGTTGGCCTGCGGGGCCCTCAAAACGAAAAATTAAATCGGTCCCGGGCCAGGTCTAATTTAGCTCAACCAGAAACAACAACACAAGTCCTGCAGAACATTCACTGTAGTTGAGGAACATGAAGTACGAGGCCAATTCTACATTAATAAGTGAACTTTATGTCGACATTTGTGAGAATATCACCTAATAAAGTAATATGAAGTATGGTGGAATGCAGAATGATGGATAAGGGAGTCAACCATCATTTATCTTTGTTTGTCACAGTCATTGGTTGTGATCAGAGGTTGACAGATTGTGCTTCTGTTGATAGATTGAGAAATTATCGATACTTTCATCCGCAATCTACGTGGTTCTTATGAATAAGAGTATTAAGCTATGATGGGAATGAAAATCTTAAAATTATTTTATAAAAAAAATCCTTTCTGCTTAAATTATATGTTTTAGCAAATTTCCCATATAGAGAATAAGCTATTACCGTAGGTCTCAGGGTAAGACTTAGACCCGGGACAGATTTCCCTTTTCCTTTTGAGGTCACTACAGGCCAAAAACACTCGAGCCAAAATTATCTGATTTTGATGAAATTTGGTGCAAATGTGTAAAACTACGTTTATTCTAACGAGTTCTCGAACTAGCATTATTGGACTATGGAAACAGGGGTTTATGGGGGGTTTTATGGGGTAAAAATGGGGTTTTCCTATTTCTGACACCAAAACAGAAAATTCCACAACTTCTTTTCAAACCATTTTGTAAAGCTTAAAAGAAGAAATAAGTTTGCATTTTGAAGTGTTGTTGTATGCCTAACGGTTACGGAGATGTTATACCTTATTTAACATTACTTTCTCAGTTATCTAAATCTGAAGATAAAACGACAAACATAGTTTTGTGCTTTCTAAAGTTTTACTTACTTTTCCAGCTAAACCCTAAAAGTTGAATGTAAACAAGTACATAAAATATTTTCAAAACGTTTTATATTGTAAAAACCAAGTAGTTTCGAATTTTGCCGATATAGCTGGAAAAAGTGCACTATTTGAAAATCAAAACTTAATTTCTCTAATAGATCTAATAAACTGATAATTTATAGGTTCAATGAAACATAGTAGTAGTAACTAATCCAGTTATAAGCCTCTCAGTCGGAGAGGAACTTGAATAGAGAATAATTAACAGACGGACTGCATTAATATTCATCGCTTGACATGAATAACTGGATCAGCCGGAAGTAATTATAAATTCTTGTTAATTGATCAATATATTCATTGTTTACGAATTACGTTTAAAATTTACAGATACATGTAATTACAGGACAGTATTTGGATAGGTACGTAATAAATTAGAACTTTGTAAGAGTACAGTTCCAGTAAAAATATATATTTATCTTATGTTATAGTCTGGGAATTGCATCCAGCATAGTTTATTGCTATAGAAAACAAGTTTGATTATCACTGTTGTGATTCATTTTCGAAGGTGGTTATAATTCTCATCCCTCTTTTCCTGCAAGTATCTATTCTTATTTACTTTTATCCACAACAAAACTATCTATGAAACAAAAATTATAAAAACTATATTAAAGATTTATCCTTACATACATATTCCCATACATGTTAGGACGTCAAGAAATATACGTTGCAGTCGTTGCAACGAGGACGAGAAACTTCTCTTAATTCACCTCTGAGTTTAATTTTAGAAACATGCTATTTCGTGAATGAAAATATAAAAAAAAAAAAAAAAAAAAAAAAAAAAAAAAAAAACTCATCTCAACTTTACTTTAAATATAGTGATTCAACGGTATAATTTGTATGAACCGCAAAAATCTATTTTTTGTATCTTGGTTAATCGGAAAGGTATAAAATAAAAATGCAAATCTCTTTCAGTTTAGTAGGTATCATTTATCATAGGCTAATGGTTCATTCATATTCTATTATGCTACATAGGTTCTGGCGTCCACCACTTGGAGCACCGTGTAGTTACGGCGTACACGTTACGCAACTACATGTATTATATTGTCCTGTGTATATGGCACTCCTAGCGGTGGACGCCAGAACCTGTGCTAACCGCAGCATGGCTACCGGTCTTTTTTTAATTATTTGTCTACTCTATTTTTTATAAAGTAGCTGTCAACTAGTTGTTTCGGGCTTCAATCTTGTCAAAACGTTCCAAACCATGTAGTTTCATCACTGTAATTTTAATTAGGACTCGAAATTAATTTTAGCTTATGTAATTATTGTATTGTTAATAGTTTTAATACTATTCAGTATATATTTATAATCTTAGATAATAAGTCTTCTTTTTTCAACTGTTAAATATTATGGTGTTGCATTATTGGTCCAGTGAAAATACTATATTTAAAGGTTACGTTAAGTATTTCATCTTACAAAAGTAGAATTTAAAATTAAAAGAGCGCAACTAAAACAGTTTGACTTGTATCTTCCTTAGAGTAGAGCCAATCTAGATGAATACTGTTCGTGACAAATGATGTCACGTGATTAATCCATTACGTCATATAACATATGTTGTAGAAATCTATGAAGACCTTGACAGTTTAAGTGGGATGAATAATATTACAGGTTTGATAAGACTAGTAATTTAGTTCAAATTACATTAAGTCAACTGTTTATTATTGTGAATTGGAGAGAACAAAGAGACAGTATGGAAATGTCTATAGACTTATGAACCCCATTTACTAGGGTACTAGGGGTGGTTTGTACTAGGGTGTTTAACTGTTAAGAGGGAATACAAAATATTATACTTTTGTAAATGACGCCTTATTTAAGTTGGGACTAAATGTCTGTGTCAGTTTTAACGAATGCATATAATATGTCTAATACTAATATAACAACAAAGACAGAATGTAATAAGGTTATTAATAACAACAATTTAGAACTATACTGAATGAAAAATGGTTGTATTAAGCGTGATTATACTATTTGCATAGTAATTATGTAGTTATTTACTAAGGTGAAATAACTTTAAGTAGCAACCCTTATCAAATACTCAGTTCTCTCCTCATATCGAGAACTGTTCAAAAGACGTTGTGGACCAATAAATTTAGTATTTATTGTTGTCCAAGGACAAAATAATATTTATACTAATTACTATTATCAATCAAGATGGGGGCGCCACCTATGTGCATATTTTAACCCAAACATGAGTGAAGAATGAGTGTAGAATGATGTGAGATGTGTTGCTTTGTTACTGCCTAAGATCAGTTGTTTTATTGGCCATTATCATTTATTTGTACCTCAATAATCAGGAACAGCTGTGTCCAGTTGTAAACCATCAAAATACATCCAATAAATAAATAATTCAATGTATCCAATAAAACAGAAGTTATTAAAGTTTGAATGTTGTATTTTTAGACGTAATTATCTAATTACTTCCGGCTGATCCAGTTATTTATGTCAAGTGATGAATATTAATGCAGTCCGTCTGTTAATTATTCTCTATTCAAGTTCCTCTCCGACTGAGAGGCTTATAACTGGATTAGTTATTATCCTTGTATTGGGTATAGACTTTTCTAACCAACAATGTGAATAAGGTGTTAAATATTCCGTTAAATAATTAATACGTTATTAAATATTCCGGTTTCTTAAATATTGGCAATGAACATTTAAAAGATATTTTAAACTTTCAGTTTGTAACTAAAATGTAATCTTTCGTGCAGAGTGAGAAAAAACAAATAATATAGAGAAATAACAGATACCAATTAACATTATTATATTAAAATTAAACCAAATAGAAAAAATACTTAATCTTAAGTCTATTATTCTTATGTCAAATACATTACTGTAAGGTTATTCTTCTAGTTTAAAAAGGACGCAGTGCATATAAATACTGAATATTAATACTAAACTGAATATAAATTTGTTTTGTTTAAACAGGCTTATTTTTAAACTTAAATTATCATCACATGCACCCATACCCATTTGAATACAAATAGAATGGGCAACCTATTTCAAACTTCTTTTTTATACCTAATAACTTTTTAAATATTTTTATTAGTATACTGTTAGATAGATTTTTTCCAAACCCAGCGGAACCTAACTAGTTTCGAGTCAATTATGCTTTTGTTCGTCTAGAAAATTTAAATACTATAATTACCCTTTAACTCCACATACCTTCAGTTTTCAACAATTTGTTTCGTAATTAAATCGGTTTGGGAAAGATATTTTGGGCATCAATGCAGAACAACTTTAACAGTACGTTTTATCTTCAGGTAGAATCTCTATTGTATCTCAGAATTCTGATGGAGCGACGGAAATCAAATTTTGATAACGTCTCTGACAATACTTTCACAACCTTTATACTCCCGTGAACATGAAAATAGAAATGCTGCATCTTACTAGTTTAAGTGGTCAAATACAACTTAAGTTAGTCTTTAGAAAAGCAATAAATAAAAAAATGTATTTTTTCATTTACTAGTAAAATTACTTCGCATATTAAATTGTTAAGTTTAATATTTAAGGTATGAAAGGCCATAATACTATTTTTAGCTTATAAAGCTTAATTTATATTTTAACTATAACAAGAATTCGGGGATTGGTATTAGTAATGTAGAAGTAAAAAAGTATAAAATGTTGGACAGATCAACTTGTTTTAAGTAAAATAGTATTTTTTTACTCCTGAAATAATTGAATGACTATTTGTTTTACTATCAAGTTAAACAGCCGAACCGCACTTACTGAAACATTTTCACAAAAATAATCCCTAAGGACACATTAGTGTTTCGATATCGGAATGGGCTTTAAATGTTCGAAAAACGGAGTATTAAAAGTAAATATTATTGGTGAAACACATTCTTCAGTGTTAGCACTCTTAATACAAAATTGAAAAAAATAAAATACTCACATCGATGGTAAAACTAACTACTTTTACAGCACAATTTGTGATACCTTTCAGCTAGGTTCATACGCCTCTGTCAATATCAAGCCAAGTTAAACTACTTTATTAATTATTATATTAACTACTATATTATTTACACTAGTAATTATCGTTTACCAAGCATCATTCCGCTATATGTAAGATGTGGGTACTTTCGTGGGTACTTTACAAAACAATTTCGACGTCAAAGGTGATGTTTTCCTTGTGTGTTTTGCATGAACTCTTATATGTGGTGTTATACTGAAAAAGGCTAAAGCAGGTCTGATGTATGTAGATGAAGGGATTGTTCCCCGTCCATTAGGTAATGACGGTTTTGTATGTGGTGAGAATAGGAGGGGGAGGATAGGGGGGTAGAGGATTTGGCTTTCGGTTATAAAGCAGTGCTCTTTTATTTTTAGGATTATACGGACGACAAAATAACTGAAATAGAACGTTGTTTAGTTGAGATCAGGCAACATTAAGTGTACCCCGACTAACTTTGCCTTATTTTTACACCAAAAACGTTAAATTTCAGATATCGTACGCCCGATCTTTTTCATATTGGTACTGTTTGATAGGGGATAAAAATACAAAAAAAAGTATTCTTTGCAGTTTTCATCAAATTTGGCGTTTTTGAGTTATTTAAGTTAAAAAAATTTAAACGGCCGCCATTTTAAATTTACTATCGGACCAAACTTAATAATTTTTCCGATAATAGGTCTTGTGCATGGTAAAATGCTTACCAAATTTCATAATAATCGAGTGAAAAACTTCACAGATAACAATAGTTTTGTATAAAAACGCAATAGCGGATATCTGGGTAAATATGCATTTTCGGACATACCTTCACATACGCTCTTTTCTTCCTTTTAGTATGATGATTCATATCCCAAAGTCCTGAAACGTTTTTTATGAACACCCTGTATACATGTAATTACTTCAGATCATTCAACCGTAATGTTTGCCATAGAAAATACATACCGCAAAGAAGTCATACGAATTGCATAGACATGAAGAAGTAACTATCTTGGCATTGAAATTAACTTATAGCTTACTTAAAATAAGTTAAAGTGAAAATTAAGTAGTAAAACTACAGTAACACATTACAGTATTTAATCATATTTCAGGGATCGAACAACTACAAACTGACATCAAGAAACATCATCTATCACAGTTAGTCTATATACGAGAAAAAGCGGATTTTAACTTACTTGACACATAATCATGCTATACCTTTATTACGCCCACGTTAGATAGAACATCCTGTGTTTTAAACATATATTATTTTAATGAAGATTTACGTATTGGCTTTTTGGATAAATAATAACGTTGAAAGCAATAAAGATTTTTGAAAGAAAAATTTTCATATATCGTGGATAGTTTATTAGGATATTATGAAAATACCATCTTATCAAATATATGTGGGTATTAATGACTAATATATAAAATAACATGAATACCATTTATCTATTTTTTATTTAATAAATTACCTAAGTGGGTATATATTGTAAGTATGTAAGATCAATTTAGATTTACTAATCCAATACATCGTACTGGAGTTAAGAAAAGTAAAAATGTACACTAATAATAGTATAGTTCTCATTAGATTTAATTGAACGTTATAATCGAAGTAAAGATTTCTGTTTATATCGACAAGTATGTACAACACAATACATAATGCTATTTGCATGTTAATAATTTAACAATGTTGTAAAATTGGTTCCGGACAGAACAAACTGATTAAAAAATATTCCTAAAAATACTCCTAAAATAATCATAAAAAATACTCCTGTAAACCTGTTTACTTTATACACATATTAGAGTAACTAAAGACTTATATATATATGCTTTAAAAATGTGTATATACCGGGTGTCCAAAACCACCCGTACACCCCTTTAAAAACGAGGGAAACGTTTTCTTACAAACAAAAAATAATACAGAACTAGATAAATTGGTCACGGTCTACCAAATGGTGATAATTTCAAATCCAAAATCACACCGGAAGTGGACTTTTTTAAATGTAAACTACCAATTTTGATCACAGAATCGGATTCTACGTTAAAAAATACATAACTTTGGTCTAAAACATTTTTAGAAAAAAACTTGTTTTCTAGCCTTAATCCCCTATTAAAGTCAATAATTTTGGGTCATTCATCTGTCAAATATACTCGAAACAATAATAGAGAAAAAAAATAACAACGATTACATAAATACATATGATGAATAGGATCAGCTGTTTATGGTAAACGCCTTAGTAATTGAGTAACAACTGGTCTACACATTGTTTAAATTAATTTTTTTTATCATTTGTTTTTACATTTGACCACTTTAATGTTAAAACAAATTATTTATTTTTAAAATAAAATGAAACTAAGCAATGTGTAGATTAGTTGTTACTCAATTACCATAGTGTTTACAATACACAGCTGATCCTATTCATCATATGTCTTTATGTAATCTTTGTTATTGATTTTCTCTATTATTGTTTCAAGTAACTTTGACAGATGAATGGACAAAGTTATTGACTTTAATAGGGGATTAAGGGTAGAAAATAAGTTTTTTCTAAAAATGTTTTAGACAAAAGTTATGTATTTTTTAACGTAGAATCCGATTCTGTGATCAAAATTGGTAGTTTACATTTAAAAGTCAACTTCTGGTCTGAAAAAGCCACTTCCGGTGTGATTTTGGATTTGAAATTATCACCATTTGGTAGACCGTGACCAATTTATTTAGTTCTGTATTATTTTTGTTTGTAAGAAAAGGTTTCCCTTGGTTTTAAAGGGGTGTACGGGTGGTTTTGGACACCCGGTATATATCTAATAATTGGGATACCCATGGCAAAAGTATCATATATTTATATTGGATTAGCGGGAAGATGTTTTGATGTTGAGGTTTCGAGGGGGATCACGTTAATGTAAAACCAACATCAACATTGTGGTGAAGGTTTGGGTTCTCTTGATCCGGCCTTTACATGTTGTGTTACCTCACCTGAGAAATAAACCTCATACATTATAATGAGGGCAATACATCAGAACGTTAAATAAAAAAACCTCACACTGAAATATCAGGTGTAGGCTACTTGTAGTTATGATGTTTAAGTTTATATTGATTAAAACAAAATTAACAAAACTGCTTCTGTTGTTTGCACTAAATAAATAGGTTTGATTAAATGTTAAATAAATTCAATGGTATATTTAATCTATATCAGACAGATTCCATTCACACTTAATCACATTACGAGAACAAAGCAAACGTTTAAACAACAATCAATCACAAATAGACGACCAAGGTAAGCATTGTTGTTTGATTGAGAATCACTCACATGTTCGATGAATAGGTTTAATTGTAAACATTAATTATGTGGTTCCGTGGATTAACATCTATGTTTATCTTTTGTTTACTTAGGCTGGCTGGGTAGCTGAGTGGTTATAGTGCTCGCCTAACTATCAAAAGGTGGCCGGTTCGATCCCTGAGAAAAGTCAGTAGCTTTTTGAAAGCTCGAAACTTCACCCAGCTGTTCCTTATCATCGCGCTTTCAATAAATGATCCTGACTAATCACACAGCTGATCTTAGTAAGTAAAAAGCTACACAAATCATCTCAAATAATTCTACACTCACCCTTTACTCATATTTGGGTTTAAATAATTAACTAGGTGGCGTCTCCATCTCAAATAATTGATAATCGAAATTGACTTCACACTAACCTTTTTTCCAATTTAAAAATATAGAAAATTCAAGTTAATCATAAAGTTGTATAACGTATTAAGTTTGATTTGTTATCACTAATGGCTAAATATATAGTAAGAGGGTAAATCAAATCAGTATCTCAAGCAGGTTTAGTTACTCAACAGCTGCTTAGACAATGTGTAGACAACAATGTTGACTCACGTTATATTGTCTGATCTTTGAAGTGTGAATGAACACGTTACAAACTTGACTTGGTCCTTTGTTACACGTAACTGCTACAGTACCTCGCTGAATACTTAATTTATAGAGGACAAACTTAAAACGAAATTATAATAAACTCGATCAACATTCATGTATTTTGAATTATGCTGGTAAACAAGTACATTGTAATTTTGTACTGTATGTTCTGTGCATGTGTTATGTACAGAAAATTAATAATAATTCAAACATCTGAGGTTCCCTTCGATATTTATTAATGTTAGTTGTTGCAAAGCATGATTGATATGAGCGTGAATGATATCCTTACACAGCATTTTAAGGGGTGAAAAACTCAAATAATTTTTCATTTAGATTTTGAATGTATCAATGTTTCTTGCATCTTTTTAATGTGTATCCAGTTTTGAGGAAAATAGTTGATAGCAGTATGTAGTATGTGATTATTGTCCTAGTACATTCTAGACCCCTATTCATCCAGCTCAAAATTCCCACTGTATTCTCCTAAAAACCATTATCCAAGCAAAAATCCAATGCAACTGCCTCGGTCGCAATATCATAATCATAACACCAGGCACAAAAACGATATAATTCTGCCAATACACAGATTAAAAGCGTTTAGCAACACCTCAACATACACAGGATCTAAATGCACAAATCTCCTATTAGACAAAATTAAAAATATTTCAAATCACATCATATTTTGTAAAAACACTTAAAAATTACCTTACAAACAGACCATACTACTCCTCAAAGCAATACATACTAGAACACACACACCTACATTGTAGCTGAAAGGCTGGCAAGATGATGAAGAATGAGAATTGGATGTGTTATCTGTATAAGAGTCATGAAAGTTATCCGTGCCACATGTGTTATAAAATGTATATGTAATCCCAGTCGTTACTTTCGAAAGGTGTAGTTTTAACACCTATCATATGTATCTCTACGTTGTATCACGGGTGTTCCTAAATTTCAGAACTCATTACATTCACGTAGCACGTCCGAGTATAACTTGCATTTCACGGTACGTTCACCACTGGGAGTGCTTCATCTTACTCCTGTACTTACTACATTTAGTTTGAAAGTGTGTTTCATAAAAAGTACAATTCCACTCAGTAAGAAATCGCCCGATAATGTAGGATCAGTTTTACCACTGATAATCACATTGATTAATTTTGGCTGATTATGACTGTTAATTATTTAATTTTACACATAACTGCTCATAAAAATAAAGATCAGTAAAACATGCCGGTTGAAAATCTTTTTGAATCGTTATGTTAAGTTTAAGACAAGCTAGGGTTGAAATGGTGAAGACATTTGACTTTTTTCAGGTCTATTATTCCTCTAAGATCCACAAATTAAAGGACCAACATTCCAATACGACTGCGAGTAAGGATCAAATGTTGATCAATGTTAATTACCTCATGTACTACCTATGTACCACACACAATAGACTTTTAGTAAATATTTTAAGTATTTTTTCCATTAATTCTACTTAAAATTTATACTTTATTATAAAATAACTTGTAAAAAAATCAATTTGTGTGGCTGTGACAAAGGTTTAAAACAGTCTGTTACAATCACAGCGCACACAAGTCTTGTTCTGTCATCAAATTCTAGGAACAATCAATTTTCCGCCGTTTTACAATCCAACGACGTTTCACAAGAGGACATTCTTCAAAAGCTACGTAGAACCTAGCTGGGGTATTTCATTGTCAATTTATAACAACTTTGTAGCTTTAATAATTTTACTTTTACTAGTTTGCAGAACTGTGGTAAAACCAATACATCGATCTCTATTACTACTACAGCTGTAGTAATAGAGATCGATGAACCAATGCTATGCATCTTTAGTTTAAAAAGAATTGTTATTAGTATTATTTGTAAATAGATTACTACAAGAATTGTGTAGTACAGTTAATATGAATTAAACTGTCGACATACAGAGCCTGACTTACTGATGCAATTGTTTGCAATAAATTCAACTTTTAGTTTCAGAATTGAAGCAAACAAGTAAACTGTATAAATTACCACATAAAGCCCACACTGTTGGATTCTCAGTTACCTTTAGGTTGATATTTATTCTAAAATTGGTGACATCACAAAAAAATGTATTTACCAACACAGCAACACTAATATCATCCTACACGGGGAGACAGAGGTTTAACACATTTTCTCTGGCAAGTAACTTCAAATGTAACTTCTTATTATAATAAAGATAATTCAAGGCATCACAAATTATGTCACCCACCTTTTACTCTACCATGGAATGTTCTGTACGATTATCTTGGTATGGTTTTAAAGACATTTGTATTACCAAGTCATCGTTGTTATCTCTTTGAATATGTTTAGTTCTTACGTAGACCTATTATTTCACTGTAAGCACAAACAATAAATTTCATTTATTACCATCGCAAATCTTAAGAATTCAACTCGAAATATAGCTAATTTGAAAACTTTGCTTACGTATACATTACAAACATATTTGGTATACATAATTGAAAAGAATATCATAACTTTGGGATGGGAAATCCATTACTACTAGACATTATAATAATTCATATTATTATCAACATTGTATAGTGTCATCAAAAATATAGGCCTACCTAGTAAATTCAATTATGGATTCACCTATGTCTGCTGCTAATCACAAATCGTTATAAGTTATCATTGTTGCAACTAACTTTAAAACTAGATTCAACTTAATAAATTTTAGTAATTTTTAGTAATGCTTTGAATAATTAAAGGATTAAGTGGTATGACAAGTTTTGAAAACGTAGTAAAACGTAGTATTCCAACAAAAGGTATTATGCTATTATAGTAAACAATATCAAATACTTAGACTGAGTTGTAAGTTAACAATTACACCAAGATCCGAGGAAAGCTTCATTCTCAACTGTTGAAGCCGAGATCTGAAACTTTGTGTCCAATTACTTTCTGCTCAACAAGTTTCTGCAACTAGTCACTTCCTTGACTGACCTTAGAGTTATTGTGTCAAAACTTCATTTAGTAGTTAAATACTGAATAAATATTTACATGACTGCCGGTTTAGTTTTATATGCTATGTAGGCTATAGGAAACTACATTGTTTGCAGTGACAAACATTTTATTAAAACTATCCGCTCAGTTTCACATGAAGAATAGGTTCTTAGTGGCCGCTAAAACATGATCCAACACAACATAATGTTAATTGCCAAAGAAATAAACTTAATACGAGTAGCATAATTTGTCCAGGGCACATACGCCATTTTAAAAATACAGTCTGATGTAGTTTACATTTGGACCTTATAGGTTAGGATGGAATGAGTTCTGGAATTTTAGGGACACGTTATAATTAAAATACCCCCGGTGTCTAGACCATTTGTAAATGCTTATATTCAAAATATCTTATAATTCGACAGAACTGCTTGGACATCATTATGATTTCTATTCCGCTGTTTTATAACAAAGATTCGTATTATAATACACTTTTAGAAAGAAGTAATATACCACTCGTCATTGTGACATATAAACTAACATAAGAACATCCACAACCAAATATTCTACTTACAGGTTCGATCTATTGTTGTAGGAACTGAAACACAATTGAGAGGGAAATTGAAAGTAAGGAGGGAAATTGGAAGGGTAGGTTGACGTAGTGTTTGTGGAAGGACCGGGGTGTATTGTACTTCCCAACCCCTTCCTTATCTGGCCTGACAATTGATAGCATATTGATATAGGGTGTTGAAATTTTGCAATATATACTCAAATACATTCAGAGTGTAAGTATTAGCAAATAGTTAAATATTTGATTGTATTCTTGTTGTATAAGTGGTTGTTTTTTTTTCTCATTTTCAGCATTAGGAAATAACAGTACATAACTTGTGAACTACCCATAAAAGAAATATTTCAAGTTACCTGCAGCCAAACAATAATTAAGTAATGTCTTTTTAACCCATTAGGTCATGGAATCGACATATTATCTATTTTAAATTAATAGCCATTATTGTGTATCTCCTGTTTCGTTTGTTTTCCCCCACAGTAACAATGATAGTGTTTTATGGGACTTAATATTTTTAAAGGAAAGTCCTTCTCTTCAGGTTCACAACTCTTATTAACCAAGTCAAAGATGATTATCAGACTGCAAGCAGCCTTTTCCAAGACATGTCTTCCATCAGCGCAAATTAATTCAATTGACTCGCTGAAGGAGAAAAGCTTTTATCACGAGCATTCACTCCTTCTCTTTGATTTGTATTGTTACCTTTTTCTTGTAGTGTAACAGTATAAAATATGTAATAATGAACTTAAATAAAACTTAAACTGAATTATATTAAGCACTATCATTGTTTAAATTAATTTCATAAAAAAGACTGTTTATAAAAAATATTTCCACAAAGGATCGAAAATATTCCTCTCGATGTCTTCTACACTAAATAGGCTAAACGCCTCCACATACAGTTTCGAAAATATTCAGTAAACATATTATTGAGAATTACGTTTTATTACAGTAAATATAGATGGACAAGTGTTTTGATTGAGGTGCTAGTAAATAGCAAACATGCGTAGAAAATGCATAATACTATATTCGTACAACGAATTTGTAAGTTATGTAATATATTCTTATTTGAATGTCCTAAATCTAACATTTGATATAATCCACAGTTAGTGACCTTTATTTTTAGAATTGTGTAAGTGAATAAGTTTTTTTTATATTGGGGATGGTTAGATTCAGACCATTATTATTTGGTTTTTTGAGCCCAAGACATAACCATTTTTCTGATACCTATATCAAATATATCGAAATATTACCTGCTAGTGGAAAAAACTCCTAATGAAGGTATATTTAGCAATTACATATCACAATGAACTGAATTCTTATAAAAAACATCGTCACGGATACTTTAAGGATTTTACAAATTAAGAAATAATGTTGTATAAAATGAGTTTTCAAATTACCAAACACTAACTCAGCTAAACAAAAACTAAGCTTGAACACTGGCATTGTCAGTATAATTCTTTTACGTTAAAACTTGAATAAGATTGTATTTAAAGAAGTTAATTGCCTATAGATTGAGGGTCGTTCTGTTTAAGAGCGTTGAGACACTTTCAGTTAAACAGCTTCAACTCAAACTTTACTAAGAATGTAATTTCGAACTTTTAATTATTACGATCCAAATCAGCATCAACTCAGAAAACAGCTGCTACTTCTCTTGCTGCCATAATTTAAATTTATATGACAAGTCTAATCATTATAGCCAACTTAGAACGGATTTGCTTCTTTTTTTACGAAAGTAACATTCTTTTAATTAATGAAAGAGCACATGAATTTGTTGGTAAGTGAGCCTAAACTAGGACTATCTTTTTAGTAATTATGGACCTATAAAGTGGATATTTAAAATATTTGTATCCTGTTCGTTTGTATTTTTTATTACATACTATATATTTCCAATAAGGCAGCTACACAATAAAGATGATCTAATTGAAAGGAATCCATTTAACTATTATTTCATAGCTTGGAGGGGCATATTAAAATACAAGTTATGAGCGTTTTACATTTAAATACAAGTGGAAATAAATATAGACTTTTATTTTATTCAGTAAAACTAAGATGATTTTGCCCAATAACACCAATATACCATTTTGACTTCCAGCATAGTAAGCCTACTTATTTTTTTGCTCAATAGAAACTTAAAAATTAAGGAAATGTCAATAGATGGTCTAAAAAAATCATGAAGTAAATTACTTTAAATTAAACAGGTGAAAGTCACTGCACAAACTTTTGACACATTGTACTTAGATTGTCAAATCTTGGTCTTCGGGTGTTGACCGCGTCGTTGAATAAGTTAAACTAGAGGCCGACGTTTCGGATGCGTAGCAGCTATCCATCTTTGGGGCGAACTACTATTCAACTACTATTCAACTAACTACTACTAACTACTATTAACTACTATTAACTACTAATAGTAACTAACTACTATTAGTACTAAACTAACTAAACTAACTACTAACTACTAAACTACTAAACTAACTACTAACTACTAAACTAACTAACTAACTACTAAACTAACTACTATTAACTACTATTCAACTACTATTCAACTACTATGGAGTTGAATAGTAGTTCGCCCCGAAGATGGATAGCTGCTACGCATCCGAAACGTCGGCCTCTAGTTTAACTTATTCAACGACGCGGTCAACACCCGAAGACCAAGATTTGACAATCTACAGTGACCGTGGAAGCTTATCATCTACATTGTACTTAGGTTCAAACTGACAATAGAAATTTTGAAAATTTTCAGTATAAATCCTTTCTGCTGCCTACTAACATTTTAAAACACAATATTGCTAATGGATAAATAGTAAAGCAGTAAAAGGATTGAATTAAAAAGAGCATTAAACGTGTATACAGAGAACGACTATTGGTTGCTGTTGAGATGAAGGCAAACAATTTGATAGCTGAAAACATACAACAGATTGCAGCACAAACAACAAACACGATCGTGTTGTCTGCCCTTCATTGCTTGATTTAGAGCTTCAAATTAATTATCTGTGTTATAGGGTAAGCCGTGTGACTTTATTTGTTGCATGAAAAAACTTACAATAGTTTTGCAAACAGAGTATTTGTAACTAAATGATAAATTGAAATCTTAATTGATTCACACAATCTTAAAAGATGGAATAATGGCTTTCCATGTGTCGTGTACAGAAAGAAAATTATTGGTACCCCTCTTAAGTTTTATCTTCAGAAATTTTTATGCCTCCTTATATACTTATTGTTATTCTTCATGTGATCTCTTTTGTACGTCCTAAGTATCCTTTCAGTCTAACTTTCAGTGAAGTAAAATAAAGTATTCATGAATTCTGAGCACAAATATCTAAAAGTGTTGAAAACAATTAATTTAGAAACTAGTTATCAGGTTGGGATACGGGAATAATGTCCTATTAGGCTACAAAAATAAAACTATTGTAATGTGTTGTTTACACTAATCTTGTTTGACATGCTGTTTCGTCATTTGGTATTATAGTTTGGATTTTTGAGGAGAGATGCGATCTTGAGACTTTCCAGAAAACGACGTGCTCCGGATGAGAAGTGGGAGGTTTTTTCTCTGGTCCACTCTTCCTGTCGTAGGTCCAACTGGGTGAAGGGATTTTAGCAGCCCCCGGGACATTATCCCCTGGGAACACCACGGGAGCACTCTCGTCTACAGCAGCTTTAGAAGTTCCTTGCAGTTCTTCTAGACTACACCATAGTACCAGATTGAGAGTGACGCGAACTGTCTTAACTTTAGAGTCCAATTAGTTACCTTGGTTTAACTCGAAAGAACTTTCCCTTTCTTCATGAGGTGCTATTGGCTCTGCGATTGAACCCAGACAGAACATTTGGAGGTGGTCATCCTGGTCCGAAGGCTTGACATGGCCTCGATTTTTTCCACCAATCAAAAGGCAGGCCTACACAAGCTAAAAAAGTCTGGAAGTGGTTTTACAATGTTTTAAAGAAAGCTTGATATGTTTTAACAATCATTATCAAAATCATTGACTACCTCAATTACTAATAAAACATTACCTTAAAGGGTTTTCAAACGCAGATTTTTTCTCAAAGTTTGCGATAATTATCTATTACTTATTTACTACGCAAGCAGGTTTTTTGTGGCAATTACTCCTCCGAAACTACTAAACCGATTGACATGTTTTTGGTGTCATTGGAAAGAGCGTAACGTGAAGTTGTGCAGGAAACTTTTATTTTAGGTAAATAATTAGAGAGTGAGGCCCTGGGGCCCTTTAATGTTTCGTATCTATGCACAAGATTCAAGGAAAAAAAAAATTTTTAAACTCCAGCTGTTGTCAGAAAGTGAGAAGAAGAACATATGTTAATTGTAAACAGTCAATAAGTTTGCCAATTTAATAGTTTGCTACAAACATTTACTGACTTGGTTGAAATGAAATATTTACTATTTAAATTTGGGTTAGCGTAAATATTACAATGGGAAAAACGAGAAAGATTGGATAAATCTATAAGTATAAAAGAGGATGTTTGTAATGTGTTGTTTACACTAATCTTGTTTGACTTGCTGTTTCGTCATTTGGTATGATAGTTTGGATTTTTGAGGAGAGATGCGATCTTGAGACTTTCCAGAAAACGACGATATATATATATATATATATATATATATATATATATATATATATTTGTTTGGCAGTGATAAACTCAGACACCGCTGAACCGATTGCCACGAAACTTGGTACATACGTGTAGAATTTCATGGAATAGGTTTATACACCATCAATTTCGTGATCCGTCCTATCGGCTCCGCCCCAGTGGCTCTGGAGTTTCCCATGTTAACCTTATGAGAAATGGAATTAATGAATCTTAACAGCTGTTTCAATTAAACAAGTTGGTTCTGATACTATGATGTTCAATAGCATTAAAGTTACAAGGATTACCAACAGGGTGCAGCACTATTATTTATTTTACATTTATGACAACAGCTAATTTGCAACCAAAAGGTGAGTGAGCATAGCGAACGGACTTCAACCTGGAGGCGAGTTAGCGTAGTGAACGAGCTAACCTGAAGGCAAGTGAGCGTAGCGAATGAGCTAACCTGAAGGCAAGTGAGCGCAACGAACGAGCTCCAACCTAAAGGTGAGTGAGCGTAGCGAACGAGCTCCAACCTAAAGGTGAGTGAGCGTAGCGAACGAACTTCAACCAGGACGTGATTGAGCCATGCGAACGAGATCATCTTGAAAATTAAGAAGTTAAACGGGGCAAAGCCCGCGGGTTACAGCTAGTTAATATACTAAAAATATAACTGAATTAACACTGTGCTGCATTTCTAAGAAATCATTGAAAGAGCCAATTTGCAAACTATGGAAATATAGGAACATTTTTACATAACATTTTTATTGATAATCGATATTATGGACAATCTAATGCGGCTATAAGCAAGGCTGTTTGTAGAAAACACTAAAATACAAGACCAGCTTTTGAAAAATATAAAATATTTACAAGAAATGTTGATTGTATGTACTGTTATGTACATCTTTGAGTATTTCTATAACCTTTGAGTCGAACCTTTTAAAGTCATCAGAAATTATGACTGTTATTTGTTTTAAAATAACGCCTGTAATACTTAGAAATCGCTCGAATTTGAGCAACAGGGACACTAGTTTAGAATAAATTGTCAATAACATTGAATAAAATGAATTATTAATTATTAAAGGATGTGCTATTCTTCGCTATAAAGTAAGTTTTTCTGTGTTGTATATTGTATGTATATTGTATCAACATGAAATACAATTTTACTTGTTTTAGGCTGTGGCATTGTCAAAGATAGTTAAATAAAGCATAATTAGTCAAACTCCATCTGCAATATACAATATTGAATCAATCAAAGTACACACAAACACAAAAGTGAAACACGAACATCACAGAGGAGTAGAATTCTCCTAATACCAATGTTGAGGTTGACAGTGGTATTATGCTCGATAAGTTAACATACAGGTACAACGGATGGTTTTGGAACAAATTTAACGTCAAATTAAACCAATTCCGTACAAATATGGAGACAAAATGTCAGACAATATCGTAGAAATATTTCTTACGTTCATCATGTTAAACTGGCAAAAATATAACTACTGTTTTGTTATATTAATTTTAATTTTCTATTCACTTTTACCATTGTTTTGCCTTCCTTTTTTACAGAATTATATGGTTAGCATGAAATGAATCAGCATTAGACCATTTCTCATCTCGGTTGCAGCCAGAAACTTTTAAACATTTTAAAGGATATTTTTCAAAGTACCGGTAACAAAATGCGTGTATTGAAGCGTATAATACTTCTTCTCTATCTTGCCTTCCACAGCGACTATCTATTCCATTTATCTTTACCTCAAGGCCTGGACGTCAACGTGTTTGAGCTATGTATCGGAGGAAATTGACAGTAAAGAGGGAAATGGTAAAGGATTGTTGGTAAAGAGTTGAGGAAATATATTCCTCCTTCCCTTATACAATCTCCTCTTGCTGTCCAAACGGACATACATAAGTCCCGGTACGGTTATAAACAATAATGCTACTGTCTGTTCTCAAATAACTCAAATATAATTTTATGACTTAGTAAATCTGTTTTATATTTAATGCATTGATATAATTAAAAACTCCAATAATTTTCAGAATGTATAACATCATCTTTACTAGCACCTTGGTGGGATTCTAAAAAGGTTCTATACATATTATATATCAAAAAAGTTAATTGTAACGTTTTATAACTTTATACTTAATATCTCCTGTCTTCGAAGACACTATAGTGAACTCAATAGACATAAATAAGCGTTTTAAAAATCCCTTGTGCTCTTTTATATGTGTGTTCAAACAAACAAAAATGGCAATAGTATATTTCATAACAAGAGTAGTCATTACATATTTGAGACCATGTTTGAGTACGAGATAACTTATCGAGCACTTTAAATGCTCAAGAATATGTAAAGACCAACTTTCACTCGTGTTTGCGAAAAGTAACGTTCAATTACTTGTCCCTACACTACAAAGACTAACTACTTTCTTGAACATTACAAAACTCATGGAAAATGTATTTAATCTGTATATTTCCCTTTTTTATACAGAAAGAGGCAATGAATTTTTCGTATAGATACTTAGAACATAATGCAAAATATTTTCTGCCTAGAGACTTTAGATATGGATTCCTTACGTTTTTTGTCTGAGTTAAGTATGATAACGCAATCGTTGAATCTAAAAAAAATCTGAAAAAAACTAATCGCAATTACAAATTATTGAACAAAAATAAATATCTTTGTTAACTTAAATACAACGTACACGTCTTTGTACTTAAATGTAAGTGTAGGTATGATAAAATATTTCATTTTTCATTATTTTCTTATGTTAAATATCATAACAACACAGCTCTCAATGCAATACCACTGGCATAAACCTTAACGTTGGTGTTTCCAAGGGGAATTCCCCACAATTAACTTTGAGGTTCGTATTTCTCTATAGTGGTGTCCTCCTGTTTCTTGGTTGATCAAATTCATTGCAACAGGAATGTCATTGGTTGAGCTTTGAAGCCCTTTGACTCAAATTGATCCTAGAGTAAGAATGTTGCATTTATGTAACGGTGTATATTTAAAGGTTAACCTGGCAAATGTAGTCTTTGA
This sequence comes from Macrosteles quadrilineatus, assembly GCF_028750875.1. Taxonomy (NCBI): domain Eukaryota; kingdom Metazoa; phylum Arthropoda; class Insecta; order Hemiptera; family Cicadellidae; genus Macrosteles; species Macrosteles quadrilineatus. The sequence continues at coordinate 372,636 of NW_026542632.1, read as the reverse complement.
AATAATATTAGTAGTGTTTGAATGTATTTTGTTAAGACTCTATTTCTGTAAGGTATAATTATAACGACACTGATCGTTATGTTTGAAACCCGTGTAGACAACTTTATTATTTATTGAAAACTTAATAATTTGTATATATAGTTACTGAAAGCTTCACCCCAACTTCATAAATGATAAAATACACAATATATCAATTCTTCGACTACGAAATATTTATTAGTGTTACCAGTGCGCAAAGTAGCACTTTGTCGCACTTGTGAGAAATTTTTACTCACGAGACGCTGGTGAATTTCTTAGTTTCTCGGCAAAGACACTTTGCGCCCGCGTCGCGCACAAAATTTTTCCTGCAGATACTAAAAGTATATAAATAATGGGTAAGTATACAGGTTCATTTTTACTATGCATTTTCACAAAAAAACATATTCAAGCCTAAATTAAATTGTCTCTCAAACAAATAAAAACTTATATGAAATTGTTTTACAAATAAACAAATAAAAATCCATATGAAATTTTACTAACATAATGAATCAAAATGTGACTGTTATTTTTCGTTTGTAATGTTTAGGTCAACAAAAGGTTATAGGTTAATTTAAGTCCAAAGCGTTAGACGATAAATTAACACTGTAACAATTAATCAATTTACTAGTGTTGCCAGCTTGTTTGCGTACACGTATTACGTGCCTAATACATGCACACCTTTTTGTGTGGTTTGGTTGTAATACTGGAGTGCGGGAAAGTAAAATGAGTGCGAGAAAATTAAATGAGCGCGGGAAATAAAGTAAATGCAGGATCAGCTACAGTACTTTGTGTGTGCATCAGTGCAAGAAATTTCGCTTTGTCATGTACTTTAAGAAAATAGCAATTAGCTACAAAAACCGATAACGAGGAAAAACTATGTTTTTCCATACGTTTAGATTTTTTTATTTTAAAAATAGATTTCAAACAAAACTGTTATAATTAAATTACAACACAAAAATAATTATTTTAATGGATGATCAGGAATTTTGAAATTGGATTTATGGTCAATATTATAAATTTATCCATGCTTTTTGTTGTTGTTTGTATTATGTTCTAAGTAATTTAAGTTTAGTAGTGCTATAAAATAAAATAAAATCTATCTGGGTGAGAAGTTGAAGCTGATTCCGATCGTGATATAATTAAAAGTTTGAAATTAAATTCTTAGTCAAGTTGAAGTTTAAGTAGATTATGAAAAAGTCTTTAATTAAACATAACATTTTTTTACTATAGCCAATTCACTTCTTTAAAGTTTTGTAGTCTACTTCTTGTTATTCGGTGGATACTTAAAAATTCATACCTAAAGAAATAAATACAAAAGTATATAAGTAAGTAATATATCCGTATGCAATATATTAGTATTTAGACAAGATGTGTGGTTTTTAGAAGTAGATTTTTTGAACCTAAACCATTCAGTTAAAAGTAATATAATTTGGCCCTTTTCTTATTTAGAAAACTTTTACCCAATTTACCTTAAAATCTGGTAGTTTAGTAAAAATAAATAGCAAAAAGGTAAAAATATTAATATTACACAAATGTGATACTTTACATAATAATTAATACATTCAACTTAAATGGCGACCAAACTTAATTAGGTATAAAACCAATTAGGAATGGAGATGAGTGTAGGATGAGTGGTGCGATCTTGTAGTCTCGTTACTAAATGTTGTTAAATCTTTCGCGTTATTTTTAGCATTGTTATATTTCAGAGTTGGATAGTATTCTTTAAAAAAAATCTTAGACATAAATTAGGATTTGTAAATGTTATGTGGAGACACTCCGTATCCAAAGAACCAAAAATGGTATAAAGATACTTTTTCATTAAGGAATTTCCAGGTTTTCATACCATATACAAACAAGACATCCTGCAGTCATAGTATTAGGAGGGTGTATTTGTTGTTAAAGCCTTAACATGTATTGGGATCTGTACATCCAGTTAAGATAACCAGTGAACATTGTGAACATGATTGTCAAGAGTGGCATCGGAAAGGTTTGTCTAACATGATTTGTCTTAAACAATTATTCCGTGTTTCTAGATGATATGCAATTAACGAAGTCAGTGACATACCTGAGGCAGTAGACATAATTACCAAGGACAGTATTAGGATAGAATCCCTCAGGCTAATCTTCCTGTGGGACCCCAGGACCTGAGGGAGTATACTTAAGCCTCTCCTCTAATTAGGTCTCTAGTGGCGGCTAAAGGTACTTACTTTAGATTTGTATTTTAATTGTTCATACTAGTCATGAGCTGGTCCTACTTGCCCAAATTCGACAGTTACTATTATGATTACAATAAATTACTTTTTCCAACTAACGATAATTTCTTAATGGTCAATTAATATTATTTCGTTTATTTGGGTTTGAATAAGATGTATTGTTTTAACATTTCTGTATATGTTGTATAATGTACATAGAGATGTTCACAGAGATTTCCAAAGGTTTTTTTTATTCTGCCGACTTTTTTCTTGCCTAGAGATTTATGTAGTGACAATAGTTATTATGGGCTTTAGTTTTTTTATTTGTTTTTACTTTAAGCCGCTTTAAGGCACTTGGGTTGAATACAAGCTTAAAGGATTAGATAGAAATTTTGTTTTCTGCAATGTATATTCTATTACGGGAATGATTTTAATTTGACCAAAAGAGCTGCAGGTTTTTTGAAAGGGTTTTTTTCGGTTATAGAATTGATTTAAGATAGTTTTAACACTCTTGTAGGGACAAAAACATGTCCATACGATCTTAGTGGGATCATTGTAAGAGTATACAAATTGAATTAATACAACATTATAAAACGTTAATGGGGATATGAACACTTATGCGAACACTATGGTAAAGCCAAGGAACTACCAAAAGAGTAAAAGCCATAATCAAAACAACTGGAATGTCCAAGACAGATTTGTCGATACTGTAAGACAACCTGACGAGACGCTTTTGTTTTGACTTTTCAGAATTATTTCAAACACAAATCTCTCTCTCAAATAGAGTATTTATTGATTCCAAATTCAAACGGTTGTCATTATATCTTTTGGGATTCGGTTTTAAATAACTTTTCCTTTCCAAGCAGATTTCCTGTAAATTTGTCGATTAAAGAAAATACTTAAGATATACATAATTCTTTTTAGAGGCTTGTACAAAATTCAGGTCACATTAAGTGTTTGTACAAATTATCTTTAAAGTTTACACTACAGCTAAGTAGTAGATAACTAATATAGGCGATGCACAATAAAGCGTAAAAACCCTTTGTCTCACATGATAATTTAACGCTTCATTGTTTGAGACGATTTACTTAAAAAAAGTTAGATTTTCATTATATTTCCTAGACACGTCCAATATTTTTTATTTTAATGGGTTTCTATACTTATAGGTATGTAATCATGATTTAACAACAATGTCATCGCAATTTTCATTATTTAACCTAAAAACATGACTAACATAACATAATTTGCCTTTACGCTTGTTTAGATTTGTTCGTTTAATGAATATCTAAATCGTATACCAATTAAAAAGGGACTTACACCAACTAAATAAAATGTATGCTGAATAAGACATGAACTTGTTTATTCTACATAACATTCAGTGTATATCACCATCATCTGCAAGATTGCGGAGCCGAGACTGAAGAGCTATTGAGGATGAAGAGCCGCGCTGAGTCAGCTACGCTCTGATTGGCGGAGAAGTCGAGAGCTGGCTTCTGATTGGTCGAGAGCCGAGCGTGGCTTGTCACTTAATCTGCCGCACTCGACAACCTTTTAACCTCTCTAACAATGACACTCTGAACGTAACATTCAGTCTTGTTATCGACTGGAGCATTAACGATTGTACGGAAATGCAAGGTTTCCAATGTCAGGAGTATTTCAAACAGTTGCATTTAAAGTTATTCAGCTTCCGTTGTGTAAATAATAATAAATATACAAATAAATTAGGATTAAACAACCTAATAACCTACAAAGTAAGAAGTACTCAGACATAGACTAAGTAAATATAACTACAAAATATATAGTAAACTATTGGCTTAGATGATGACAATTATAATCATAACTACGAGCTAAACTACACGCTATGTGCAACAATAGTTCTAGACAATTATAGTCAGAAATTGATTAATGCGTGTTTTATTTTTTTTATTTAAATGATTTTTTGGATAGTAACCGGTGAACTAATTTAATATATTAAGTTCCGTAATCTATCAATACCTTTAAAGGGATTCATTTAAATGGCAATTTAAAGTACAAGTAAATATAAGCTCAATTAAAGTACAAATTGATGTCAAATCTTAACTTGACTTTACATTTCCGATTCACACTTAAAAGGAATTTTACTTACGTATTTTGTACCGAAAAAAGTGTTTTTTTAATAAGAGTTACCTACTAGCTACTATCCCCGGCCCTGAGAGTTGTCTATGGTGAGAAAATTGATGAATTTGCCCCGTTAGCTTTTCTAATTTACATTTTCTTCCACAGTTTTCTTTTAAATGGTTTTAACATAAGTACAGTACAACCCCTGTTAACCGAATTCGGGTACCCGAAATCAGGGTTAACCGAAACCCAGGTTAATCGAAATGGTTCTATAAAATAACATAGGGCTGTAAAATGCTTTAATAACTTCAGTTGTCTGGTTTAAAGTACTGTACCTAGTATAATGATATTTATCAATATTTGTATTTATTATTTTTTGCAAATTCATATTTTTACGTTTAATTTATGTTTCTCCATAATAAGGAGCAGATAACAATATGAATCAAACAGAAAACTTGAATGCACCGTGATAAAAGATTTCATCCAACGAGTCAATTGAATTACTTTGAAAGAATGGATTACATGTCTTGGAAAAGGCAGCAACTCTAAAAGTCTGATCATCTTTGCAGAAATGGTTTTACATCCAGAAAATTCAACATCACATGAAAACCCATTATAGGTAGGCATTGGCAGGACATAAATTGTAGCATTGTGAAAGTTTTAAAGGTTTTGTAACGGTATTTAAATTTGATTTACATTGTGATATAGCTTAAGCATATAATGTTTTTACACATAACTTAAAAAGTCAGCTCCTGCGGTAGGGTGCTGTTAAAGATTGCCTTGGTCGTTTGTAAAAATATTCGTTTACGTCCAAATATATATTCATATTTATCCAAATAGGTTATTCTTTGAATTTTTTTTCAAAAATCCAGACTGTATATTAATATGTAACCCTAAGGAATATGTTGTTTCAACCTGTTCTTAATTTTAAAACTACATGTTAAATTCGTGTCTATAAAGAAACAGATTTCATTCATGGTGTTTAATTTATCTTTAGTTAAAACCTTATTTCTAAGACATTTTCTGACAGTGCCATGCATATAATCCTTTGTAATGGAGATTAACTTATTATTTTTCATAATATAATCAAACTTATTAATGTTTGGTATGATAGCAAGGGAAGATAAAATTTTTTGGAAATAATACATGACTGTACAGTACGTCAAAAGGAATTACGAATGGATTGGACATACAGATACAAAATTTCATGGGTTAAACTGAAAATACTATAATGGGCTATACAGAATAACTTACTGAATAACTCCTCAAAACTATTTAAGTTAAGAAAATATCACAATACCAAATTTATAAGGAACACGAACATCATGAACTGCTAAATCTGTTATGAAATGCTCCTTTGTGAACAGGCATATTAGTTACGATTTCAACACCCTATATCAATGATAAGGCTATCAATTGTCAGACCAGATAAGGAAGGGGTTGAGAAGTGCCACCACAAACACTAAGTCAAAACTACCCTTCCAATTTCCCTCCTTACTTTCGATTTCCTTCTTCAATTGTGTTTCAATGTCTACAACAGGTTCAATATATTACCTGTAAGATCAATGCGATTCTAATGCCTTCGTTGTGTAAATAAACATTGTATATTCACTGTGCAATTTAGATTAAATGTCAATGTGGACTTTTGAAATATTTTGAGAAAAATAGTGTAATTTTTAGTAAATGTTAAAAAGTAATAGCCACTGTCATATGGGTTATTTAAGTTATCGTTTAATTCACAATAATTTGCCAAAGAAATATTAACTGTTGAATCCAACACGTAAAAGAACAATGAAAAGTAACAAGATTGTAATTATAAGTTGTGGTAAGTAAGAAATATTTTCAAAACTAATTTAAATCTAATTGACAAATTCTGCCCTGGACAACGCACTCTATCACAATTAAGCTGTGTCCCCGAATTCCAGAACTCATTCCATTCTAACGTCCAAATATAACTTATGCTGCGTTAACCCCGGAGAGAGCTTTATCTTCAAAAACTTGGTAACATTATACCAAGTTTTTCCTCTATGTAACTACTATTACAACAGTAAATAAACGGTATCAGCATTCTGACACATACTTTCTCCCATAAGATTGTCAACAACCTTTCTCATGAGTAAGCGGTGAGAGTAAATATACGGAAATGGGATTTGTACAATTTTCTTCAGAATTTAAAGGACTATAACATACTAAATTTTTATCAAAATCGTTCTAGCCAATTTTGGGAAAATCCGATTTTCCGTTATTTTATGGGGATTTTTATGGGAAAATAACATAATTTACCATAACTTTTGAACCGTAATTTTTACAGAAATGGGATTTGTATCATTTTGTTTAGAATATAAAGGACTATAACATACTAAATTTTTATCAAAATCGTTCGGGCCATTTTTGAGAAAATCCTATTTTTCCAGTTTTTTATGGGGTTTTATGGTAAAATCCCCATTAAAAATAAAATTTTCTAAAAAATGACAAAAACTATCAAAATTGTAAGGATCATAACATACTCTGTTAAATCAAGACCGGATTTTTGTCTAAAATCCTATTTTTTATTATTTTATGGGGGTTTTATGGGAAAATAACATAATTTACCATAACTTTTGAACCGTAATTTTTACAGAAATGGGATTTGTACCAGTTTGTTCAGAATTTAAAGGGCTACAACATACTAAAATTATATCAAAATCGTTCGGGCCATTTTTGAGAAAATCCGATTTTTCCAGTTTTTTATGGGTTTTTATGGGAAAATCCCCATAAAAAATCAAAATTTCAAAAAAATGAAAAAAACGCCTGGAGATACCACGGATTAGAACCTACATACCAAATTTCATTGAAATCGGACCACAGGTGTAGTCCCTAGCTCTGTACACATCCAGACACACAGACACACACACACACACACACGCACTCACACACACACACACACACACACACACACACACACACACACACACACACACACACACACAGACATCACTTCAAAAACCACTTTTTTGGGTCCAGGTGGACCCAAAACGAATATATCCACTCAAAACTCAAACTCGAAAATTTTGACGAAAACAATACTTTCTCCATATACTATGGTATAGGGGGAGAAAGTAAAAACTACTTTTCAAGGTTTAGGCTGTCAACCCATCATCCGGCTACAGATGATACTTTGATGACAAGTTCCATTTACTAATTAACATTTACTAATTCTAGTTATTGTTGACAACAATTAGTACATGAACATGCATTCATATTAGAAACTTGTTGTTTTACTTATTTTTTTAAATCTATACTTATTTAATACGCAAGCAGGTTTTTTGTGACAATTACTCCTCCGAAACTACTGAACCGATTGACATGTTTTTGGAGTCATTGGAAAGAGCGTAACGTGAAGTTGTGCAGGAAACTTTCTTTTTAGGGAAATAATTAGAGAGTGAGGCCCTGGAGCCCTTTAAAGTTTCGTATTTCTCCTTAAGATTAACATGGGAAATAAACATTGTTATGCAACTCCAACTGTTGTCAGAAATTAAAAGTGAGAAAAAGAAAATATGTGAATTGTAAACAGTCAATAAGTTTGCTAATTTAACAGTTTACTACAAACATTTACTGACTTGGTTGAAATATGAAATATCTAGAGTCGATTTGCAAACTATGTAAACATAGGAAAGTCGTAAAACACCACCAAGGAGTAGAAATAGAAATATTGTTTTTTTTCATTTATAATCGTTATTATAGACAACCTAATGCGGCTATGAGTAAGGCTATTTGTAGAAAACTCTAAAAAACAAGATCATCTTTTGTTGATTATATCGATCTGTTATGTACATATTGAGTATTTCCATAATCTTTGAGTCGAATCTTTTAAAGTCATCAGAAATTATGAATGTTATTCGTTTTAAAATAACGCCTGTAATACTTAGCAATTGCTCGAATTCGAGCAAGAGGGACACTAGTAACAATTATTCAATTACTCATAGACTGTTTTAGGTGGCACCCTCATTAAATGTTATAATATATATTAGTTATGTTAAAATAATATAAAAAACTGTTATACCTCACCATCAAAGATAGGGTAAAAACCAATTGAAAAAGTTTATGTGAAATTAGAATTCATAGAAACTTAAAATCCTTAGAAAAAAAAGAAACTGAACATTTCTTTTGTTGTTTTCAAAACAAGTAATTGGCTTTGATAGAAAATTAAAAAAAATACTTTTTGAGAAGTAAATTTGCTTTGTTAAAAGTTGTAGCCAGTTAGTTAAATCACAGTGGAAATGCCTATTTTAAAAATACATTTGCAATACCAGTGTTGCCAAACTTTCAAAGTCATAGAAGTGTCATACAAAATTATATTTTTAAAGCATGTTAGGTTTGATACTGTTATCTACACTAATATTAATAAATTTTCAATAGAATATTTTTAATGAGAGAATAAGTGTACTTTTACAACTATATATATATATATATAGAACAAGTCAAAAATCTTTAAGTATGTATTCATAAAGTACCGTTGTACATAATGACGCTGTGGCTGAGGGAGGATACTTTATTGTACAACATAAATATGATTCTATTACAACCATTATATTCATCAAATAAAACGCATCCCTTAAAGCTAGCCATGACAAACTAAACATTAACTCAAACTATATGAAAAGAAACTGTCTACTCTATGAATATCTCAATTCTCAATCACTGATTGTTGTTATTTAGTTCACGAAACAATAACTCAAAAGGAAGTGACAAGTTGCAGGAACTTGTTGAGCAGAAAGTAATTGGACACAAAGTTTCAAAGTTTTAGATCTTGGCTTCAACAGTTGAGAATGAAGCTTTCCTCGGATCTTGATGTAATTGTTAACTTACAACTTGGCCAACTTGTTTGCCACAAGTGACCTGTGAAGAATAAGAAAACAATATTTGCTAATACTGCTGGGGTAGCGTATCTTGTCTTGGGTCGCCGGAATTTTATCCCCCTGGAATTTTACCCCCTGGGCAAAGCTGACGTCACTATGACGTAGTAAGCTGAGTGGCCAAAAGTTTGTTCGCGGCCGGAATTTTACCCCCGTGGATTTGGAAGTCTAATGAAAATAGCCAGAGCGTGATTAATTAGATTAGCGATAAAAACCGGAATTTTACCCCCTGTCCATATAACTAGCGTTTAGACCACTGAAGATGTACGGGCCGGATTTTTACCCCCGGAATTTTACCTCCGGATTTTTACCCCCCGGAATTATACCCCCGGATTTCTAACCCCCGGAATTTTACCCCCTGGCCAATTTTAGAAATTGAATGATAGATTTTCTTATTTCTGTTTTTAATTAATTGTCATTTCATTATTTAGTCGCCTATCTTTATTTATTTATTTTGTAATCTCAACTAAGTAAACAGAATTCGCTGTTTAATTTTGATGTTCGAGATTTGCGTTTTGGGCCAACTGTTGGTTAATAAGTATGTAAAATAAACTGAGTAGCTCATTTAAATGATAATTGAGTGAACATTTATTCGTAAAGAAACAATAAGGCATATTTTGTTATTGTCACAATACAAATGAAAAACATTGTTTTACCACGGTTGTATAATAAATCGTTAAAGAAATCTTCAAATTAATTACCATTCTGATGTTTGTTTATCCGTCATATTAATCAACAGTTGGCTTCAAAGATCGAATCCTGATACTCGATTCTCAAAATTAAAATAAAAAACCTGTTCGATTAGTTGATGTTACAAATAAATTAAGATAGGCTACTTAATAATAAAATGCTTACTTTTAAATTAAAATAGAATGGAGATAATTAATCATTCTCACTAATTTATATGTCTCGCCAGGGGGTAAAATTCCGGGGGTAAAATTCCGGGGGGTAAAATTCCGGGGGTTAAAATCTACTTCAGGTTTTTATAATTTGATGTGTTCTGATTAAATTCACAACTGTGAAAATATTTAATTCCGCGTTTAATCCATCGAGCTGATGTCGCGAAACTCAAAAGTTCGCGGCCGGAATTTTACCCCCTGGTTTGTGACGTCACGTTTGCCAAGTGGGTAAAATTCCAGGGGGATAAAAATCCGCTACCACCTTGTCTTTAGTCCCAAATATAGTTTTTAATTTGGATTGTCAGTTATTTAGGTTTTTAGTATTAAGAATGTTTCATATTTTGTGTCGTAAACAAACTTTAGAAATGTCAAAAATATGTCAATATTGATTACATTATTATTTTCTATTAGCAAGCATACACGCGACCTAGTATTTTTAAATAAATTTTTAAATGTTTAAAAATATTCCAATTTTTTTTTAATATACCTTAAAAAATTACTATTGGTAAATCAGATTTTTAAATAGTTAAGATTTTACATTCTAACAATGACAAGTTTGCATTCAAACTGCTACAATACTACTTCTAAAATGCTTTAAATATATAATGACATATATATGAGATTTAACTTAAATATTCGTAGACTATATAATAGTGAAATTTATGATTTAAGTCAGGTTAAACTCAAACATGAAGCTTATGATGTTACTTTCCACAAAATATGTCTATAGTTGATTAATGACCAAGTTAGATAGTTATATGTAGAGTTAATTTAGTTAAATAATTAGTTAGGTAATTTAATTAATTTAGTTTTATGGTTAATTAGTTTATAGTAGTTAATTTATTTGGTGGTTGTGTGCTGTATTTAGTTGTTGATTTCATATTTGACAACGACGATAGGGAATTAATTACTTTTTTAAGCCCTGCCGTACAACGTAATATTAAGTAATGAGGTAAAATGTAGTGAGTCCAGTGGATGAAGCACTCCCAGTGGTGAACGTACCGTGAAATGTAAGTTATACTCAGACGTGATACGTGAATGTAATGAGTTCCGAAATTTTTGAACACCTCGTGATACAACGTAGAGATACAAAAGTTAGGAAGTTTCAGTAAATATTTTCCCCCATTTTATGTTCTACAGTATATTGGTGAATGTGGTTTTAATCAATTACTAGTAAACACGTTGCTCGAAATCGAGCAATTGCAAAGAAGAAAAGTAGTTATTTAAAAACAAATCAAAGTCATCATAATATCCAATGAGTTTAAAAGACTTTGAATTGAAAAATGCATAACAGCAAATAAATTATACAGCTGATCAAAATGTAAACAATAATTATGTTCTTCATAAGGATAACATGGAGACTTAAACAGCCATTGGAGCAGAGCCCAAGGGACTTTTTCAAAAATGTAAGGCCAGTTTGCAAATCTACGCGACATGCTCTTTCCAATGAGACGTCAATGGATAAAATCGGTTATGAAATGTCGGAGGAGTTCAACCGACAAAGTTTCATGTAGCGTATTAATTATATAGATTTCATTTTCACTCTTCTCTGAGAAATTCATGGGAAACATCGTCAAAGCGTTGTTTAAAATACGCTAATGATGACTGGGTGGTTTTATTTTCAATAAATACTCTGTTAAAGACAGAGATTTGCGTTTGAACTTAGTTTGAGGAGACAAAACAAAAGTGTCTCATCAGGATGACTTACAGTATCGACAAATCTGTCTTGGACATTCGGGTTGGGTTGGTCACTGTTATTTTTTTAACTAATTTCTTGACTTTTACTTAGAGAGCTGAATCCAGGCAATGCAGTTTTCAAGTTTATTTTTCCCATGCATTCAAACTTATACACCTGGTGCATCTAATATACACTAAATATTACTGTACAATACTTAGACATTATGAAACTCCTTCATGTATTCGTTAAAAGCCTGTAAGTGGGTTGAAAACTACAAAAATCTTTAATTTTGTACAAGAATCACATTGATAACGAATCCCAAAGATGCATGTAGGTTTTCCATACACAAAAACAACCTCTACCTGTTTTTGTGAAATAAGTTATAATCCCAAATAAGCCAAAAAAATATTTTGACAAAAATATACAGTACTTAGGACCTAATTTAACTCCTACTTGCAAAAACTGACGCTTATTTTGATTATTGATTATTTTCTTATTATTATTATTTTGATTATAACATAAATACTAACCTACAAATATGTTGGAAAAACTTTAGGACAATTTTCGGACCAGAAATATTTCTTATATAACTTATCAGGTGTTATCAGGTGTTATACTTTTCTCTGTAGATACTTATTACAAATTGATACGGTATAGTTCATTAAAAAGTGTAAAATATGCTTAAATGACCGTCGTTGATTTCCATCATTCGTGTAAAAGGTAAAAATATAGATTTTTAGAAGGAATGAGTATCCACGAGGGACCTAATTAGAGTAGAGGCTTTAGTAAGTCCAGAGGTCCTACAGGAGAATTGTCCTGAGGGATACTATCCTAATCCTGTCCTGGGGTAATCATGTCTACTGTCCAAGCAAGGTCACTGGCTGCGTTAATTGGATATAATCTACAAATCCATACACTTCATGTTATCCTGGTTAATCGTTATTCAATGTTGGAAAACATTCATATGTATTAGTTGTAAGTTGCCTGTTAGTTCTTAGCAATGTCTGTAACTTTGCAAATTGGAAATGGTTTTTTTTTTCAAAAATTACCTCGCTAGTCGCTAACCTAGATCATTAGAATTTTAAAATATAGTCCTAGATAATGATTTATCTAACGTCAGTAACAAAGCTATTTTAACGACCCGTTCGTTTGACAACACTAAGCTTCAGCAATAGTTATGGTTAAAATCAAAGTAGGTAACAACTGTTGATAAGAAGTGTTAACGTTAAACCGAAGATTAGTGTACGTGATTTTGTGTTCAAAAAGCTACATGAATGTTACATTGAAAGTATTTTTGCACGTACACAAAACATAACTTAGAATAGCATAGCAAAATAGCTAAGAATATGTTTATGAATCAACCCATAAGATGTAATAGGTTCTCCAAATTTGAGTACTAATTTGATATTGAAAAAAGACACGCTGTAGTATGATTTTATGTCACTTAGTAAACAACACTAGATAAAAATGAAGTTCACTCACAGTTTATGAAGGCCTCATGTTTAATTAAAGACTGTTTCAAGATCCACTTAAACTTCAACTCGTCTAAGAATGTAATTTCGAACTTTTAATTATTACGATCCGAATCAGCTCAAACACAGAATACAGCTGCTACTTTTCTCCGATTTAATTTACCAACACTAATAAACATATTATAAAAAATAGTCAGTGTACATAGAACAATATCTGTCAAAATAAGATACAATACATAAATATTTGTATTATTTATGGACGAATATTCTTGAATACTCTGTTGTTTAATTTATTATTTTTTCTCAGTTATTTTACTTAATTTACGATCAAACTTATATGTTCTGGTCCAGTGTGTGTTGTAAAGTAGGGTGTAACACAATGGTAAACGTGGTGAGAAAATCTCATATAATATTGGGTACTTTGGTATTATACCGACTACACTTAAACTTGCGTTGATAAAATATTAAGTTAGGTTAGGTTAACATTTTGTTATTCAAACTAATTAAAATCTTATTTGGAAGTCAATATATCGGTGTGGTCGGTATAAAACCAAATTACCTAATATTAAAACATGTCTCGAAAAATGACTTAGCTTACTCATATTTTAAACCAGGTGTAAGTAAAATTGATAAACGTGACATGTTTGTACCAAATTTTCTTTAAGTATTGTTCCACTCAACCATCTATGTTACTTAATACTCGAGAACAACACTGTCGTCAACCTCAACATTGGTATTATAAAGGAGAACTCTACTCCTCTGTGATGTTCGTGTTTTACTCTTGTGGTTGTCTGTACTTTGATTGATTAAGATTTTAGATTGAAGATGAAATTTATCATCCCTTATTTAAATCACTTTGACCAGGGTAAAATGAGGTGTTGCCTTTGTACCATAATTTCAATAAAATAGTTATTAAATAAGGCGTCTTTGTTATTGAACACTACAATAAATATTTTAAATGTAGACAAAGGATTCTTTGTTAGTAAGTTTAAATAAATAGGTAATATGGAATATTACATATGGAGGAAATGTAAACTGTATGTACTATGTAATATCTACAACAATACAATGAATATCATGTTTCAATGTAATCAGTTACATTAAGCCTTCCTGTAACAAAAAAAGGTTAAATGAAAGTTAAACTCTTTTCCTGATGATCAATAATAATGTGAATTAATAATTCTGTTTGTGTTATTTAAGGGTTAATTTAATAATGTATGCTTTACTGTTTGGTTATATAACTAGAGGACGAATTATTGTATATGATTGGATTGTTTTATTTGACAAATAATTAACATCCAACATCTTGGAATTAACATCGAGCCCATAACACAATAACTCTAAGGTCAGTCAAGGAAGTGACAAGTTGCAGAAACTTGTTGAGCAGAAAGTAATTGGACACAAAGTTTCAGATCTCGGCTCCAACAGTTGAGAATGAAGATTTCCTCGGATCTTGGTGTTTGGTGTAATTGTTAACTTACAACTCCACTAGTTTACTATTACTGACTATCTAAGTACGTAAGATGGACTTCATGGGATAGTAGTTTCCAAACTTAATACGTCTGGATATTATAATTTATTAAAAAATATCTTAACTAAAAACTTCCCCACAATCTTCACTTTAATGATACCTTAAATTTTCATTGTATATTTTTAAATGACTATTAATTATTAAAGCATTTATTTGTTTCGGTGGTTATCTAACATGAGTATTATATTATATTATATCATCATTATACTATATTAAATCATTATATTATACTAATGTATGGATGCATATCCTTTTATATGTGTTACGTTATGCACCATAACTTCAGATTATATGTAGGCTGTTGATTTTCAAGGCATCTACAGATACAAAGAATCAGTTTTGTGTCTAATTTATTAACGTATGTATAATATAGTTAGTAAAACGTGTTCCAACTAGATGGTAAACAAAAATGCTCAACAAGTATCTCTGCTAGGTTCAACATAGCCTTCGAAGAATGTCCTCCTTTGAAACGTCATTTAATTGTAAAAGGGCGGGAAATTGAGTATTCCTTTTGAGTTTGAAAAAATAAACAAAACAGGTTTATTAATGAAACAAAATGTTAAAATGTGTCGCTGTTGTAATCACATAACTTACAAGGGTTGTTTTATGATCACAACAGCGAGACACTATAACCTTTGTTCCATTAATAAACTTGTTCTTTATATTCAAGATCTAATCTTAACATCTCTATCCATACCAAGGAGTATATTTTAAGTTGTATCCAAAAATAAATACTTGTATGTATTTTAACCATGTTGCTTGCAATCCATATTAAGGTATAAACGTTAATAAATATTCAATCCTTAAACACACATAGATAACATCTGGGGAAAATTTATTTAATTGATTACTTTTTGATTTGTAAATAACGGAGGAATTAATAAAATTTAGAAAAAGTAAAGTTTCTTTATTTATTTATAATACAATATCTTAAACTAGATCATAAACATAACGTGACATATCTAGAATATGTTTACAAATAACACACTTCTTTAATTTCATTATGTGTGGTTGTAATGTCAATCTTTCTGCTGATCAAAAATTAATTATGCGTGATTATTATCGATGAAGACTAATAGTCCATTCATGGCGACAAATTCATTACACCAAATATATTTCAATATATTTTCGTAAGAATAATAAAGTAAATAAATTTGAATAGGCATGAATCCTAAATCACGTAATAAATATCTAAAAACACAACTATAAATGTTTATTTTTGACACCTCTTTGGTGAATTACTATACTTCTTTCTTATAAATCTGGTTTGTCTTAGCCCTAATGTAGTTTCCTTGTAGCGTGACGAAATATGAAAAACAAAGGAAATGTTGATAAAAGAGAGACAATAAGGTTGCCTCATCAACTGATGTGCGTAATAAATTACAGGAATAACATGAGATTCTCGAAATGTAACCAAAACATTATTTCTCTTTCCTTCTCATTATGTACATAATTTTAACGCGAAGCACATTATTATGTAAATTTGTGGATTTTTCAAATCAATTACAAAAATAAATTAATTAACCAGAACTCTAAGGTTGGACAATAAATATTTATTCCGCTAATGTAGTAACGTTAAGTTACAGTATATATGGATATATTTTTCCTATATAGTAAAACATTTGCACACAAACATTTGGATAGTTTATCCTAACACCTCAAATTAATTGTGGTACAATGGTGTCTATGATTACGTTTATACATTTGTTTTTCACATTTCACAAAAAAAATTGTTAGGTCATAAATTCTGCAGACACTTTTCAAGCACCCAGTGATATAAAATTAAGATACAAAAATGAGGAGTAAAATGTAGTAAGTCCAGTGTAAGATGAAGCACTCCCAGTGGTGAACGTACCGTGAAATGTAAGTTATACTCGGACGTGATACGTGAATGTAATGAGTTCTGAAACTAGAGAACATCTCGTGATATAACTTGGGGGTGAAAGTATGACTTGATAAAATAATATAATAATATAGGAGGATGCCATATAATGTACATTTAATACAACTCTTCATATTACAATCAAACCTTATGAGGAGATACCGAAAAAATCTGTTTTTGTAATATTCACCCTTTTTTGAAAGTAAAATAATACATACTATATTAATTCAGAAAAGATCAATGCATTCTTTAGACGAATCAAAAGAAAGTTCAATAATTTTAAAAACCCCTTGTTTACTATCAGTCTTAAGCGTATTTTTGCAACCACCATTCGTAAAAATCAAATGAAATAAATCTTCATATTTTTATGTTTTAATTATCATAGGAAGAGGCAGGGACAATCACCGGACTATATGGTATAGAAGTGTAGCCTTCGAGGTTTTGCCATCGCAGATTGGTATAACAATACTCAACAAACTTCCTGCCATCATCAAACATGCCGAAACAAATAACCAATTCAAATATAGGTTAAAACGCCTTTTGGTGTCAAATGTGCTGTACTCTATCGACGATTTCATGAACTCTGGGATTTCTATATTCCAGGAAATAACGCGGGAAAAATCAGTCACTAGTGTAAAAATATATTAGAAACATTTTCAACCTGACAAAATGTAACTACTTGCATTGTGTTTTTCACCAATATTATGCTATGTATCGTTTGTAATACAACGTATTTGATCGACAACAATAAACAAATTATTATTATATTTACTTTTGATTGATTTACAAATTAATATTTAATCAAACATTGCAATGTGCAATATCAACAGCATATAAAAGGCAAGTAAGTTTTGTATATTAGACGTGAATGCTATGCTAAAATCGAGTAGAGTAGTGTAGCAGTTACGTATGACAAAGGACCAAGTCAAGTTTATAACGTGTTCATTCACACTTCAAAGATCAGACAATATAACGTGAGTCAACATGGTTGTCTACACATTGTCTAAGCAGCTGTTGAGTAATAAACAAACCTGCTTGAGATACTGATTTAATTGGAAACTTACTGAATTATTTCGATTACTTTAAACTGTTGTCTGTGTTCAAACTACTTTAATATATTTATACGTGATGTAGGTCGCAAATGGCATGCCAGCCACAAAAGTGATAGGACCAATGTGTCTGTAGTCTAGAGGAGTGAAAATCATCTAAACCTAAACAATGAACCTGCCAACCCCTCTGGTTACAATAGCTTTGGTGACACCTGACTCTGACCATAGAAAAGCTGTCACATCACATTGTTCTATTGTAGAGTTTGCACATCATTAAACAGTAGTGTCTGGATACAATTTAAATGTATTTAACACCATAAGTGAATTATTATTAAAAAATCTATTTTCACCATTGCACTTGTAAGACATCAAAACATTAAAAGTAAATGCCAATTAGATTAAGAATATCTGAGTGTGAGTTCTGTATTTACGATGCCATTAATTATAATTTTTTTAAACTAAGAAATCTTAAAAGTAGCACATTAAGTAATTTGATGCATCAACTATTTAGTCTTCTCCAGTACCATTTACTTAATACTTCTTTGAATGTCTTCTACTTTGCAACGCTGAATGTAACTCTCTTTTACTATAAATTCTTTACCAATAAATCTAACGATCGACAATTGATGACGAGTTTAACAATTACAATGCAACATTAAAAATAATTCATAAAGATTAAGTAGTTTCAGTTTAATCTGACTAATATTTCTGATGTATTGCGCTCATTATAATGTATGAGGTTTATTTCTCAGATGAGGTAACACAACATGTAAAGGCCGGATCAAGAGAACCCAAACCTTCACCACAATGTTGATGTTGGTTTTACATTAACGTGATCCCCCTCGCAACCTCAACATCAAAATATCTTCCCACTAATCCAATATAAATATGATATTTTTGCTATAATTCTCATATATTCGTTAGTAGAAATGTATAAAAATCCAAGTAAACAGAACTTGATCAAATAATATTATGATAGCACGGGAATGAATGGTCATTGTTGCGTGTTTTTTTTTCTTATGATTTGTTTTACTTCTTTTTAGCCTACCGTAAAATCTCTAGTCTAAAAAACATCTTTAGATTAATAACCGTAACAAATTGAATCTTTCGCAGAATCAATTTGTTTCACGATAACAGCAGAAATCTTCGGGATTGAAAATATCCATTTCGTTACTAAACCAATTTATATTAATTATGAATTATCAATCATTTATATGGGGACGCCAACTAGGTGCGGACTTTAACCCTAATATGAGTGAAGGATGAGAGTACAGTGGAGAGAGATGCCTTGTTACTTGTAACCTTGTTATAAGATACCTTGTTGTAGTAGCTTTGTTACTGTCTAAGATCAGCTGTTTTATTAGTCAGGATAATTTATTTTAAGTCCAATGATCATGAACAGCTGGGTCCAGTTTCGAACCATCAAAAAGCGCATGACTTTTCTCAGGACCCATCCGGTGACCTTTTAAGGCGAGCACTATAACCACTCAGCTAGTTTAGTAGGATTGCTCAAACCCACACAGATATTCTGAAATATATTCTTAATTTCTATGTCATGCTCTCTCATACAATTCTTTGGAAATAAATCACCAAAAATACAAAATCATACCAAATAATTGTTTTGTTATACACCTGAAATCTGTATGCACTATAATAGTCTGCAAGCATACTACAAATAATTAGCTTATTCCCGGTATTGTAATTTTGTAGTACATGTGTTAAATAGTGATTTATAATTATAGTTAGTAACATTTTCATACATATAATATCTCTTAAAGGAACCCTGAGTGCTGACTCGGTATTAGCAGCGCCAACATATGACTCATGACGTCATATCTCATCCCCAGTGTGATATAGGGAGGTGGAAATATCCTACTGAGAATATACGTTTTATTCGTCTTGTGATAACCTTGGGAAATCAAACTAATAAATCTTTTGAACAATGATAATCACTCAGGAATTTTTAATTTAACTCCAAAAATTATTTGGAATTCCAACAATGAACAAGTAGTAGACGTTTTCATTATTTTCATACCAGCAAGTTATACTTGTGAACCATTTGATTGCCCTAAGACCCACTTACACCTTTCTTTGCATTGATCTTTCCTTGAATATACCAAAACAGTTTTTCTCTGCTGCTTCATTTAGAAATTTATTGATTTGGATTTTATTTTTACAACGCAATACACTAGAAGATCTATACGTCTTTTTATTGAAGGGCGATTGATGAATTGTTGTGATATTAGCTTTGCATTAGCTAATTTTGAAGCCGGCGCCATTAATCCCCTTGGTAGAAGACAACATGGCACCTTCTTCTAATGTAATTACTGAATTACTCAAGTCAAACCGACCAAAGACGTATTTTACAGCGACATCTATATTATATAGTGTATCCACAGGATCAAAGACAAAAAGTCTAAATTGTACTAACTATAAATACAATCGGCTCATATTCAGTGGTGAGGTTATATCAGTCACAGTTGGTACTCCTGGAGATGACCAATTAACATTGCAGCCAACCTCACAACACTGTTGCTAATTACTTGACTAAAGTGATTAGCTTTGACACTGAGCTGTCTGTGTCATAGTTGTGTCACAATGAGCTCAAGTGTCACCAACAATTAGAAGCAGTATTGTGTATAATCAAGTAGCAAACTCATGTGTGAATTGGTAACAATTAAGCTATTTGATGATTGCTTAAAGGCAATTAGGTTAAAGTTTAACTGCAATGAATTGATAACTATATTCCAGGAACAGATTTACGTATTTATAAACGTATCATTAACCTTTAAAGATTTGGCTGTATCAGTGGTTGTTTGAGGAACATTCATTGTACACTTGTTTAAATAAAACAGAGCCAGTTTTAAACAATTAAGTGTAAAATATTTAAAGGTTTATTTTAAGTGCTACATTAAACAAGAATAGTATATTTCGTAGTCGAGAACTTAAAAGCTATCTCGAGCCAGCAAAACCATTTCGGTCCGTGGTACGAACGCTATTTTTCACCACACTATACCCTATTACCACTATTCACCACAATAATAATGCACACTGATAGTCAACACAACCACAACTTTAAGGTTATGTGAAGAAATAATTTGAGGAATCAGCAAAAATAATAATAAATAATTGCTAGGCAGCGGTGACAATAAAACAATTCTATTGCAACGCTATGGATACTGATTGTGTATTTAATGTACATTCATGTTTTAAGAAAGTAAGTGGGCAGCTGATTTTGCTGCCCTAGGGATGTAAAAACCTGCTTGGTCCCCAAATGACGATGACAGCTGGCATTGCCAGCAAAACGTAACTTTCAGCCACCAATTAACGTGCAAAACAGCTACAAACATCATAGTGTGGTTAAAAAGATTGTATTTAGTATCTCAGGAAAAATACTAACATTAACTAAGGTTATGTAATAGATTGTGCGTGACTAATGGATTCATTTTTAGTACGGTGATTTTTACAAAAGTTTTTAAAAGTTTTATAAAAGTTATAAAATAAAATAAACGTTTTGTTGAACAAATGAATCGCACGATTGGCTTGGAAATATACATCACATGAAATCATTTTACTACTAATTGTTATCTGTTTATTTTTATTTACATTTAATTTGTTTGCATTGTACCGAACTTATTGAACCGCTTGATACGTTATAAGCAAGTTAAATGAAATTGTATACTGGCCTTTATATTTGTTTAACATTTTAAGCTAATTTTTATGTTAAACTTGGCTATGGTTTGCCAATCCTTTCCCGCGTATTGGAATTTAAGAGATTAGGTTAATTTAGGTAGGTTAAAAATATGGTTAAACATCCAAAATTAATTACATGAATACAATCATTGCAATAAAAGAGCACTGCTTGATTAACGAAATCCAAATACTCTAACCCCCCTCCCCCCTCCAATTTTCGCCACATACAAAACCGTCATTACTTAATGGACAGGGAACAATCCCTTCATTTCAGACCTGCGTGTTTTAGTCTTTTTCAGTGTAACACCATATATTAGAGATCACATCAAACGCACAAGGAAAACATTGCAATAGACAAAAGATTTTGTTGTCGAATGGTCATTATCTTTTATTTATTTAAGTGTTGATTAATAAAACTTCATCTCATTTATTGTTAGTAGCTTTTATCGGTCCGTGCTTTGCAAACTATGTACGTTTAGTTAAAACTCGATTGAAACTGCTGAAAAGATATCTAGTTGCAGTATTAGAATTATAAGGTTTTTTACTTTATAAATATTTACATTATAATAGAATATTATATCCTCTTAGAATATATTATATATCTATTAGAGCTTTGGAACTTCTCGGAGTAGAATCCTAGGTTGGTTTATAAAAAGTGATTATTCTTACGGGCATCTATATGGTATGTAATTTATGTTTGTGTAAAGCTTTCAACTAACTGAGTTCAGTGGTTTTACATGGTGAATAGAAAGACTAAAACATTAACAAGAAAGTTTTTTTTTATATAAGTTGTGAAAGAAATGTAGGGAATCTTATGTATCTGATGAAAGAACCAATATTAGCAGTATTTTATCCAAATTTTTAGTCAACATTTATATTAAATGACACAAATTAATATGATAGATTAGATAGTTTTGTCATAATCTTTTATATTCTCTCTACTCCTGCATAGCAAAACAAAACCTTCGGACTTTATACAATTGCATCCAAACATCATTTTAAAAGCTAGTGTTTCAACTTCACGTTACGGAAATATACAAGCTGTGAAAGTTGTTTGTCAGATACGTTATCAAAATTTGGTTTCCGTCGCTCCATCAGACTCCCAAGACACAATGGCGACTCTACAGGAAGATAAAACTTGCTGTTGTAAGTTGTTTCTACATTGATAGCCACAATATCTTCCCTGAAACTAATTATCAATGAAAGTGATCACAAGATGGTGGTCAGGGAAGCGTTTAGCCACACAATACTTGAGATTGACTAATACTTACGAATAGTGGACGCATTATGGGTAGCTCAGTGCTCGCCTAGTAATCTAAAGGTCGCCGGTTCGATCATGAGAAAAGTATGTAGCTTTTTGATGGCTCGACCCAGGTGTCCTTGATCATTGGGTTTTCAATAAAATGGTCCTGACTAATGAAACAGCTGGTCAGTGTGCACGAAAAAAGTTTGAAATTAAATAAATGTTGTTTGTTGTTTTAATTAAAAATATACGATGTACTAAACTTAAATAATTATGAAATAATTCCCACAAAAGTGAATTCATAAATCTAACATGCAGAAGGTAAACCTAATAGTTTCAAGAACAATGTCTTGAAAATAGAAAACACATATCAATAAGTTGAATTTCCTAAATTGTTTTTACAATGCCTTGAAGGTGGTAATAATATTTGATAATTCATAAAAAGTATACATTTAACCATAGTAACTCAATAGCTTTCCAAACGGTAAAACTCAAGTAGTAGATCTGTTATTTTCTTATATTAACAATTTTCATATAATTTCGCACACGATAATTATAAGTCTCAGTTATAAGTTCAAATGTTTTTTATGCTTTTTTTAATTTTTATGTGTGGCCAAACTCTGTCTTTTAAAATAAAAATAGAAACTGTATCACGAATGTTAATTCAATTATGGCTCGAAATGTATATTGATTTCAAGAAACGAATACTTAGCAGTTCTATAAAACACACTATGATTTTAACTTTTAAAACTTAAATTACGGTGACATTATCAAACATGAATTGAGGACAAATTATTTTGATTGTTTTAAAGAAAGAAAGTTATACAGAGAAATGCCCTGTTGTAATTTATGAAAGATAATAACTAATCCAGTTATAAGCCTCTCAGTCGGAGAGGAACTTGAATAGAGAATAATTAACAGACGGACTGCGTTAATATTCATCGCTTGACATGAATAACTGGATCAGCCGGAAGTAATTAGATAATTGTGTCTATAAATACAACATCAACATTTAAAAAAATTTTATTTTGTCGGGCACACGTTTAGTGATGCAGTAATTTATGCTTAGAGAACCTAAAAACCCGGTTCATCTGTTTACAAATACGTTTGTAAAATATTTTATATCAAGAGACAATTGAAATATTTCAAGCGGGACACTATTATAATGTATTTCCGCAAAAAAATGAATACTTGTTATTTTTTTTATCAGTCAGTATTTAACCTTTTCCCCTTTCCTGTAATTAGTATTCTAATGCTCACTTTACAATAAAATGCTAAATGAAGAGTGTAATCCAAGTTTTTTTTCTATGATGATAGATTTTCAACCGTTTAATATTTTGTACTCTCTCTTCACCCTTACAGTCATATTTAAGCTTAAGTATGTAGAAATCATGTTATAGTCTCGTTGCTCTCTCTTTCGAAAATGATAAACTATGTTTGCCTGTTGATGCTATTTGCATACGATGTCATAAACGTAATATTCTCTTTGATTACATCTCTCATATAACCTGTAATATATACTATCCCGCATAATCTACATACAAAATTCTTCATCTTTACAACAGCTGTAATGTGACGTAATGAATTAATCACGTGACCTGGTGACGTCACTCACATGATCATTTGTCACGAATTGTGCCATCTAATTAACTACTCTTTTAGTAGTGGAACATTCCCTGAGCGTCTAAAGGAGTCAGTAGTTAGACCAATATTTAAGAAAGGAAATCCCAAGGTTTGCAATAGCTACAGACCGATATCAATTGTTTCTGTATTCTCTAAGGTCTTAGAGAAAGCTATGAATCTGCGGCTTTGTAAGTTTCTGGAAATCAATAATATTATCACCTCAAAACAGCATGGTTTCTTGAAAGGAAAGTCCACCTTAACTGCTATGTTTAACCTCATTAATGGAGTTGTAAGCGATCTTGATTCCAAAAACTATGCTGCAGGAATATTTTTCGATCTGAGAAAGGCGTTTGATGCGGTCAATCACAACCTACTGCTGGAAAGAATGAGTAGAGTGGGCATACGAGGAGTAGCCTTGAGTTGGTTTACTTCCTACCTCTGCGGCAGAACACAGTATGTAGAGATCCAGGCTGTAGATGGGACCGGGTTCATTCGCTCTTATTCCTCTGATAAGACCGCCATTTTGAGAGGGGTGCCTCAGGGCTCTGTTTTAGGACCTACCCTATTCCTACTCTTCATTAACACCCTTCCATCTTGCATATCAACCGCCAAACCAACACTATTTGCTGATGACACCTCACTCTCCATTTCCAGCCGCAACATTGAAAGCTTGGAGCTCACTACTTTTCGGGAAGCCAGTAACTTAATCGAGTGGTTTGATTCCAACTTTCTCTCCGTCAACGCCGAAAAAAACCCAACTTTTGCACTTTTCTATTTCAAAGAGACCCTCTAATGGATTCAGCCTACTTCTGGACGACACAACAGTTCATCCAACTAACAGTGTTAGGTTTCTGGGTCTGACACTAGATAAACATCTTGATTTCTCAGATCACATTAAGCAGGTTTCAAGAAAAGTCAGTTCTGGAATTTTTGTTCTACGTAGTTTAAAGAACACGTCTACCTTTGAAGTTTTAATATCCGTATATTACGGACTGATATATCCTCATTTAGCTTATGCTATACCTATATGGGGCTATGAAAGTTTAAAAACTAAATTTCTATTTAAATTCCAAAAATGGGCTGTACGAACAATTTTATCTCTGCCCAAACGTAAATCATGTAGAAAGTTCTTCTCAGAATCAAAAATCCTAACTCTTCCATCTATATACATTCTTGAAACCCTCAACTTAGTCAAACAAAATCTTCCTCTATTCACTGTTCCAGAAAACTTCCGCATCTGCCCATATTCACTTCGAAATTTTCATAATTTGCCAATTCCTAAACATGCTACATCTTTCTTCAAAAAACATACTCTTTACAATGGCATCAAACTGTATAATAGCCTTCCCCTTTATCTTAAATTGGAATCAGACCACTCAAAATTTAAAAGATGCATAAAAAGACAGTTAGTTAATATCTCCTGTTACAGCATCCAAGAGTTCTTGGACCATAGAAACTGGACTGCTGTAAACCCTGGCGTATAGATAGCGACAGCTGAGCTTTGTAAATGATTTTTGTCTAGCCATAGTTTGTATATACCTTACTGTAAATAGTTTTATAAGGAAAAATTTATAATTTAAAAATGTACGTTTGTACCATGACTTAGCTAATGCAATATGTATTGTTAATTTTAGCTAAATAAAATGATTTGATTTGATTTGATTTGACGAGAAGTGTTCGCCCAGATTGGCTCTGCTCTTTTGGAAGACAGAAGTCAAAATTTTATAGCGTTTCCTTATTTGCAACCTTTAAATATTGTACACTCGCAAGACCTTATGATTAACAATGTCCATTAACAGTTAAAAGAGTAATATATGTTTCCTAAATCTTTGAACGTCCTACTTACTACTCGTTCGTCTCTAGAAAAAAAGTTAAAAACCAATGTACGAAAGTGAAACTTTATATTGAGTTCAAATTAGATTTTATAATCTGTTCTGCAGTAAAATGTATTTGTAAGAGGGTCATGCCTACATGGCCTACATGCCTACATACCTACATGATATATGTATGATATAGGTAAGTGTAATATGGTATCTATGCCCAACCTCAGAGAGTAGGCCTACCTACTCTCTGAGGTTGGACTTAGATATTATAATACAGTAGAAGAAACACTGTGGATATACTTTTTTTTATCTGTCGTTATAGCTTACATTATGTAACTCAAACAATTTAAACAATAATGACTTGACAAGTTTTTCTGACACACCGGAACCGAGAGCTTACAGTTACTTTCAAATGAGGAAATAAGGGGTTTCATTGAAATATCATAAGATATAAAGCTGTAATATAGCATAAATTGAGATTAAAGTGCACTGAAAGATTCGGAGTTGGTCGTCAGTTTTTAGCCGTGCACGTGCCTTAATGTTTTATATGTGTTGTATATCCGCCATGCCACAGTAAAATGTAAATACTGTATATATTGTAAATAGTGTAAATATATGTTTTTTATTGACAAACTCATATGAGTGGACGCAATCTATCTGACATTGTCGGTCAAGGATGAAGACCTCAAGTATTTCAAGTAAGTAAGTTTTCGTGTCGTGTCCGTGTCTTGTGTTGCATGTACTATTTATTAAACTTTGACGCAATGAAAATAAATAAACCACATAAAAAATTAAAATATATAAATAGGCCTAGTTCAGTTTAGTGTATGATGACTACGCACCCGACGATGGAGTTATCTCCGAAACGGCCGTAGTGCTCAATTAACTCAGGATTGCGAAGACTGTAAGTAGCTTTATACAGGGTGAATTTTAAATGAGTTCCCCCCCTACTTTTTTCTACATTTCTTAAGATATCAACTTCGGACCACGTCAGATCATTGTAGTGTAGTAAGTACTTCATTTTGACTGGATAAACATTTTTGGCCGCCATCTTGGATCCGCCATATTGGGTACAAAATTTTTTTTCAAATGTAAAGGTAGAGTTATGACCCATTGTTTCAAACTAGAATTTTACGCTGATTACACTGCCGCAAATAGTTTTAAAAAATCTTGATCCGTTCTAAAGTTATGAGGACTTTTTATAACTTTATTTTTAGCCCATTTTAACATTGTGCATTTACAAACTAAGACCATAATCTCAAAATAGTGCTAGATAAAGATAAGTATACACCACCATTCATTGTCGACCTATTATCACTTGGTTATGACGGATTATTTTTTTTCGGCCGCCATCTTGGATCTGCTATTTTGAGATGTGATAAATTAATTTAAATATGAAGGTGGTGTTGTGACCCATAATTTTGAACTACTTTTTTATGCTGAACTCAATGCCGCAATCCGTTTTTGTTTCTCAGGCTTTCTTGATGAAATATTAAAATTATCTTACTTTAATTTCCAATATTTCAAAAAACAAATATGAAAATGCAAAACGGATTGCGGCGTTAAATTCAGCATAAAAAAGTAGTCTGAAATGATGGGTCACAACACCACCTTCATATTTAAATTAATTTATCACATTTCAAAATGGCAGATCCAAGATGGCGGCCAAAAAAATACATCCGTCATAACCAAGTGATAATAGGTCGACAATGAATGGTGGTGTATACTTATCTTTATCTAGCACTATTTTGAGATTATGGTCTTAGTTTGTAAATGCACAATGTTAAAATGGGCTAAAAATAAAGTTATAAAAATTCCTCATAACTTTAGAACGGATAAAGATTTTTTTAAACTAATTGCGGCATTGTAATCAGCGTAAAATTCTAGTTTGAAAAAATGGGTCACAACTCTACCTTTACATTTGAAAAAAAAATTTTGTATCCAATATGGTGGATCCAAGATGGCGGCCAAAAATGTTTATCCAGTCAAAATGAAGTACTTCCTACACTACAATGATCTAACGTGGTCCGAAGTTGATATCTTAAGAAATGTAGAAAAAAGTAGGGGGGGAACTCATTTAAAATTCACCCTGTATATACACTGAAAGAGTTTGTAAAATAATAATTGACATCATTTACTATTTATGCGCAAGAAACTCTGTTAATTGGTTGACAGAAATACAAAACTTTTATTTTTATATTCATCATTGATGTTACATATTGTGTACTGCATATTGTGATCTAATATTATACATTTTGAATAATTATAAAACAATTCCACGGTTATTTTATCGAATGAAAACTTAGACGTTTATCTGTTGTTTACCAAGTTATTAATTAGGTTTAACGTCCTCGTCGTAGCGACTGGAGGATTAATTTCTCTGATAACTGTCCTACCAGTTATTTATGTATCTGTTATTTTCTTGTGATATTAATTTCCAATCTACAATTTTCACTTTAATTATATAGTAGTATTCTAGTAAAACCGTACTGCTTCATTGACTATGAAACTAAACAAAATTTAATGGCATATTTTACTCCATATTTTGTTATTAGATATACAACTGTTTTAATAAAAAGTGTGTTAATATATCATGGTTCGTTTAAGAACATAGTTATTGGAATTATTACAATGCTATGAAATGTTATTCACTGAAAAGTTTTTTTTTTTTATTAAATAAACGGCAGTACATTAATATGATCGATAAGATTACGACTCCCAAATCATCAAACATATACAATAGTTGCACAATAAAAGCTACCATGCAATTAATAATGAATCTATATTGGAAATGGACGAAAATTATGATTCATGAAATAAGTTTCAAAGTTTGTGTATAGTGATTAGACAAGAGATTCCATGGGATGTACAACAGTTTTTTAATTGTTTTATGAGAAATATGTGGTTCAGCATGTAAGATCTATTAAAAAAAACCTTAGAAAATTCGATTTTATCTTTCAAAATACTCTCTTTAACGTGTAGGTGACTTTATAAAAAATATTAGAGTAAAGCTATGTTGGTAAAATCCAAAGGGTAAAAGCTAGTATGTTTGTAAAGCTCTTACATATTTTTTTAATTTTCACAGATAATAAAGTAAATAAAGTTTTCGTTTTTTTAATCAATTTTTTTTTAGCTACGGAAAAAATCTTTTTTTAAAACTTGTTTTGAATAATAAAATTGCATAACGTGATTTTATGCACCTTTTTACATCTATTAGGGTCTGATTGAAATAGAAAATAAAACTTCAAGCAGTATAAATTCAAAACTGTAGTTTTCTGCAGTTTGATACTACTGAGGTATAATCTAGAGTAAACTCAAATTTATTTTATTACATTAAAAGAGAACTGCTCATTCACCTAACATATGTGTAGTACTGGTTAAAATATACTTATCCTTCAAAAATGAACCAATATAATAACTTGTTGCCGGAATACTTAGCAACGGAATAAGAACACAGTGGGAGTAATCTATTCTTATTTTCTTATTCTTTTGACTTAGGAAATGCGGTAAATGATCTTATGACTACCTAGTACTGTACACTTAATGAGTATATGTGAGTATCTGAGTATATGAGTGTGTTTAAGGTGCTGGTATGACATTTATAAATTTATTTAGCACTCTTTGGTTTAAATTAATTTATAACCATGTTCATCGTGTTTATAGCAGTGCAATATTTTGTTATATCCTTATAACGAGATTTTCCTAAAAGTCAATAAAGAAGGAAATATCCTAGTAAGAATAATTTCCACGCCTGAGGTATCTAGCATTCGTAAACAAGTGGAGGATAAAATAAATTAATTGACAAATTGTAAAAACATACTACTGTATTTCATTTTAAGATTTGGATAGTTTTCACCCAAAGTACGGCTTCTGAAAATCCGTTAAATCTCCTAAACTGTTCAGAGTCATTTCTCACTAAGTGACACTACCAGAAGTTTTTGTTGTGGTCGATCATTAATTTTTATCAGGGCCATTATGTGTATTGGTATTAATAGTTTTTTTACAGACAACAAAACGAAATTTTACTTTACAATACTTAGTGGTACACAATTTTGTTTCTCCTGGGGAATAATAACTACACTGCAGTCGGAAATACCACCTGTGTTTTTCATTAACAAACTTTTAATATATCGTGAGTTTAACGGTTGCGATTCATTGTTTCAATGGCTTCATTATGATTTGTTTATTTTGAATCTGTTCGTGACACAGGAAAATTCAACGGTAGCTAACAACAGCTGATATATTATATATGTAAGACATAACATTTTTAAAAACATGTTAATGCTTGTTAATCTGTCAGATTAAATATTTCTACAAAATAATTAAATAACTTCTTGATCAGCGTTTCTTTTATTTACTTTCCGGAAAATATCATGTGGTTTATCACACGGGACAAAGGTGTATTTTCCACCCTTTCTATTTTTTTTTTCTTTTGTTTGTATTTGCTTAGCCTCAGTGGCTAAACATGAGCTTTGATTGAAAAGTGTCACTATGGCCCTCTAGTATCAAGAAACATACGATAGCCTCACTTAAGTGTAACGTTATTACTGCAATAATATATAATAATAATAATAATATATAATATATATTTAATAATAATATATGTAATAATATTTTCAATTTACATCAATTAGTGAAATCACTTAATTTCCCTAATCAGGGACTATACAGGGTGTCCTGTTAAGTAAACAGCCAAACTCTGGGAATGGTTCTATAGGGTCGAACTAAAGAGAAAATCAAGAATAACAATTTTTCCAAAATAGCTTCGTTAACCAGATATCCGCTATTTTGTATTTTTTACATAAACATTTTTATTTTTCAATTTTTTTCAATCGATCTTTATAAAACTTGGTATGAAGGTTAAGGTAGAAAAGACCAATGTCAGAAAAAAAATCATCTTGATTCAACTTCAAATTAAATTAAAATGGTGGCCATTTTAATTTTTTAAACTTAAATTACTCAAAAGGCAAATTTTATAAAAAATGTCAAGAACACTTTTATTTAGCATTTTTAATTCCTTATCAAACGATACAATGTCTAAAAAGATCAAATTATAATAACTGCAATGTTAAGATTTGTATATGTAAAATGGGATAGAATAAGGAAGAAGCTAGTTAGGTTTGCCCCATTTTACAACTAAATCGTAATTAAAAGTAATTTTAGTTTAAAAATTAAAATGGCCGCCATTTTGAAATTTTAAGTTGAATTAAGATGATTTGTTTTCTAACATTGGTCTTTTCTACCTTAACCTACATACCAAATTTTAAAAATATCGGGTGAAATAATTCAAAAATAAAAATGTTTGTGTCAAAAATACAAAATGGCGAATATCTTGTTAACGAAGCGATTTTGAAAAAAATGTTATTGTTGATTTTCTCTTTATTTTTACCCATAGAACCATTTCCCGGAGTGTGGCTGTTTACTTACGGGACACCCTGTATGGACCCCGGAAATATTATAATAATAAAAAAAAATATTATAACAAAAACTGTTGATTTGATTAATAAAATGTTAATTTATCACTCTATTCATACCTTAATAGATGTATTTGTAAATTGTTGATAAAGTATTGATCAGAATCTGAATCCATCAACAGCGCAATCTGTCAACCTCTGATCACAACCAATGACTGTGACAAACAAAGATAAATGAAGGTTGACTCCCTTATCCATCATTCTTCGCATTTCTTCATTAGATATTCTTACAAATGTAGAAATAACGTTTAAATGCATTTTTAAGGAAGAGGTAACATCCGATAGCTGAGAGCTCGTAGTACCACTAGCAGAAATATTTAGCTGATTGCACTAACACATTTACCGGAGTATATCTTATTGCTATTATCAAAATTATATTTAATTTGCCTGCGCGAGTAGTAGTGTTAGGAACACACACCCCTACATATGTTTGCTTGATTCAAAATCCAGACGAAACATTGCTCAAAAGGAAGGATAACTGTGCGACACATAGAGTAGGCCTACTATGACTATCCGCAATACTATCCTGATAATTTGACCAATTTGGAAATTACCAAGTAAAAATGTGGTTCGTATTCAACTATGTAGGTCCCTTGGTTGCTATTGGCTGATTGGGCTATTAATTACCAGTCGTGTCTAAGGAACATTCGGCCTTAGTCAGTAACAAGTGCCTCTCATCCTACATTCATCTACATTCATACTTGGCTTAAAATACCTACCTTCATATGGTCGCCATTTAAGTTTAACGAATTAAAGTATTAATATAATATAACCAATATTAGGTACCTGGTATACTTCACAGATTTTTAAGGATTCTTCATAATTATTGCCAGAGAAAGTAGAATTAAATACTTAAGTAATAATATTTTTCACAAAGAATAACTACCATTGTATTTCGTTTCCTTAATGTATGTTACTTATACATTTGCCTACATTTGCCAATACTACTATACTGCAGAAGAACCAAGACTGCATGACTCTAAGGTAGTTTTACATTTAGACTTGTCTCTATATTCCACATACTGGATTAATATTATCTGGAGATCTTACTAAAATATAGTTAATTTATGTTATGTTATATTTTATACCGGGTGTCCCACACAAAGGTCCCTATTTTTGAATTAATATATTAGACACACCGAACACTCTACAAACCTGAAACTCAACCATCCTAACATACACATATGTAAAAGAAATACCCCTGAGTATCAGTTAAAGCTGACACATTAGGACAAAATGGCGGGATAACAAATAGGTTTACCTTTAAAATATGATTGCTGATTTTGATGTTTTTTCCGCCTTTTGAATATGACACATACATATCACCACCGTGTATTCACTGAGGTCTTCACTTCTATCTATGATGTCAATTAGTATGACACAAGAACTGTCAATAACCTCCAAGGACAGGAGAACTACTCAATGTCAACATGTCTCGACACATACATATTACCAGGGAGGCCGTGTATACACTGAGGTCTTCACTTCTATCTATGATGTCAATTAGTATGACACAAGAACTGTCAATAACCTCCAAGGAGAGGAGAGCTACTCAATGTCAACATGTCTCGACACATACATATCACCAGGGAGGCCGTGTATTCACTGAGGTCTTCACTTCTATCTATGATGTCAATTAGTATGACACAAGAACTGCCAATAACCTCCAAGGAGAGGAGAGCTACTCAATGTCAACATGTCTCGACACATACATATCACCAGGGAGGCCGTGTATTCACTGAGGTCTTCACTTATATCTATTATGTCAATTAGTATGACACAAGAACTGTCAATAACCTCCAAGGAGAGGAGAGCTACTCAATGTCAACATGTCTCGACACATACATATCACCAGGAAGGCCATGTATTCACTGAGGTCTTCACTTCTATTTATGATGTCAATTAGTATGACACAAGAACTGTTAATAACCTCTAATCACCAGGGAGGACACGTTAATATATGATTTGAAACCTATAGACACAAGCTATTCATAAATTGAATATAAAGTAATAAGTTAAATACAATATTCACAATTAATTTTTTATTGAATATTATTTTAATTTGATTGAGACGATTTTCCCCTTTTTTGAACCTAAGTCAGAAGAAATATTCTAATTTACAGATCCACATTAGAAAATATTCAAATTTCGAATATTCAACGATTTTGTGTTTGTGATGAGACGAAGCACCTACTAGAATAACTTGATAACCAGTGGCTTATTGCAGCACATATTGAAGTAAGAGTAAGACACACACCTCACTCGGGAACATAAATCTTAGTAAATCTCTAGCTTTGGCATTACTCTGAGAAGATTCACTTACAGCTGGTTTAAAACTTGTTGCTCCATACATTTTTTGTCTGATTAAATTTTATTAGTGTTTTTAGTTTTTGTTCTTACTACGAATTAGCTTCAACAATCAGCAACTGATGTATTAATATTGCTACCTTTCCATTCAAAATCACATCAATGATAATTTTAACACTATGAAATGTAAAGGTTTATGATGATTATAATCGTCATTGATTATGAATTTTAAGTGTTTATTAACTCTTTGAGGACACTCTTTGTCACATTCTTGCTACGCCAATTAGAGTAAAAAGTGCATTCAACATCGTTTTCTATTGGACACTATTTATTCTTATACCTAATAGGAAAAAAGAGAATCAAGATAAAACAAAGAGAAAGATATATGGTATTCCTATATAAATATTACGTGTTATATCAAAATCACAAACTATATACTGTATATTGTATAAAATAAACACGACCAAGCTTGTACCTGTGTTTTATTGTATTTATGTGAACTCAATTGAAATACTGAACAGTCCAATTACTTTTTTCTTAAACTATAAAATATTCGTAAAATCTAGAAGAGACAACAGACGACACTACAGTGGAATACCTAGTTTTGTGGTGAATATGGTCTCCTCCGGCAGTTTTAATTATTAAGTTTGGGTACCTACGGATTCTATTATGGATATCAGATTCCATGTCTTTGGGGATATTTTACTTAACTTCAATACATATAAAAACCGTTGTATTAATGTTTTATAATTTTCAAACAGCAGCGTATTATGCTACCTATAATTTAGTTAGGGACAAAAAACATTTTTGTTTGGAAACTGTTTAATTTTTATACTTCCTCTTTGCAACTGACTGTTTTTTGCACTTCAGTATATAGGGGTAGTTCTAATAATAAATGCAAGTGTACTTTTCAGTGTTTTGAAAAAAAATTCTTCATCATTTCTTTCATTCATCATAAGTTTTCACCTTTTATGTATTTCACTATTAAGTTAATTTTTAATTTTTCTTATAAAATAAGCTATATCCGTCTCAGGAAGCATTTTTTGAGTTAATTAATTTTAAGTAATTTTGAATTCGTATCTTAAAGGGAGAAGTTGAGTTTAAATATTTTAGTTTTATTTAGTTTTTTCATTCCTTTTTTTTAATTTCATTTTTTAAAGATGCATCCTTCAATTTCACAGTATGCTTGTTCGGATGAGTCTTAAAAATTAGATGCGTTTATTGTACAGTTCAACAATATTGTAAAATTTAAAATTTGTATGTATTAAAACATATGTTTTGTTTAGAATTTACTTTTGTATTCCAAAACTATGTTCAAGTATTCGAAGTGTATAACATTGGACGAAACACATTTCTTGTCCAATCCCATAACACAAATCAGCTGTTATTGCCTTTTCATTCTCCAAACGGAGATTTTATTGAACTCCCCGTGATTTGTTGTCCTTGCAAACTTTACAAATCGCACTGGTTGGATAACGATGTTTATTTTAAAGTACCATGATATCTCTTAAAAAAATACTTACATGTATCAAAGTAGACCTAAGTATTTGGATGTTGTAAAACTCACTTTGTTAAAGTTATTATTGTTTTGTGCTATATATTCCTTATTCCTAGGCAAATCAATATTTTCGAAACTGTCGAGAATGATGAGCAAACACTAGTTCTAAATTGAACGTAAAAGTTTGACACCTCATTAATACTCAAACAGAAAAACAACTCATTAACATTTCGGTTGTAAAATCCGTGTTGGGGAATGCACTCGAAACTAAGACAAAGAGAAACTAAACACATTTGTTTTGAAAATGGACATTTTGTTTGAAAAGTGATAGAGAAATGCTTAAGCTGCTAAAATGTTGCTCTATTAAGATGTCTTTATACAAGACATTTTAAATTATTTAAAATGGGTAAAAGGTTTTAGTAAATTTGAAGTGTTCCATTTTTTAAACTTGATTATTTATTTCGGATAAGGATGATTGTTCAATGTGGATTAACATATAAATGTAGATAAAATATACATTCATATCTAGGTTTTACATTTGTTTGTTGGTTAATTGCGCATTGGTTTTGGCCCTATAAGATTCAAACCTTAGATGACAATATTATACTTAGATACGATTCTGGCTAAATGTTACTTGGAAAACTAGTAGAAGTCAAACTTGATTCTAGCTTCAGTTGATTCCGTAATTGTATAAAAACTATTCTAATGTTAGGGCACAAGGAGTTTTGCAAGTTGCTAACTGTAATCTGAATGAAACTGCAGTCAACTTATATCTATTTGACAAACTCGTAGGTACTTCTCACGAAAATCGTGGAACGTCTAACCTCAGAGGTGTTGCTGAGTATGAATCACTTTTTCCTCGATCATTTCTGAAGACTTGGTGATTTAGAGTCTACACTAAATTATCTAGATGTGTAATAATAAGTTTTATTGGTTCGAAAGACACTGAGCCCTAGTAAATCATAATTTAAAACTATATTATTTATCCAATGTCTTGACTGTAAGATTCCCTCAATTGACTTTTTAGTTCGTATTTTCTAGTCTACATCATACCATTTATCTTGGATACTGAAGTAAAAATCTTTGAAATAAAATACATGTAGCCAGAGATTTGACTAAAGAGAGAAAATTTAAAAAAAAACAATTATCTCGAAAGGCGTTGTTCTATAAAGCCTGTACTTTCTTTTAACTATTCATTGTATGGTAATTGACGAGTTGGAGAGTTTTTGTAATGACTTAAGATTGACTCTAGTTAATGACATGTCAAATTTCATTTATTCATTTTATAATTTAATTTTAATTAATTATTGGTAATCCTATATTTTTATTCTCTTACAAGGATTGGAAATACATGCTATATCGTACTAAAGTTTCTGGATTTCGTTAATTTGACAAATAAATTGAAGCAACGATACGCAAATTTAGTCAAGGCTAGTATCGAAGGAGTAGATTTATAAATCAACAAGAGATGTGTCTTCCTTTAACACATGGCACTAAGTGACATGTCAGTTTTATTTTGCTGGTTACATTTAGGTTAGAATCGTAGTATATTGTAACCAAGGTTGTAAATTTGGTGAATATAGTTTCCACATATTTATCTTTGTCTTTATTTTATCTCCTATAATTATTGTAATTATGTATTTACTATGCTTAATTTTTTTAGGTAAAATTTTCAACAAAAAAAGGATGAAAAAGTGGTCCACTAAAAGCATCTTTTAGCTACGTTATTGATAGCAGCACAACAATTAACCCTTGAGAGCTATCACATTCTTGCTATGGTTAAGCCGGGTATTTCCCGCCATTTTGTCGCCTGATCATTTCCGTATCCGTGTCTTTGTCAGAGGCTTTAGAGGTCTTTGTCGCCTGGTAGTCATTATCCCCCTGACTGTGTGACGTCATATGAGTCTTTCTCAAAGACCTCTAAATTGCTGCATTTTACGTTTTTGTCACTGAATATTCAACAATGAAAAAGATGAGTCGAGTTTTACTTTATCTGTCAATCGCTTAGATTTAGGGAGTGTATTGTAATATAAATTATCTAATATAATTTATTAAATTTGAACGATTAATTAAATAATGGTTTGATAAGTTTAACTATTCAAATTGAATATATTTTTTTGAGATACTGCAGGCGCATGGTTGAAATAGCAATTGTTTCGTTTTAATAACTTAATACTATCCGATTACGCTGTAAAATCCATTATGCAAAATATTTGTTAAACATTCTGAATTTTTATTTATTAGTTTTGAAATTTAAAAATGTTTACGGTCTTAAATAATTTAGAGACATTTGCTATTTTTATGTGATTTTTAATTTTTATCAACTTAAGTTCATTAGGTACAATTCCTAATCGTATTGGTTCCAAAGAAATCCGGAAATGTTATTTAAACCTACTCAATTTATAAGTGCTTTAGGAACTGAAACGGTACTATAAATCAATTGGTCAGCACCACATATTGTACCTATTGATTCAGACCACTTACTACGATGATTTTTAAATCTACTGCGTTTTTGTCTATCCTTTAAACATTTCAGATGGTTTATTATTGTTGATCAACTCATTACTTCATTGCCCATATAAATATGTTGATGATCTCTCGTGCAACGACTACTACAGTTGGAGTATTTTTTTTTATTTTTCTAGTTTTTTATGCAAGCATGATAGATTTTTTAAAGTAAAATGAGGGCGTAAAAAAGTAGGTATAGGCACGAGCGTCCATCAATTTGGGGGGTCCCCTCTAAAATACTCCTATGTTAACCACATTTTTTTAAGTGATGAAAAATATTTACAAAGAAAATTTAGGTACAAAATGTGTAAACTCCACCATTTTGGACCGAATTTTTACATTTCCAGACCACCGTCTTAACCTGGGATTATTCATCAACTCCAGCTGCCCAGACCTTTCTGTATTTTAACTAAGTTCAGAGCAATATTTAACTTTTTAACCTCCCTTAAACCAGCAAATATCAACTCATTCAACTTATATTTCGACCGTAAATTTGCTATGACGTTATATTTTCACATAACCTATTTGTAACTAAATCCACGCACATTAACAATACCGCCTGATCAGCTGACTTCTTGTAAACATGATCTTCTAATGTAATGTGTGGCAAGGTTCGACAAACGTTGTCTCTACAAAGACAACTTGCTGGGGTTCCTTGGTCAATCCACTTACAAAATTATGTTTAATGTTTTCTCTTTTTATTTTGTAAACTGTAATTGTTATTTCTCAGTTATGATGGATGATGTTTGTTGTTTCAATTGTGATTTGTTGTTAATATTTGTAAACACATTTTATGGAAAAAAAACAACGATGGCAAATTATTATTTAACAAACAAGATAACTGTGATTCAAAAGTAACATAATTATTGACTATGGTAAAAAGACAAAGAAGATTTTTTTTTATTTTAAATAAAGGTGGTCTGTATAGCAACATACAAATTTGCTTAAAACGTTAATTTAACAAACCCTCACCATATGATA
Organism: Macrosteles quadrilineatus; assembly: GCF_028750875.1. Classification (NCBI taxonomy): domain Eukaryota; kingdom Metazoa; phylum Arthropoda; class Insecta; order Hemiptera; family Cicadellidae; genus Macrosteles; species Macrosteles quadrilineatus. Next base: position 333,773 of record NW_026542632.1, on the reverse strand, counting down.
ACTAATTTTACCGTGCATTTTTCAACTAAAACCATATTCATGGTTCCTAATGGTTTAGCTGAGCCTGTCTGAAAGATTTTCCTATAGAAGTTTTTTAAAGGTAATGTAAATAAGGTGTAACTGTAAATACGACACAATTTGAATTATTAACCGGTGTTTGGGAGACAAAGATCCCCTCCATTGGTTGTTTTACTCTGATTAATATCTAAGCGGATTGTATCAGTTTCTAGGGAGAAGTAATTTACCAAAGTCTGTTAGAGACAGCGCCATATTTCTGTTTCCAGATAATATTTATCCTTATGTCTGCGTAAATGTATTGCAAAGCTTTATTAACTGCCAAGCCGATCGTTTATTATTTTATATTTGATTTTGTTAGCAATCTTGAATGGATAAAACTATTTTTATGTTCGTAACTAAATAAGTATTGTCTGTTTATAGCCAGAGTAATCTATGCAGGTGATAAACCTGACTAGCTTTAAAACTAGGTCAATAAAATAACATGTGATCACAGAAGTAATTTTACTTTCATTTCTTTACTTATCTTTTTGCCTAATTTTGATCCACCAGTGTTTTACCAAAATATTTAGAAAAAATTGTGTAACCAGAAAACACAGCTCTTAGTTTGTTGTGCAAACCATATATTTTTTTATCTGTTTATCTCTTTTAGTAGGCCTAATGGAAAATAATAATTATCTTCAATTTTGTAGGTATTTTTCTGGACATTTTTAGTGAATTTGGGGAATAACCTATTTCCGTAGGTCCCATGGTAAGACATTAATATGTAAGACACTACGACCTGGACCCAGGGCCAATTTACTTTTTAATTTTGATGTCCCAAAGGCTATAATACCATCCGTTCAAATTCATGCATATATTTACTTTTAGAGTAATTGTAGAGAACAAAAAAACATCATAATATTTCCACAACAATTTATATCCCTTCAATAAAATACTTAAAACACAAATCAAGCTAATGTATTGCTAAAGTTCTAGAAAAAGTAAAACCACCCCATTCAGTTATAACTCAATTTTATTTATTTCCTTATTACTTTTTTCCTTTATGACGAGTTACTAAAACTAGAGACCATTGATATTATTAAAGACGTCATAACTCTCACAATGTATTCACACTGGTTTATGTAGGTTTATGATATACACATACCAAGTTTTAATCCACTTCAAGGTGTTTTACAAACACGGATAGAACATTTTGATTAGTTTCTTAATCCATCAACCGAAACTTCATCTGTCACCCTCTGGCCACAACCAATGACTGTGACAAACTAAGATAAATGAAGGTTGACTACCTTAATCTGTTAAGGGTCAAAGTAGTGGTTGCTGCAAAGCTATTAAATTGCTCAAGTTCCACACTCTGAATTTGATCGAAAAAAATCTGTTTTCAATGATGTTTGGTTTATTGTCTGTTGATATTTAGTATTCGAGTTGTTTTTTAGAGCTGGGTCCAAACGCTACCACTCTACGATTAAGGTCCATGAAAAATTCTTAGATGTAGTATCGCTTGGTTTTGATTATTAACTTAGCAATAGCTATCTGCAGTACCCATGACCAACATTAGTCGATCAACATGTTTTCACAACATGTACTAGATATAAAATTAATAGGAATAAATTTATTCATCCCTTATTTATCCTGCACTTTAAATATGTACGAGAATATGTAATGTCACACTTTCACTCGTGTTTTGAACGTTACTTTTCACTGTACTACAATAAATAATATTTTTTTAAACAAAACAAACCTTGGAATATGTAATTAATACCGTTAGGAAAATTAAACTTATAGAATTTGTTTGGTTACACCTATTTAAATAGGTTAGTTTCTATTTAAAGTTTAAATTAACATGGATTATACTATTTTGGTAGTTGCAAATATAAACAGTCGATAAAACAATAAAAAAGTGTATTTATTTATGCCAGCATATATAGCAAATATGGCAAACATTAATTTTGCATGGTAAAAAATGTAATGATGGATTTTCGCAGATGAAACATGCAAAAAAACAAGTAATTCCACAGTAGTGTAGAGAAAAACACATTTTATTGACATATAATACTTATATTAAGTTTAAGTATTATTAAGTTTAAATAGTAATTTTCGTAAGTGGTATGACAACTTCTAATGCACATTGTTCAACACGGACACCGGTTTCCTAGGGCGTGATGGTTTATTCACACTCTAATTTGTTTTCCAAATGAGACAGATTTTCCACCCTTGTCTCTCTAAATCGACATTTTATGTTTAAAACTTGTCGGTTGGAATGTTATCTTTTAATTTTTAAATAATAGAGTAGTTTTGAAATGTTTAATGCACGTTAGTTTCTGACCATTAAGTTGCATCTTAGAAGAACATTATTTTATGAAAGGTTAGTTTTACGTTGTTTTGTTGACTAAATTTTGCAGTGTATATTTTTGCAAAGGAGTTTTTTTAATAATTTCAACACATTATCGTAGACGTTCTCAAGTATTTAGTAGCTTATTAGAGAATGTGACACTTTTTCACAAGACAGAAAACCCCCTTATTGTATTAATTAAATAGATACGTGTTAATGTATAATTTTTTATTGGTACTTGTGGAAATATTTCAGGAAGTTCACAATTATTATGTTTGCATTAGCCCACGTCAAATAGTGAAATTTGTAAAATTGTTGGATGTCGGGTCAAACCCGTCTGAATGTTTTAATTTTGGAACATACCAAAATAATTAATGATCTACAATTAGGATGTGGGAGGTGTTCATTTATGTAACAGAATTGTATGCATACCTAATGAAACAAAACAAAAGTATTACTTAGGTTTCACTATTCCAGCTCTGTGGCAATACAGTTATGAATGTAAATGTCAGCGAGGTTTATGAATAGGTAATAATGATAACCTGGCCTCGTACTTCATATTCATCAACTCCACAACTCCAATGAATGTCCTGCACCACTTGTGTTGTGAATCTTGACTGGATGGATTTATAACATCTACACTAACAACAAAGTTTCAAATATGTTAAAACTCTTTTAAAATCTCCTCTTAGTTTTAGAACCTGGAAACTTCTTTTTTGTGGTGTTTACTTATTACCTACTTTAGGGTTTTCAATTTTAACTAAAACCATTGACTATACACAGAGTAGACTTTACATCCAATGTAAACATTTTAAGACAAGAAAATATATAGTTCAGGACCTTCCCACCAAAAGGTACTAGTATTGGGTTGAATATAAAGTCCATCCAGCAGCTGATTGATTCATCACTTAGCACAGAATATTGTCATTGGTAGACCATCTCAACAGAGTGAACCACGTTTGTTTTGCTTCATTTTTTTTCATTGGATGGCCAGTTTACTCTATGTATAGTCAATGTTTAAACACTTTAACTTTCCAACAATAGCCATTAATCAATAAACTACGGTTATTGACAGCCACAGTTCTATTACATTAGTCAAACCTGATCTAAAGAGTTTTACCTGATCTGTTTTATCTAACAGTTTAGGGTTTCTTCTGTTAAGTCAACACGAAATGAGTTACTTTTCTTGGTGGTGAACAATAATTAACAATGTTATTTCTTAGTAGAAATATTGAAAAAAAGTATTGTTCATTACTTCAAGTTTAAAGTTTGGTTACCTTATCAGCTACTATAATATTTAATCCGGGCATTTGCATAAACACGAGACTATGCAAGAAAACAAATTATTTTGCTATTTTTAAAGTGGTTAGTTTTGTTCATGCAAGAATAATAAAAAATTGTATCGTTATTGCATAACCGATTTTGAGAAATAAAATCATGTTTGTATTGGGGTAGAATTTGTGAATTGAAATTGTATGCTCGGGCAAGTTTGTTTGTAAATTTATGAATTCTTAGCATATTTAAAGTCATTGCAGCAGTTAGTATCTTCAGCTATAGGAGGACGAAATAGTTCTGAAGCAATTATGGCTCCCTCTGATAGTTATAATTGAGTTTGGATCCTCGACTATTTCTTGGATTTTAGATTTGATCCTATTTTTAAAATATCCCTCTTTTATGAGGTGGCTACAAAAATTACTTTACAGATTTTACAACTTGTGAAGATGTTTATCCATTCAAAACTAGAAAACGTTTTAGTACTTACAACATAATGGAATTAACAAGGAAATAAAAAGTAAAATTACAATGAAAACGTTTTATTTTAGTAACCTACATTATCTTGTGGTTGTTAAAGAGATAAGGTTGAAATTAATTACTCCAAAACAACGCATGGCCTCCATATTTAACACTTGATAAACGTGCAGAGATAGTACAGAGTAAGGGTCTTATCAGATTCTACTTCCTAAATAAATTCATACCAAGATAAGTATTCTAATGTTTGTTTTTAAAGTCTTCATAAAAGTCGTAATCTTACATTCTTTGTATATTTATGGCTGTTGTAAAACCAAATGATCTTAACATACATTTCTTGTAGCCCTGGGTATTTATATATCGTAATTCAAATTATAAACTATTCATTATAACGTGTGCTTGAAATAACAAGAATTTGATTTCGTTATGTTGCCGTTAGGAAGCACCTACTAGAATAACTTGATAACCAGTGGCTTATTGCAGCACATATTGAAGTAAGAGTAAGACACACACCTCACTGGGGGACATAAATCTTAGTAAATCTCTAGCTTTGGTATTACCCTGAGAAGATTCACTTACTGCTGGTTCAAAACTTGTTTTCCTAATTTGTTATAGTTAAGGTTTGACATTAATCTTATTCAATTATATCTACGGAATGAAATATATAGTTTTTATTCATAATCTTAGGCTGTAATAAACTTTAAGCAAAAAAATATAAAACATGTTGAGCACAGAAAAAGATTTAATGTGTCATGAATCTAAATCATTTATAGGTAACTCTATACCTATTTAGGTCAATATATACATGACTGAAACTGCATTGAGTATAATCATTGACTATTGCATACTGTCAAAGCTATAATCATACGTTACATTTTTGTATTAAATTGTGTTCTTGGTGTCCATGTTTAATCAAACAACCTGGGTACGATTACAAACAAAGACCACATCAAAGACAATCTTAAACAAGATTCGTCTAACTTGTAATTCATTTAGGAAGCATATTGAAATGTTTTATTTTAAACTAGCTTATGCGTTGTTGTGATTTCATGAAAGTAAATCATTATAATTAATTATTAAAACATGTAAACAATATAATTTTTTCACAGTTTCCAAAACATCCTATTAATAAAATGGCTTAGCTTTTAAAAAGTGGTAACAACCATAGGTTGATACATCTACGGTCACTGAACCTATATATTATGTATTATAAATATTGGTTTGAAACCTAGTTTCATTTTTGTGTAGTCTCTAATCACATAAACATAATAAGAGGCTAATTTACCTCTTAAGTAGAGAGTCAAAGGGTAAATGAACCAGTAACTTCTTAAGCTATATAACACTTGTTAAATCTAATGCCAGCAGAGGCCGACAGCCGACATAGTTCTCTGGCAATTATGGATTCCTTCAGTAGTTATAATTAGGTTTAGGTCCCTTCCGAAGCTATCTTGGGTTTCAGATTCTAATACAAATATTTCCAACACCTAACTATAATATATTATCAATTATGGCAGGTAAAATAAATAGTATTCTTAATGAATGGTGTATAAATTTGTGCCAAATTTGTCAAATTTAAGGTTAGCTTTTATGTTTATATGATTAAATTTTGGGTTCCATAGCTCATAAAATTATAAGTAATTATTTCATTGTGTAACACGCCCTAATTAAAGCGATTGCATTGGTATTAGTCCAAAAGTATGGTCGAATTTGGCTCGTTTCATTTTACATTTAGAATACAAATATATTCTGTTTGTTCGAGTTTTGTTGTCAGCTGTATTTCGTATGGGCACGCATACTAATATGAAATTAACAACATATGGACATCTGGCACCATATGGGAGATTAACTTGCTTGTCAGCTATTTTTACTTTCCCTCCCTATACAGAGAATATGAATTAAGTATTGTTTTCGTCAAAAACTTTTTGAGTCTTGGGGATATCTGTTTTGGGTCCTCCTGAACCCGAAAAAATAGTTTTCCAAGTGATGTCTGTGTGTGTGGATGTGTAGCTTGGATTACACCTGTGGTCCTATTTCGACAAGTATGGTATGTGGGTTATCCATGTGGGTATCCACGTGGTATGTGGGTAGTAACCGTGGTATATCTAAAAGGATTTTTTAATTATTTTGAAAATTATTAATTTTATATGGTCCCCCATAAAAATTCCAAAATGTTGGAAAATTGGATTTTTTTATTTAAATTTAGATTGTTATAGGATTTTTTTAAATTCAAACTCACAGGTACAACCTCTAATAATGTAAAAAATATGGTTTCATATGTTATTGCAGTTTTTGTAATTTCCTTATCAAATATCATATTTACTCCCAAAGGTTTTCATAAGGGTTTTTGACAAACTAATGGGAGAAAGTATGTGTCAGATTTCTGAAGTAGCTAATTTTCTTTTGTTTCTCTTATTTGTTGACATCAACCACAATATATTTAACCTTAAACTCGGGTTTTCCTCAGGTTCCTATGTCCGGCAATAGCGTATCAAATACTATTTACCAACAATTTTTTATTGCTATCATTACATAAACTAACAAAATTTTCATAAAACACTGTCGTACAAATATTTTTGTATAGGAAATAATTGTTGTAACAAGTGCAATCGTATTGAGTGTACATCTACTTTTGTATAAAAAAAACCGCCTAAAATATGTCACTTTGGTTAGGCTACATATTGTTAAACATAAATTATTTTTTTTATATTTACCACAAAAGAACTAAAACAATTTATTTCCTTAATATCATGTGACAAACCAATTAGTGCTTGGGATCTTTCTTGCAAGGGTTAAGCTGGGTATTTCCCGTCATTTTGTCGCCTGATCATTTCCGTATCCGTGTCTTTGTCAGAGGCTTTAGAGGTCTTTGTCGCCTGGTAGTCATTATCCCCCTAACACTGTGTGACGTCATATGAGTCTTTCTCAAAGACCTCTAAATTGCTGCCTTTTACAGCTGTCTTTGGATTTATCGACAATGAGAGGGAGACAGGGGGTCTAAATATTAGGTGAATGACTCTTTGAAATGAATTAATAATAGGTTTAACATAAAATGTATTTGTAATATTATCAATAGCCTACATCACAAAATGTATGATAGATACACTGAGTAAGGACCGTTTTGCATATTTACAATAACTTTATTCGTATTGTATTTTGTTCTGGTGTGTTTTTTTTACTTGACATTTACGAGTAATTATATTTTTTAGACACATATATACTATTCTAAATGTTTTATCTTTAAAATGTTTTATATCACAAAAAAACTTCACCCTGTTCTGTTGATTTATCAAGTAACTACACGTGAAACCCTAAACGAAACAACCTAAATTTTTCTTAATAACTGCAAAGAACTATTTTTAGCTTAACCATAATTCACACCGGTTTATATGGGTAACCCAATATTGAAAAATTAAAAATATTCTTGGTATAAATTATAAAGTTAAGGAAAATTCGTCAATATTTCATTAACTTGAAACCATTTTTACGCAATAAACTTAAATTTCCAAACGATAAGACGCGTCTGTGTAACAATCATCATGAACTGAGCTTAATACTATAATACAGTACTTCCTTTTAGAAAAATTAAGCAAGGAGGGTTTCTTAATAAAATTATAATTAATATTTAGTGATCTAAAGTTTCTGTAAAGACACCAAAATGTGAATACAGGCAAACTCTATTAGATATACAGCATTTGTATTTATGTTTGTATTTGGATTTCATATTTAAATATTATATATTAACATAAAAATGTTTTTTATATAACGAACTACAATGGAAATTAAACTATTTCAAGTGTTATACATATGAATGGTACGTTACTTAATCCACGGTTTCTGGCGGTGTCAGTTGATGATAAATATCTTTTCTGGACAATTTTAGAGATTTAGTGCCTCTACTGAAACTGTAGCTTGCGACCACAGAAACCTGTTATAAAATATTTTCTCTTCCTACAGTTTTATTTGTATGAGTATCAAATATCAAAAGCTTGGTATGAAACCAATAAATTTGTGAAATCTGATCAAAATATATCCATAAACAAGGAAACTACAACGGTACACTTATGAATTAAGAGTTATATTTTTAATTATCCCCGTAACTAACAATTTTGAGAAAAACTGCATAACTTTAAGTATTATGGTTGATTATGGGAAAAACAATTCTTCCCCCCTCCCTGTTTCCGTAGTCCAATCATGCTGGTTTTCGAACATGTTTGAACTTAAATGCTTATATGCTTACTTGTCCGGAAGGAATGAATTCAAAATCGGATAATCTTTGCTTGAGTTATCTTGCTAACAGACACACGATGGTTTTGGCCTCTGGGGACGTCATAAACGTAAACGTAAATCAGTCCTGGGACAAGGTCTCGCCATGAGAACTACGAGAACAACGTATTTCCTATATGGAAAATTCAATTAAAATGTGAAAACTAATCTTTTCTTGCATCAAAAGGACAAAGATATCTTAAACTAATTTTGACGATTGTATATTACAAATTTTCAAGCTATATTAAATTTACGCAGTTTAATATTTTATATAAAAAGATTTTACATACGAAAATTTTGAAACTTAAATTATGTTATCACAAAGTGTAAAGTGCATTCTCCGAATTGTATTCGGTGTATTTTTCTCAGCTATTTTCTTGCACTGGCCGGAAATGTATGTAGCATACACACAATATTTTATGTAGTCCATATCGCAGACAAATGGAATCATCCGGATGGCGTTTTATTGCCAATAACACAGAAGAGTCGTGTACGACAAGGATATATCAAGTTTTGATCGAGACAGGCATAAATATAAGTCTAGTGATATACATCTATACCATCGCTTGTCATGTCACCGTTTCAAAAACCATACTTTTTGTTTATATTGCATGAATTAAATTATTCTTTAAGCTTTAAATAAGAAGTGACCAGTATTGTGCATTTCAATTGGCTTCAAAATTCGTCTCCAAGACATAATGAATAATGCAATCCCTATTTTAACTATCCAATATGAATTTAATCTGAAAAAAAAAACTAAATTCAAGAGGATCAAACATGGAAGTGTGATTAGAAAAGGTGTAAAAGCCACTAATCCTAGTTAAGTAAGAGAAGTAATTAATGTAATCTCATTTGCCTCTTTGTAAGCGGGAGGCAAACGTTTGCAAAGCTCTATAAACAGCGACTGTGCATTTGTAATACATAGTAAATTAGATGTAATACATAGTAAATGAACTGTAAACGGGGGGTTTTTGGAATTGCTATGTGTGTGTAGCCTAAAAAACTAGCAAATGTACCAGTAAACGTATCCAATACTGACATTTTCAGTTTTATTTTCTTTGTATGTATACAAGACTAACATGTACCTCACCATTTAGCATTGGCATATGGAAACGCTTTGATTGCTAGCAAACTAATTTAGAAAAGAAATGCTCAATGTACTGAAGCTTAAAATGTTTGTGGCTGAAATTCACATTATTTCATACGAAATCTTAACAGTTGTCAACATTTTCAAACAGGTTCATCTGGAGATAATCTTAAAATTATACTTTTTCCAAAAAGTTTTTTTATTTTTCAAATATTAAATGTTGTAAGCCACTGTTTTGAACAAAATAAAAAAAAATATTTAAGACAACCCCCTTACTTTGGTAAGGCATCTTAAATAATCAATCGTATAATTGCGTGAGGAGTAAGGTTATACAATATAGTATATTATATAGTATAATGTATGTATTTATATTTGTAAATTTATGTTTGTTTAAAGTAGTGTTTAATGTTTTTTTATCTTTAACGAGGGAATGTTTTTTATTTTATCAGTTTCTAAGTCAAGGCATAACAACAAATAAAACTAAAATGTAAGAAACACATATTGGGCAAAATACGATACTTTCGGATAATATATAAAGAAGTTCATCTCTGTACACTAATATTTTTTTACAATTTAATTATCAATACAACATGAAAAAAATAGACAAGCAAAATTAAAAACTTACTTTTATTGCCATATTTATTGAAGTAGCCTATTTTTGGAAACTATAGTACTGTAGATCTCTTATGTTACAATAATTATGAAATGTTTTTCTACATTTGTTTTTACAAGAGCCGTAATCATTTTTGCAAATTTAAGAGGGAATTTTTTAGACAAGTTTAAAACGTTCAACTTTTTGTTCCATGGTCTTAGCAAATGCAGTGTAGTGAGATTTTAATGTCACTTGGCCCATCATCCAAGCAGAATATTTTCGTCTAAAGCTGCGGATTTCCCTCGGATCGTCGTCTAATCACTTCCGTTTGGACTGCTTTGTTCGCCGGAAATCATTAACTTGCGAGTAGAAGATTTTAAAATACAATGGCTGATAGTGTATACTTCAACGGCTTCAAATACATCCAACACACATCCAACATCTAACTGCATAAGTGGAAATGGTTCTCGCGTAATTGCAATGTCACCAATTTGAGTCTGGCAAAAGTAAATCAGCTGTCCTTTGTGTTGGGAGGAAACAATATTACTGGTTAAACAAACAGCTGATCTTAGCCAGTAACAAAAATGTGTTATCTAATCTATAAACATTCGATCTTCCTTGGCCTTTCCTAAAAATACACACCCTGGTACCTTGGCATAAATCTAGCCTAATATAATCAATTAAAATACTAAAAAAAGGCAATTTGATTTTTTGTATGTTTCTAAATTGATTCTAATAGGGGGTTTTAAATTAATTGTTTATGAAGTAAATTCAGTACAAACTAATATAATCTATTTAGTATTTTGCTTTACCCTTAATAAAAATTATAAGTAACAAACCAGTAGGAATATTTAAAATTTGTAACATTATGTATTGTAATATTTAACATTTTCTTGGTTATGATTTTCTAAAAAACTTTATTTTTACTCGGTTAGAAAATACACTATTTAATTTCTACCAATATTTATCAAATGCGTTTGTATTTACAAACTAAATACATACGACAATATAGGTATATTTTTAAACATCCACTATTAACATTCAACAAATGAAATAACAAGCGTAAAATCAAATGAAACTAAAATGTGACACTTTATTCTCTATTATATCTGTTATTTTCTAAACGGTAGCCACCAATACCAGAAAAGGCTAAACAAATAAAGAAATATACAACACAAACATTATGAAACAAAATATGATTAAAAAAAAAAACATTGTGCTTTAAACGAATCAAATCTAAACACATGAAATGATGCAAGTATTGGATTCCGAATGACAGATTAGAGAGTCTTCATTTATCTTGGTTTGTCACAGTCATTGATTGTGATCAGAGGTTGACAGATGGCACCTGTGTTGATAGATTGAAAAACTGATCAAAACTTAAATTCACTTTTGTTCATTGGAAAATATGTTGAGGGGATCCATGGGCAAAGGACGAATTTTAAAAGAATTCAAAACTTGTTTTCTAGTCAAAAAAAATAATGTAATACCCAATATTTAAATGAATAATACTTCTAATTCGCAAAAAAATTAATTTGTTGATTGTATGTCTATGCCATATTGAGTTAGATACCTCAATCAGGGTACAATTTTCACTCAAAGTGGCCTAGGAAACTAGAAGTCAATTTTCATAAACTGTTTCGACTTTTGAATAATATCTGAATGCGGTAAACCATTAAATTGAAATATCAGCTGTGTTGAAATTACAATCTGTATTTAAAACCGCTGAGAAAGTTCAGCATCCCTGGATACTGGAAATTGAACTCTATAAATAATTTTAATCCTTGAGTGTTAATCCCTAAATGAAATTACGGTACTTACGTATTATACGGAGGCCACTTATTTTAAAGCGCGCTGCGGTGGTTAGGTTAGGTTGGTCTATTATAAATATGTGTGTATGACTTTCCTACTTTCGTTATGAATCGAACCAGACAAGTCATAAAAGCTTCATGATGACCAAACCTAACCGCCGCAGCGCGTTGTATAAGGGTGGCCTCCGTATAATACGTAAGTACCGAAATTACCTTTTAGTTACTACTAGCTGTACCCGCGGGCTTCGCCCCGTTTAACTTCATAAGTATTCGCATGGCTCATTCACGTCCTGGTTGAAGTTCGTTCGCTACGCTCACTCACCTTTAGGTTGGAGCTCGTTCGCTGCGCTCACTTTGCCTTCAGGTTAGCTCGTTCGCTACGCTAACTCGCCTCAAGGTTGAAGTTCGTTCGCTACGCTCACTCACCTTTTGGTTGGAAATTAGCTGTTGTCATAAATTAAAAAAAAAAAAATAGTGCTGCACCCTGTTGGTAATCCTTGTAACTTTTATGCTGTTGGACATCATAGAACAGAACCAACTTGTTTAATTGAGACAGCTGTTAAGATTCATTAATTCCTTTTAAATATGAAAAATCATAAGATTAACATGGGGAACTACAGAGCCACTGGGGCGGAGCCCGAAAGGGTTTTTGAGATAAGAATATGCTATAATGTTAATCGGGAATGTGAGCTATCAGCATGCCAAATTTCAGCCCAATCCGTCCAGTAGTTTATGCGTGATTGAGCAACACACACACAAACATACACACAAACATACACACAAACTCACAAACTTTCAGATTTATAATATTAGTAAGATATGTTAGTTCTGTAGGCCTAAAATAATCCACAAGCATAACACAACATGAAGATAAAAGTCCAAAAACACAACAGCGTGTGAATCTACTTTACCTTTTCTAAATAAATGGGTACCTTAAATAAAATGGCTATATAATTTTCGGTTTAACTGTATTGTAAAATCATATTAGTAAGTGTTACCCAACTTCTAATGCGTATTGTTCCACGCGGACACCGCTTTCCTAGGGCGAGATGGTTTATTCACACCCTAATTTGTTTTCCAAATGAGACGAGTTTTCCTCCCTTGTCTCTCTAAATCAACAATTTGTGTTTGCAGCAAGGCATTATGTGCTCAAAAATTATTTTATATACTTAAAATAATTTGTTGGAATATTTTTGACACTGCAAATCAAATTTTACACATTTGGGAAAGTAATAAGGTATTGTCAAGATTTTAATTATTTTCAACAACCTTTTAATAAAAAAAAAACACATATATACATTTAAGTAATTATATAAGAAAGTGTTGTTACATTCAAGGATAAATATGAATCCTATAACTAAACCTCATTCGTATTGTATACTCCGATATACCACAGAATGGAGAGTCTCCCTATTTTTTTTTATTTATTTACAAAGGCTATATTTATCGAATATGTAAACTGGACATGTTTTTAGCTATTATAGATATATGTAAAGTTCCCTTTAGAAAAGAATTACCTTTAAGGATAATTTATGAAATCACGGATAGTTTTGCGCAAGGTTTCTCGTCATGACGAACATTTTAAGTATATGGTTTATGGGGGTGTGACTTGTAGTTTTCTAAACGTTTCATGGGTACTTTGGGATTTATATATATAGGCCTAGATTTAATTTGGTAAAATAACGCTGAAATAAATTCCATGAAAACAAAAAAAGTTCAAAATAATTTATTTTTATTGCCTTAAGCATTTTTAGACCATGATGAAGTGATCCCTTACTCGTCCCTTGGTAAGAATCTATATAATTATTAATACACACATATACACACAGTATATACACACATATACTACATTATTAATATATAATTAATAATGAAACTTTGTCGGTTGAACTCCTCCGCCATTTCTTATCCGATTTTATCCATTGACGTCTCATTGGAAAGAGCGTGTCGTGTAGATTTGCAAACTGGCCTTACATTTTTGAAAACGTCCCTTGGGCTCTGCCCCAGTGGCTGTTAAAGTTCCAATGTTATCCTTATGAAGAACATAATTGTTTACATTTTGATCAGCTGTATAATTTAATTGTCGTTATTTATTTTTCAATTCAATGAAACGCATTGAGTACATTTACTGATTTTGCTGAAATTAAATATTTACTATTTAAATTTACATTCGTACATATTACAATGTAAAAATCAAGAAAACGTGGACAATTTTATATATTTTACCAAATAAGAAAAATGAATTGACATAGTACTGTATTTCTTGAGAAATCATTGAAAGAACCGATTTGTTAACCATAGAAACATAGCAAAGACATAGGAACGCCACCAAGTAGAATAAATAGAGATTTAAACAAGATTTACTATCGTTACTAACCTATATAATGAAGAACACTTACAGCTACAATATGAAGATTCCCACAAACAATGAACAAGGATGTTAGCCGAAGTGCTACTATTTTGTACGAAACATGGGACTTAACTTTATGATGATTGGCAAAGGAAACCCCTCTAAGTCGGAATTAAACTGGTACGGCAAGGACATAAATCATTAAATATATGTTTTCATCCAAGTCAAGTGACTTTTAAGAATGTGACTACATCCAAGAAATCTTAATAAAACTTTCATTGAAGGATTCGTATCATTCACATTATTATTCCCATTTAAGGTAAACAAAAAACCCTCTGAACGACATCAGGCATTTCAATTCTCCATTTTTTCAGGTAAATATAATTTACGATATAACAGTAACTATAAAATTGCATCAGAGAGGTTATGCAGAAAATCAGGTGGTTCTTAGTCATCTAAACAAAATGTTATCGCTATAAAAAATTGACTGAAATTTGTAAACGTACTGGCGACAATGGGTGGTACCATGCAGACTACATTATCATTGACGAAGATCAACACGGACAACCTAATACGGCTATAAGTGGGAAACATTTAAAAAAAACCAGATCACCTTTTGAAAAATTATAAAATATTTACAAGAAATTTTGATTATATGGAACTGTTAGGTACGTAATCTATGAGTTGAGTCTTTTAAACTCATCGGAAATAATGATTACTTTTATTTGTTTTTAAAACACTACTCCACTACTTTACTTCTTTGCAATTGCTCGATTTCGAGCAACATGTACACTAGTTATAGTTAAAGTACGAAAACCATCTGGAAAATCGGTCTGCCATTACAAAAATTATTCTATTAGAAAATAACTGAAAAAATTATGAAAGGACCTTAAAGGTCACTGTCAGTTACAAAACTTTAATTTGAACTTTAAGCTATAAAGGTGAAAACTAAATATACCACGATTACGAAACCCCCAAAGCCACCGAAGCAAAATGAATAAAATATTAGTTAAATTCATTGATCTAAATAAAACGGGCCATTTTACACCAACCGACATTTCTTATTGTATTCAGGTGCAAAATGAGGCAGACATAATTCAATTAGGAACAGCCCGAGAAGGGTATTTACAATTCAGATGTCCCTACCTCAGCTTTGCACAGAGGAAGATAAAGTGTCTTCCAGTTGCAACAGGAGAGCGGTTTCGTAGATTTGAAACAAAAGTAAACAAAATGTTTAATAACTGGGTTTTTTATTAATCCAGTTTATGTATTGGTTGGGTCGAAACTAAACTAAAATATCACGATAAAAATGTCCACAATATCCTAGTTACTTGCAGATTTATTTGGATTGTTCAACATTTATGTCTCTTGATTTGTAATAATATTTTGTAGCTAATGGGAGAAATTTTGAGTCCGATTTCTGATACCTTTTATTTGTAATGTATCTAATTGTTATTATGAATTTTGGTTTTTAACGATTATGGCGAGACAATATAGCTAGCCTATGTTACTCATAAATAGTACACATTCGAGTAATTATAATTTAGTTCGTGTGAAATCCCTATAGAGGGCTAATAGCATAGATTAAAAGAAGTAGACAAGTAGTATATACTCCTTTTACAAGAAGAAGTAGTGTCTATACTCCTTTTATCTATGCTAATAGTTAAAAGGATTCACCAAGCGCATGACTTTTTCAATTATGGGTATTTAAAAACGCTTTTAAGGTAACTCAACAACCGCTGAAATAAAATTTCAACGATATGCTAAAGTTTATTTTCTTAATGTACCTTATTTAACTTCACTTTCGATTGAAAAGAAACAGGAGAATGGTCTAAATATTATAGCATAGTGACTTTAATTGTTTGTTGTAAAAGAGATAAGGTTTTAATTATACGCTGAAATAACAAATGTCATCCATATTTAAACTGTTGCGTGAAGATAGCGTTACACAGTAAGGGTCTTATCTAAATGTCACTTCCTAAACACATTCATGTAACCAAAGATAAGTATTCCATTGTTGTTTTGATATGTATAATTTTGTTATAACCTCTTATTCTTTGTAAGGACAGTTTTGCATTCTGTTGAATTTTGGGCCGTCAACAATCTCTTAGCATATGATTGAAGATTTAATCTCGCAAGCGTTGCTATATGAATAATTTGATATATTGTTTCTAAAACTTTTGATGCCAAGCCGTTTATTTATTTTGCGAACAAAGTAAGATAAGTGTAAAATTGCAATTACTTTAGTTTCTTTGTTAAATGTCATTATAGGAAGGGTATGCCCGCGTAGATTTTAAATCTGTCTACACACTGAGCGATGAATTTCATATTTTAAATTTCAAAGTATGAAATTTAAAATAGTTTCTTAATAAGTTTACATACATTTTTCAATAAAGGGTCCCTCTAGAACATCCTTTTTCCAGCTGTCCTTCTTAACCGATTTTTACTATTGATGTGTCATTTTAAAGCTTATGATCAAGCGCACTTCCGAACGATAACAAAAAATACAGTTTCCATCAGGGCTTTGCCCCTCTGGTGTTTCAATTATTTCCAGAGTCCACTTTCAAATATCCTGAAAAACTTTATTTGTAACGGTTTGAATATGAATTTTTGCTAACAGCTGATCCTTCAGTTGAATGTTTAATCACAGTCAAAATGGAAACAAGAAAGACGAAACATTTTATGAAAATGGATTTTAATTATCCTACTTATTTTAATTTCAACCTGATTGAGGTAGGTAAATCTCTCTTCAGTCTTTATGGTGGAGATCTAGATCTTGGCGGTAACAAAACGCCTTCAAACAGCTAAGACCCCCATCGTTCACATGAATGTACTAGAGCATCACAAAACTTGCAGGCGCATATATAACATTTTCATAAAAAACTTATTTTTTATGAGCGTAAATAATATTGAATAATCAAAAATTCAAAAACGAAAATCCCAATCCCAGCAGCAACAAATTAAGAACGGAAAATGTTTCTCCAAGTTTATTTTAATTAACAAAAAAATATTACAATTAATTTAAGACTAGATTGAATATACAGTATAGTGCTGTTTTGTAGAACAATATTCATGACTTAATTTTATATTTAATAAAAATGGGTGATTGTTTTCAATAAAAACTAACAATATTGGGGTTCAGCAAACAGTTTGTAAATTTCAGAATTGCATTTGATGTTTAAGAAATCCTCCATTCAAAGTTTCAAGCAGCCTGGAACGTGTCGATTTATTGTCCTTAAAACTAACTTTCCAATTTATTTTCAGAAAGTTTTGTCGTCTCCTACCGGTGCTTCATAAGTGCTTGAAAAGTTCTTTTGAAGAAGTAAATTGGAAAGGAAATTTCCAATGCCTAAACATGTTTGTTATCTAATGATTGAGATTGTTACAAAAGAAAATAATAAAATACAAATAAACCTTTTTTAATGTATTGAAATTGAGAAGACCCTTTTTGAATAAAAATAACTCCTAATTTTATTCTTATGGGGTATATTTGATGGGATTGTGCCGTTCTTTTTTTAACTTACGTATTTAATTAACTATTATTATTTTTTTGTTTATATTTAAGTTTTGGGAACACTGAATCAATGGTAAGAAATTATACTGCGCAATTTTTTTCTTACCATGACAATAAACGGTAGGCCTAAAGCATGTATTTTATTCTAAATTAAAAATTCAAAAGCCTATCAAATAAGGAAGATTTCACGTTTTTTAGCTTTTTGCCCCTACACAATTCAATTTAACAAGAATCTCCTATCCCAAGTTGAATTTTTTATTTATCCTCTCGAAGATAGTTTTTACAACTTAAACAAATCCCTTCGCAAACCAATGCCGAGAAATTGCATAGACATTTATTTCATAATGGTACAATATCTAGACAAAATTACTATAAAAATGTTTTTTGTTTTATAAAACTATTTTCTTTCTAAGGCTAAGTTACAACGTGATTAATTAGTGCGTAGAGCAATTGTGATTTCGCTAATGAAGCTAGTCTTATTAATGACCACCCCAAGACATAGCGGGGGGGGGGGTATGGATGGGATGGTGGAAGAGGCTTTAGCATTAGAGGAGGTAGTACAATAACCTTTATAATATAACTTTATGGATAAGTAAAAAGATTCGGGAATTTCTTACCTACAGCCTTTATAATCTATGACCCATGGGGAATTTTAGATGTATGCACAGATTTTAAATTGTTTTTAATACTATACAAATGGTATTTTATGTTAGTGTAGGCCTATGTGTTCCCAAAAATGGTTGAATTTAACAGTCATTCATGATACAGTCCAACCTCAGTATAACGAATCTGAAGGGGACCGAACTGAATATTCGTTATATCAAGGATTTCGTTAAAATGAGGTTCGTTATATAGAGGTTAGGTTTGCAGGAATTTCGCTAAGTCGAGGTTCAGAACCAGTGTCGGTCAATATAGGCCGGGATTTGACCTCATTAAAACACAATTAAAGTAGCATAGGCTACAATACTTTACAGTACAGTGTTCATTGTGCAGTAGAACCTTCTGTATCCAATAGTCAATGGTAGAACCTAAATTATCCGGCATAATAAAGGTGAGGGATCTTGAATATTGCGCAATCATGACAATGGCATTGACCCTGGTACAGGTTAAAAACTTTAAGTTTAAAATCACAGCTTGTTCTAACCCTCCTAAAGACTAGCCAAACACTACATTGCGTAGTCATAAACCATGTAAAGAACAAAACAAAACAGTAGAAAGTTGTGTAAGCTACTGCTCGCGATAGGCCAGTACGCTACCGTAGGCTACAGTACTGATTTATCATAACAGAGGAATGTCAATAATAATCATTAACTATAGCATTGGTGTTGCTAGTTGAAACAAACCGTATTGAAAACAATAAATTATTAGATAAGTCATTATAAAAGTGCATATTCATAGCCAACTTAAAGATAATAAAAACACTCGTAAATTAAGGAATATTAAAATAACGATGTTGCTATTCTTTCTCTTTGCTTTTGTTTTTATATTCTTTCTTAGATTTCTCTTTATCCAAAAATTGTACAATTCACCATATTTACTTATCACCCAATCACAGCTTACTACAGATTACGTCGTCATCAGTCCTCAGTGAATGAAATCAGTTCTCAGTTGCAACATTGCGTGCGCAGCGACAGCAGACAGAGAGATGTGTAAAACGGAGCAGACGAATGTTAGCGCAAGCGATGACGTCACCTTTCCATTTCATTTTATAAAGAAACAGATTTTCCAAAAACAATACTGGGGTGGGGGATTTGTTATATCAAGGGAAAGACGTAGACGATTCGTTATGCAGAGGTTAAATTCGCAATGTAGAGGTTCTGACAATGATAAATTCGTTATATTGAGGTGTCTTATTTTAGCCGAAATCACGAAAAATTCGTTAAATCAAGGTCATTGTTATGGTTTGTTCGTTATGTAGAGGTAAAATATACATAGTCTTTTATGGAGAGTTCTAGGGGATTAAAAAAAATTCGTTATATCAAGGAACTCGTTATATTGAGGTTCGTTATATCAAGGTTAGACTGTATCTCAATATGATTATATATTTATGTAGTTTAAGGAGGGAATTTAACGATGTATTCTTAAAATACTTTCAGTCATAGAATGTTTTTAGCACTGATTATGGAATTGTACGTATTACCATTGTGTTACCATAGGCTCCTCAAGTCCGCAGCGTTGGTGTGGCAACGTCGCACTGGCCGGTCTGTTGCTATGGTAATAAGAAACAGGTGAACATAAATATTGCGCAGAAGCTCCAATAGTAGTAACTACAACAGCTGATTCGGTAGGCCGGGATTGCAGTGTTGCCACTTTTGTCTCGCCGCGGATTTGTATTATAGTATTATTAGTAGTACAGTGTAATATTGAATTACCTCAATATAATGAATAAATACATCACCTAGCTTCACAAAATTATGCTTTTCCCGTCATTAAATCAGCCAAACTTAAACTTAATTTCTTATCATTCGCATAGATCCGAGTTTTCAGTGATCTATTGAGCACTTTGGTCATGAATAAGAATAGACGTTTAGTACAGACGTGCTTGTATTGACAATTTTAAACTTTAAACAAAATGACTGGCTCAAAGCTATATAGTTTTACCTACTTGATCTACTTATCAGTTTGTTGCAAAAGTAAACTTGATTTACCTCAGGGCGGATACTAAGCTAGTATCCAGTTACTTGGTAAATTAATTCCCCAATCAACCGCCGAGAAGTGAGATACAGACTTAATTAATGACAAGATAAATGTCTTCAGGCTTAACCGCATTCAATTCATTACTGAGAATTATGAAATATTCATATATACTTTCCTTACTGTTATTAATGTGTATAATTTATTTCAAAAATATGGTATTAGTTCCCAAGTTAATATGGTTGGTGAAATTGTAGTTTTTTATCTCAATATCTTATCAATGTGAGTCAATATCGGAACTAGAGTTTGATAAACACTAGAAGTCGTCCAGTGGTCGAAAACTCGGCCAAAAATATGTAATGTACTGACTTCTCTATTTTCACCCTTCGCTGTAAATAAAACATGTGGTTGGAATTTCTTGCATTTCTTTTCATTTTCTGATAATGTTTCGTTGTTATTTCGTCACCAACATGGCAACCCATAAGGCCCTTGATATCTATTTTTCGATTTTAAATTCATTTTGTGTGCTTATTTTTGAGTATATTTTAACTTATGAAGGGACTCTGCACATCTGCAGGAAAATATCTTTCTAGCATTATACGTAGATTTTCCCTGTAATGCACACGAGCTGAGAAATAAGGTTTTAAAAAAAAATGCTTGCCTATTAATATTCAGGATAAAACTTCATAAAAAATGTTTATTTAATTGAAAAAAAAACACGTGTAATTACTTCTACTAGATATGGGTCGAATCAGTTGTCCTGCAAGCAGCTTTTCAAGCTATGATTCAATAAATTATTTAAGGTCGTGTATAAACCAATTTCTCTTCAGCTTTCAGACAACTTTTCCTTAAATCTGTAACGTGATAATTCAATGTCTGCAAAACCAACTTTTCAATTTCTCCGAGAAAAGTCACTGTTCCACTGTGTTCCATGAGTGCTTGAAAATTCTTCCAACATGAAGAAGTTCGCAATAATGGCCAATTCGTACCAGGCTTCATATTTGTTTTCTTTTGAGTAGAACTTTTGTATAACTTACTTTTCCACTCAATCTGTATTATTTTCCTGGTGTTCAAGGTTCAAGTTCCACCTGTCACTCATAGATTTCAAACTAGGAGATTACTTCACTTCAAAGCCCTGTGCTAGGTCCTAGACTGTTGGTTGTACATAAATATGACATTATTAAGGAGATATTTTAGGGAAAATCCAATAAAACAAATGGAAATTCGGTTAGCCTGCAGGTTTGCTGTGACGAGGTGTTTAATCATGCTGTAAATTAATCTGGATATTGCTAATAATTTGGGTATTTTTATTTTTATATTACGTGTAAAAGGACTTTTATGGGTTGATGAAACAATATTTCATGTTCCATTCATTGGATAAAATGTTAACATTTCCTATTCTCTTTTTGCTTGCTAAATCTTCAAAATTTTTAAATTTTGTTTTTTAATTTGAAAATAAGATATAAAATAGTTTTATGAACTTTTATTCAATTATCAGTTTTAGTTTACCAAATCCCTAAAATTTATGATTTATTCAACATAGGCAGCATTTGAGAAGCTTAAATATATTAATCAATTCCAAAAGGCCTGCATTATTTTCTAAAACTCCTTAAAAGTTACAGTAGTTAGGCGAAACAACTTTTTTCAATTGTCAGATTTCACTGCACTGTATCCACAACTTAAATAAATTACAAGCTTCTCCTGTTTATTTGGATAATAGCCAAAGCATTGTGATAACAGTTTTTTATCTGTCAAGTTTGACAAAATCAATTTTCATTCAAAATAGATTTAAAAAAATTGAGTGGACTGATAAAATATTACAAAATTAGACAGCTGATTTCAACAAAAGATTTTTTTTTGAGACTTTTTCTTAGTTCTGTACTTTCCACATTGTAAAAGATCAAAAGTTATCACAACATTTCAAGGTTAAATTAAGCTAATGTACTCTTTCAGTTGCTTATAGTAAATTTTATTTTAAACAGACTACACAGTATATTTTAAACAAGTGACCTGATTTTTTGTGTATGGTTTGTCCAAAAAAAAATATTTGAATAGTTACCGGTACTATCGAGAATGGTATTTATCATTTTTGTATAAAATTTACAATGAAACCATTTTTAATATTTATTTTGTGTTCAGTAACCTGTAATTGTGCATATGGGTGAGTATACAATGTTTTTTACTATGATAGATCTTATGAGTATGTATGTTTTAAGCAAAATATCAAATTATTCTTTTGGTAGGCCCTTAGGTAGGACTATATGTTTATTCTAAAAATATGTTTGGATATAGTGAGCTTTCATACTTGTTTAAAATTGGCCTATAAAATATTTTTCTTCGCTCTCTGTTCCTTTATCTCCTTCAGCCTGCTTTATCTTTACTGGTTCATATATTTACTCACCACTCTATTTTCAAAATCAATAATCTTTTTTTGTCAAATTCCCTGGTTAGTGCAAAGGTGTCTGACCCATTACAGAAGTGCATGATTATGGCATAGTAGGGAAATTGGTTTTGGTTTCTATTACAACAAAACCCATATGAGAATCAGTTTTTCTAGAGACCAGTATTTCATACTGATAGTCTAATATAAGGGTTGATCAGTTTTAACTAAACATTATGTATGACAGACAGACATTCAAACATTAGGAAAAGAAAGAAACCATCAACCATCAACATGTAAACCACTTATGGTGTAGTATATACAACTTAGTGACAGTTTGCCAAAAAACATGGTAGTAACTTCTTGAGTTTGAATTTTTATAGCATAACCTTACATTCACACAGATAATATTTACGACAAAACTTGATTACATGCAAACGTTTGGAATACAGTTTGAAATTACATATTTTGCAAATCCTTTACGTAAGGAAAAACTACATAAAAATAAACCAGCTGTTAGTTAAACCAAATGATATTGCACTCGAACAATCATAAAAGCTTAGTGTTGGCTGCTAGACTTAAAAAATACATAAATCTAAATCTAAATGTCTAAAAAACTCAAACAAAAAATTTAAATTATGGCTCTAACATTCTATTCTTCTAAAAATTATCATTATTTAAACAGAAGATTCATGAAAACCCCTTAAGTGGTTGGTTTAGAATCTTCAAAATAAAAAATACTTTTATTTCGCGTTTAAATATAAGGAGATTTTCACTTAAAATGTCACATACTAGGACTTTGACAGGGAATACATTATTGCTTCATTTAGACCATCATTCGACTTTGATATAACTGTCTTTCGAGTATCAAATTTACTGACTCTTGATCTACTAAAACTTGCTGATCTGTAGGCCTATACCTTGTTTTTGGACAAGACTCTATGTGAACTACTAGTATATTTTTATGCTTCCATTTTAGCTTTTATATGCATTTATAAATCTTGAAAATATTTTGTTTTGCATTTGCCACAGTGTATAACAATTTTAAAGGCTTGGGACTCTATGATAGCTTGTTGCACTTTGTCGCATATACAACAGACTCTAAAAGTTGCCATATTCATAAAGAAAATTACTGTCCCTGATTTTATTTTGAATAATGAAATTAGAGTAAGCTATTAAAAAGGATTAATACTATTTTTGACATGGTTTTGATGTTTCAATGGGTTACTGGGATAGTTTTAGGACGTTCTTTTCAACCTTGAGAAGAGTAGCATGCACTTAGTGTGTTACAAATCATGCATTTATTATTATAAATTAGCATCTAATGGTGAGTGTTTATGGTTAATTGGTTATGGCAGTTATTTTAAGATGTATGGTGAAAAGTGCGGGGTGTTTCGACTAGAAAATTATTAATAAAAAATAATTCCTGACTGTCAATAATTATTTTTCATAGGATTGCAGCTGAAGAGACTCCAATAATTTTCCCAGACACCTGCCCAAAAACCGAATACAATCCAAACAACTTGGCCAGCTCTATAATACAAGATATCAAGACATCAGTCCTGCTTGCAGAATGTTTGCTGGCTAACTCAACAAATTACCCAGACTACTACAGACCTCACGATGGGGAAGAGTTTGATTTCATCATTGTAGGATCAGGATCTGCAGGTGCTGTGATTGCGAACAGGTTATCCGAGGTACCTTCCTGGAGAATCCTGCTGCTTGAAGCTGGTGGGAATCCAGAAGAAACAACGGAAATCCCAGGATTATATGGTGCATTGCAGAAGACTCCTTATGACTGGCAATATCATACTGACTCTGCTGAAGACAATTGTCTGGCCATGGTGAATAACAGCTGTTTTTAGCCCAGAGGAAAGGTTCTTGGAGGTTCTAGCACAATCAATGGCATGATCTATGTCAGAGGAAACAAAGAAGATTACAATGGATGGGCTAGGGCAGGGAATGAAGGATGGGACTATGAGAGCGTGCTTAAATACTTCAAAAAGAGTGAAAACATTGAAGCGGAAGAAGTTTTAAGACACAATAACTACAAACATTTTCATGGTGAAGGTGGATATTTGACTGTTGGATCTTTTATTGACGATTATGTAAAAGATTTGGTCAACGCACACACGAAAGGTATGGAAGAACTAGGATACAAAGCAAATTACGACTATAACGGTGAATCACAAACAGGGTTTGCCAAGCTACAAGGAACGATTGTTGGAAGTAGAAGATGTAGTACAGCCAAAGCGTTCCTAAAAGAATTCACAACCCGTAAAAACCTCTTAGTCTCTAGATACTCACTGGCAACTAAGATTTTGATTGAGAAAGATTTTAAGACAGCACAGGGAGTAAAATTTTTGAATTATAATAACGAAGAGATAACTGTTAAAGCGAAGAAGGAAGTAATTATTTCTGCCGGAGCAATAAATTCACCACAGCTTCTCATGCTCTCAGGAATTGGGCCAAAACAACATCTGGAGGAGTTAGGAATTGATGTGATTGAAGATTTGCCAGTCGGGCATAACCTACAAGATCACATGTTGATGACTGGATTGCTCTTTTCATACAATTTTTCAAGGCCTCTTAAAACATTGACAGACCGTATGTATGAATTAATGTCACCTTCTACGAGTCAACTATCAAGTACAGGTATGCTGAGCTATTCTGGTTTCATAAATACTGTTGATGCTGTTTCTGATATTCCTGACATTCAAACCCAC
The DNA here is from genome assembly GCF_028750875.1 of Macrosteles quadrilineatus. Taxonomy (NCBI): domain Eukaryota; kingdom Metazoa; phylum Arthropoda; class Insecta; order Hemiptera; family Cicadellidae; genus Macrosteles; species Macrosteles quadrilineatus. The sequence goes on along the minus strand of NW_026542632.1, from coordinate 308,317 downwards.
CACTACGATATTGATGTAAACGACACTTCGTTACTCACAAGTGCTTTGGCAGGGTTTGGTATACGAGATGAAATTATTAAATCATTCCTGGATATAAATTCCAAAAGATTTGTAACACCAGTAATGCCAACATTATTGAAGCCTCATAGCAGAGGTCGGATACTGTTGAGATCTACAAATCCAAAAGACAAGGTTAAAATTTTGACTGGCTATTTGACTGATGAACATGATGTAGAAACGCTTTTACGAGCCACTGAATTTCTATCAAAGCTAGCGGCAACCAAAGCTATGGAATCTTTGGACACCAAGTTTCATGAAATCGTTGCTCCTGCTTGCTCCAAGTATGTGGTGTCTTCAAGAGACTTCAGGATTTTTTCTCTTAAACACTTTGTGACGACATGCTACCACCCAACCTCCACCTGCAAGATGGGACCTGCTGATGATCCTACGTCCGTGGTCAACCCTCAATTGCAGGTGAAGGAGGTGAGACACCTCAGAGTTGCTGATGCTTCTATAATGCCAGACATTGTGAGAGGCAACACCAACGCTCCTTCCATCATGATTGGAGAGAAGGCTGCCGATCTTGTTAAACAAATGTGGTCGTGATTCAATTTAAGTATTGAAGGTTTTCTTGATACTAAAGAAGCAGATTCAAGTATACAACTCAACAAATATATAGACTTGTCTTGTATGTAATCAAACTTTTTTTAGTACTAAAAGAGTTAAGTGACTATGATGTTACAAATTATACAAGGAAAATAATTTATATACAGTAGCCTATTTGAATCCATTAGACATTAACAAAGAATTTGACATATCTTGTATATTAAAAGAAAACGTTATTTTTAGATGTATTTTAGCTTCATTGAAATAATCCAAAAGTTGTATGGTTTGCTAAATTAAAAACTAAGGGAAAGTTTTATATTTTCCCGCAGAAAAAAAATTTTTGTTGTATATTAAAAATAGTTGGGATTTAAATGTATTACTACATTAATACATTCAAATTAAAAACCCTAATATTAAGTTGGCCATATAAGTTGGTTTTTAGATTTGTTTTCCTTCCATTTCTATGTATTTGGTTGTCTGACAGTTGTTTAAACTTTTTCCAGCTAATTATAACCTTTTAATCCTTTCTGATTATTTATTAAATTATCAAAACAGTCATTAAGGCTGGTTTGATAAAAGCTTAGTAAACTCTCATTTAAGAGGGGGTAATTTTGTTGAGTTGGTTGATTAAAAAATATCTTTCAAATGCCTCATTCTTTGTACTCAATATCTCATTATCAATAATTAAATTTGTCAATTTCTCTGCTCTTATACTTTATAAGATATTAATTGTAATTTAATTGTTAATTATTAATTGTATTGTAGTTAATTGTTAATTTTGAAAGAATGTTTCTGACCACAAAAATATACAGCATCTTTTTTGTTTACTATTATGTGTATTTGGTTAGAAATTTTTCATCATTGGAAAAAGGTCCTATCTAAAAATAAATTTATTGATTCCAGTTTGTTGTAGGTGCGGCTGGTCTTAGTAGTTACAGCTATGTAGTTCTGCCTGAAGGTCTCAGGTTCAATTCCTGCCGATCACCAAACACTTTCAGCTATGTTGTGATATTGACAATGACAATTATGTAAACTGTTGGTTAAAATCCGAAAAGTTATTGTTACGAAAGTCACATTAGTTTTACAATACAGACAAAACATTTGGTTTATGCTGACCAGTAGGGGACATTCAAAGAGCCATTTGTATTCTAAGAGGTGTTGAGCAAATGGGCAATGGCTAAATCCACCACTCAGCTATATAACTGCCAAAATGTTCAGACATAACCATTTGGGAGAAGCTTACCTAGCACATTTTGTCTTATGGTCCGCAGACTGTTTAAGTAATGATCTTAAGGTTAAGATATAAGCTTAGTATTTCTTTTTTGATCAATGTCTCAATAGGTATCAATGTATAAATTAGTGATAGTTATATTATTAGGCTATCATTGTTTTATACTAGTAATTACTAATAGTAATTATTTCATATGTGATTCTATTTTAAACCATGATTTTTGTTACTGAGATCATGATTTCATTTCAGTTTTTTTTGTTTTTTTTTTTTGCCTCTTGGTCACAAATTTAAATTCATACTAAGAGGTTAAAATACCTTTCATCCCTCAGAGTAATCAAAGTCACCGATGAATGGCAACTGGTTTCAACCCGGCAACGGGGTCATCTTCAGGCGATAAAAGAACATAAATTCACTCCAAAGAGGTCGTCAGATAGTCTATAAATATATAACAAAAACTATACTAAAATACATTTTTTTTAACGCATAGCACTGTGGCGCAGTCAATTTGTGACCACACGTGTTTTTTTAGAATGTATTTAAGTGTTCGTTATGTATTTACAGACTTTCTGACGACCTTTTCGGAGTGAATTTATGTTCTTATCTCCTGAAGATGACCAAATTGCCAGGTTGAAACCGGTCGCCACTCATCGGTGACGTTGGTCACACTGACGGAAGGCATTTTATTTTAACCTCTAGTATTAGATCATGATATTTGGTGTGAAATAGAAAATTAGATAGCTTAAAACAGAGTCATCCTAAAAGCTTGACTTGGTTGAAAAGTTGGTTTATTCAACTGAAATCAGTAATTCGCAGTTCACTCTACCATTGACTCAATTCAACTACAATTTTGATCCAAAACCAGAATGTCTAGATCTAACCAATAGTCAAAGGTATCCAATCGATCACAATTTAGCGTCCGAATGGTTGATACATTTATTTACTACCGTACAACAAAGAATTTAGCAACAAGTAGAAACATAGTACTAACAACAACAACATCCTACTAATATTATAAATGAGAAAGTTTGGATGTATGTTTGTGACAAGTGAACGTGAAAAATACTGGTCGGATTGGGCTGAAATTTGGCATGATGATAGCTCACATTCCCGATTAACATATAGGCATATTCTTATTTCAAAAATCCTTTCGGGCTCCGCCCGTTGGTAAAACAGTTTACTGCATTAACAAATATCACAGCGGTTGGCAGCACAGCTTTCTACAATATAGCAACATCAACAATGCACTTCAGTTGAGCATGAAGATCTTATGTCTACAAGTTTGGAACTCAAGATAGAGCACAATGTTGATAAACTTGGACACAATATCCGAGTGGCGAAATTTCATGTATAAACTATACACAGTTTATGCAGTGCAGTAATACATCCATTGCTCAAAGCATCAATTTCTCATATAGCATTTAACAATTTTAGAGCTATTACTTAAATTAATTAAAATGTTAAATAATTGTACTTTTAAAGAGTTTTATTTAGAAACATAATTTAACTGCAAAATTTCAACAGAATCAATATCAATATCTATTTTTTTTTTTTTTTTTTTTTTAAGCAAGTTGAAATTTGTATGTATTAGTTTGGTAATAACACTTTTTTAGTGTACCATATTATTGTTCCAACTATAGTTATGAATGGATGATTGAAATTCGTTTTACTTCACATTTGCTGCAAAGAGTGAAAATTTTTAAGAATATAATAAAAAATAAATATTTTCTTCTCTACTAACACAATATTATAGTTCGGCCGCTTAGAAAGCGACCTCCTCCAGCATTGGTTTAGCATTAGCGCGCAGGTCGTTTTCAAAGCGTCCGAACTATAGTAGTTACTTAATAGTACATTTCATCACTAGAGCGTAAAGTGACTTTTTCGACCCAAGCTTAAGTTTTACGATTGAGGCGAAGCCAAAAGGCCAGAAAATGAGCGAGGGTTGAAAAGACACTTTTTGAAATGAAATGTTTATTCGTCACATAAGTTTACAAGATTGTGATTTTCACATATAAACATATGACATGTCAATACCACTTTACTATCTAATAATACCTTATGCTAAATTCTTTGTTTTTATCAATCCATAAAACCTAAAGCTAAGTTTTTATAAAATCATCTAGGGAATAAGGACACAAGAGAATGAGATAAGATTTTAGTTTTCTTTTAAAGGATGACATATTTTCTTCAGTTTTAATTTGATCTGGGAGGTTATTGTAAATTTTCCTACCCATGTACCATGGCGATCCTTCATACAGAGCTGTTCTATGCACAGGATATTGAAGATCATTCCTGTGTCGGGTGTTATATTGATGAGTGTAATTTTTCAACATAAATTCCTTATAATTTCTTTTTACAAAGATGCACAGTTGAAAAATATAAACTGCATAAATTGTCAAGAGTTTCATCTGAATAAAAAGGGGGCGGCAAGAGGAACGTGGTCTGGTATCAGCTAAAATTCTAACGGCAATTTTTTGTAAGATAAAAATATTCTTGGTAATGGGGGAGCTGCCCCATGAGATAATACCATAGGAAGACCTAGACATAAAATAAGAATGATACACAGCAAGAGCTGCATGCAAACCTTGAAGACTTATAAACCACCCTTAGACCAAACAGTGCTTTTTTGCCCATATGATGAACTTATTTTTCCTCATATTGCATCATTATTTGAAAAGCTACGTGAAAAAAACTGAAATAGTTTTCATTAAAAAATAACCTCTCAAAACTATTTCTAAATAGTTTTCAATTTAATTTCCTTATGAAAATAAGCAGCTGTTTAAAGTGATTCTATTGTTCCGTCTATTATTATGTTAGTGTATTCTTATTGATATGACAACTGTTTACAATAATGCAGCAATTAACTACAATCGATACATACTTTAGATACATGCAATTTACAATCAAAATTTACAACTGAACTGACAACAGCAGATTTTTACTCCCTAAGGGCTAAAAGCGGTTTTTACTCTCTAGAGAGCTCTAGAGTCTAAAGAGTAAACAGGGTTTTTAGCCCCTAGACAGTAAAATGCTATTTTATACTCGCAACGCATGTATTAAAAACGGCTGTTTTTGCTTCATTATGACGTAAATTGATTTTTATTTGAATGAAAAAACTACAGAATAAGTTTCAGTTGTTTTTCAAGCTTTTGTATTATGGCTTATTGAATCAGCAGATACCACCTCCACTTAAATATGCTTTCTTAACAAAAAACTTTTTAATAACTGAGCTCTGATTGCAGTGACTGTAAAACATTTTGTTTAATTCAAGCCAAAATGTGCTTTCTGACTTAAATTCCAAATTAATTACAATGGCTGATAAATGATAATAAATCAATAAAGAGAAACTGGATGATTCAGATTTATGGAATTTTATATCATAAATCATACTTGCAGAGCATAGAACATGTTGTTGATATTAAATCTTCCCCCTTTTGTACAACCTGTCCCCGTATATTGCCTAAGGAATAATGTATAAGTCAAAATACAACCGATTTAGCTGATGTGGTGAATATAAATACAAAGTATTAAAACTGAAGATGAAAACTTTGGGAAATTGTGTTCAAATTTTAACAATCAACTTTATTTGTGTTAATATTTGTTTGTTTACAATTCAACATAATTCAAAAGTTTTAGATTATAGCTTACATTTCCTTGAGTTATGCGTATCTAATAGAATAAACTGTTTTAGACATATTCAGTAAAATTGATGTGTATTTTTCTTCAGTAAACAAAACAACTCAATTGTAAACATAAAAACAATTAATTGATATTAAAACATATGACAATAACACCAGCTGGTACACTACAATGTAGCTGTAAACAGTGTAACTTAATCAGCTGTTTTACAAAGCATGTAAAATTTTGCTAAAACTATTAATTTAAATTTAATGAGACATACAGTATCGAACATACTATACTCCATTCACAAAATCAAGGCGATTATATGGTAGGAAATCTATCCCCTCCACGTCTTGATCCTACCATTCAAAAACAGCTCATCAGCTGAGATTTGTCAAAACGTCAATTAGCTGCAACATACATTTAGCAGAAAAAAAAATGGTGGAGAGTCTTCCTCTCAAACTTTGTGAAAGGAGTATAGTCCCTAAACCAAAATTATGGTAAAAAAATCCTAAAGTTTTCCAGTAAATAACCCTTAGAGTAAACCATTTCCTTTGTCTAATACATCTTTAACAAACTGAATGCAAAGCTGTTTATAATAAGATTAGACAAGTTTTGTCTTCTACACCACAACTTGCTTGTTGAGCAAAGACAAATGCAGCTTGAGCAAAACATTTGCTTTTGTTACAACATCGAAGGCTTAACAGTTTCCAACCGTCAAACTTGTCCGTTTTCTTTGACAAGACTTCTCAAGTTTTGGACTGTTTGTGTACTTAACTATAGAGAATCATTTCTTAATACCAGTTGAGTGAATTTGAGTTGGTTCCCTAAGGGGAATTGTTGTTCATGATTATGGTATACAGGGTGAATAAAATGTCATGACCCCTCATCTAATATTTTTATAAGTAAATACACAGAGATATCCTTTTGGTGATCGTGCAATTTTAGCACGCCAATTCCCAATAATATTTCAAATAAAAACTGTGGTTTTTCGTTAAATTTATCATTTCAGTAGATTTTTTTAAATAAAAGTAAAAAATACTTTTTTTAACTGTATCCTAGTTGTTTCAAATAAGGAAAGCTATCACCTATGATGTATGAGAAATAGTATAGCTTTTATTTATTCAAAAATGTAAAATATAGAACTAAATAAACGTAACTGATATGAGAACATAAGGGCTTGACAGGTAAAGTGACATGAATACTAAGTGTTGTTTGCCATAGAAAAGAAAACTTTTGAAAATCGTCAATGCAATGTGAAAGAATAAACCCTTTTTTTACCCTCTTCAGTCATTCTTGAAAACAAAACTGCTAAACTGCGACATTGTGATGAAATGCAACTTGTTATAATGACGGTTGGTAAAATGATGTTGAAGTGATCATTACAGCAGAGCTATATTATATTGTAGGTAAGAGTCATTAATGTATCTGCTACACAGCATTTGAATAGGTCTAGCCTTCGTGTATTAAAGACTGAATAGAACTTAATGGACAGCTCATAGAATGTTTTTGTTTTGTAATATTTTGTGAAGATTTCCTCGTTTTATACAGATACTTGAAGCAATTTATGGTCAAGTATATGATGTAAACTTGATTATAAATCAGTAATATGTCACTTGACTCTTCCCATCTTTCCTTCGGTAGGTATAAATGGTATATTTTTATCTCTACCTATATGAACACAACCACCTTCATAGATGACATTCTTCCTCATGGATGACATTCTTATCGTTTGGCTGAAGACAATTTGAAAGAATATGTATAAGTAATGGTTGTGTTGACATCTTTTTATATACCCGTTTGCTCCGACGCCACCAGGGCCGACTAGAGGGTGGGGCAGGGGGGGCCAGAGCCCCGGGGCCCTAGATCCTGTAGGGGGCCCGGCCCGGATAAATGTAAAATCTTTTCTGTACATGTAATCTGCTAAAGTCAAAAATTTTAGCATGGTTTTCCAGTTTACTTAGTAATTTTTGACTGGATAAAGTTGCAACTGTGAGCATGAGAATTAATCAAACTAACATGCATTTTAGATATGCATTGTTATATCTGTAACAAAACGGCATGGAGGTGGCTGGACACTTAATCAGGAAAATAGGGGGCCCGTGACAGCTGTCACCGGCCCTGTTCGCCACTGGTGGCGCATAAACTGAACTTTGGTCAACAGCAAATGTTTCTACTATAAATACCATAGACTTCCAAAAAAAACTAAAGTGTGTTTATAAGAATAACATACTAGTACAGGTAAAATTATACTAAAATACCATTAGAAAACATAAAAATTAGTCCATTCATGAAACTTGCAGGAAACGTAGTAATTACCATTAGGTTTTGAAATCTGAAGAGTCCCTAGTGATTGTGGGGGTGGAAGTACCATTTTATGGGGGTAGTGATTTTGAGAAATTTTTTTTTATGTTATCCAAGCAAGTGAGGTGTCGTTTCTATGTTTCTTAGGATGCAAAATCGAAATATAACAAAATAAAAGCAATACAACCAACAGTTTATTAGAACATGACTAATTTTTTTATAAAAAACTAAATATAACAAATTAATTAAGGTAAAATAATCCAGTTAATATCAATTACTGTATTACAAAATTGACTATGAGTCTGTGTCATATGTTAAAGTTGTGAGAAAAATTAACCAAGAAACTGGTAGTTTCGCCTCTTTAACCACCACGTGTCATATTGTTCATCAGCTACTTATGCATCTTCACCATCCATGGAATGGTGAGGTTCTCTAACTCGTTCTTCTCCATCGTCGTCTTGACTTAACACGGACGGCTAAGTATGTGAAGCAAAAATATTTCAGTTCTGGCGGTGATCCTGCAACTTAGGGTGAAGATAATATATAAGACCAAGAATGTAAAAACCACTCGGACCCAAATTTTAAGGACCTTGGTCGCCCGTAATGACGTCGTCAATATGTTGATCGTAAGAGGATGCTGGGTCGCTATGAATTAATAAATGCCTTAACCGATTTTAATGAATTTTGGCATACAAGTGCTTGAATACGATATCTAATCCCAGTTTGTCAATGGTCGAGTTTGATAAGGCCATTTAAAAATGGCGGCCGTTAATCACTAAAATAATTAAAAAAAATTTAGTGTTTTGTTTTATCAACTCTCTCTAGAAATCTGCAGCAATCTTTCATTTTCCTTGCAATGAAAGGTTGTGATGCCGTTTCTGCATTTCATGGAATAGGCAAAATACCCCCACCGCAGCAAACCTGCAGATTAAGTGAGTTACCATTTGCCTGATTTGATTTTAAATTAAATCTATTTCAATAACTTTAAGTTTAATTAGTGTTGACTAGGTTTGCTGCTACGGGGAGGGTAATAAAGTGTGTTTTTTAATTAAAATATATATAGGTTAAAATAAATAAATTTTCCAAGTTTTATCAAAATATAACCAATAACTAGCAAAATATCCAATCATGGTATTCAAAATGGCTTAGAGAGAAATTCGAAAATTTTAGGTTTAGAGGGGCAAACATGAGAAAACCCAATTTTTACCCCATAAATCCCCCAGAAAACCCTGTTCTCATGGTTCGATCATGCTGGTTCGCAAACTCGTTCGAGTAAACTTAGGTTTACACGTTTTTACCAAATTTCGTCAACATTGGGTCATTTTTGCTTGAGTTATCGTTCTAACGTTCTTAAAAAAAGTACACGTCTACAGTCATTAACGCTGTTAAAGTTTGATGTTATATCATATAGAAAAGTACAAAAAATCTTTAGATTGATTTTAACGAGTTCGCAATCCAGCATGGGAACGGGGCTTTGGGGGGGATTTATGGGGTCAAAATTGGGTTTTGTCATGATAAACCCTCTACACATAACATTTTCCAATTTCTCTCTAAACAATTGAGGATACCATGATGATTTTGAATACCTTAAAAACCAATAATTTTGTTTATTGAAGTGTTTTTGTACGAATATTGGTTACCTACCGAGAAAATTCCAAAATTAATTGTAAATTTATCATTCTCATTTTATTCTTATGGAGAATAAGTAAAATGTTGTAGTTTGCTCGTTTAAGGATATATTTTGATAAAACTTGGCAAATTTATTTATCTTGACCTTGGCTATTAATATTTCAATAAAAAAACACACTTTATTATCCTCTCCGTAGCAGCAAACCTAGGTACTAATTCAACTCAATTGAAATTTATTTAATTGAAAATAAAATCAGGCAAAAGGAAACTCACTTAATCTGCAGGTTTGCTGCAGTGGGGGTATTTTGCCTATTCCAGGAAATACAGAGACGGCATCACGACCTATGATTGCAAGGAAAATGAAAGATTGCTGCAGATTTCTGGAGAGAGTTGATAAAACAAAACACTAAACAATTTTAAATTATTTTAGTGATTAACGGCCGCCATTTTGAAATGACCTAATCAAACTCGATCATTGATAAACTGGGATTATATATTGTATTCAAGCACTTGTAAGCCAAATTTGATTAAAATCGGTTTAGGCGTTTTGGTATTACAGTATAACCAATTCATAGCGACCCAGCACCCTCTTACGAGCGCCATATTGATGACGTCATTACGGGCGACCAAGGTCCTTAAAAATTGGGGTCCGAGGGGTTTAACATTCTTGGTCTCATATATTATCTTCACCCTAAGTCGCAGGATCACCACCAGAACGGAAATATTTTTCTACTACCCATACTCACTTAGCTGTCAGTGTCAAGTCAAGACGACGATGGAGAAGAACGAGTTAGAGAACCTCACCATTCCATGGATGGTGATGATGCATCAGTAGCTGATGAACAATATGACACGTGGTGGTTAAAGAGGCGAAACTACCAGTTTCTTGATTAATTTTCCTCACAACTTTAACATGTGACACAGTCTCATGTTCAGTTTTGTAATAATTGATATTAACTGGATTATTTTACCTTAATTTATTTGTCATATTTAGTTTTTCATTAAAAATTAGTCTTTTTCTGATAAACTGTTGGTTGTATTGCTTTTATTATGTTATATTTCGATTCTGCATCCTAAGAAACATAGAAAACGACACCTCACTTGCTTGGATCCCATAAATAAAAATTTTCTCAAAATCACTACCCCCATAAACTTTAACCCCCATAAAATGGTACTTCCACCTCCACAATCACTAGGGACTCTTCAGATTTCAAAACCTAATGGTAATTACTTCGTTTCCTGCAAGTTTCATGAATGGACTAATTTTTATGTTTTCTTAGGTGAGTTTTACCTGTACTATACTCTAAAACAAGCGTGTGTACGGGCAAACTTTAATTTTTGTCCAAGGATTTTACATCTTTTTGTTGAATATGGGGTATTTGGTATTTGGACACGAGAAATCGATTGGAGTAGGTCACAACGCTGGGAAAAATCGGGTTTCTGTCCAACAGCCCTTGAAAGTGCCCATGTTATCGACAACACCTTTATGTAGCGGCAGTTAACAAATCAGCTGTTACTGGTTATTTTTCATGTCATAATTTGATTTTATTTATAAATAAAAATAACTGCATTGGTTAGTTTGGAATAAAAATTTTAACGAACAGTTGTATTTAGTTAGTTTTTTATGTACATATTAGAATTAAATGTTTTCAAGGTTAATTTAAAGCGTCAAAGCGAAACTATTTACAGAATCTGCAAGGGAGAAAAGCTAAAATCGGTCATCGAGAAACAAATTTGACCACTTTGTCTACAACCAAACCAGATCCAACCAGCTCATACATTTCACCAGATGTCTCAGAACCTTGGCAAGTCGCGCATCAAAGAATGATGAAAGTGGTGAAATAATTTCAGATCTTATGGCCGAGCAGGAGCGTCGACGAATCGCTGCTCTACGTTAGGTAGAACGTGAGCGCAGTGATGTCTGAAATTCCACAAACCTATAAAGTCGCCAAGTCGGTGGATATTTTATTGAATACACCCACATTGCAAACGGATAGTCGGAAATTTGAAATACCGTGCAATACTTTAATACTTTTTAATGAAATGGCGACCATACAAAGTAGGTATTTTAAGCCTAGTATGAATGGAGATGAGTGTAGGATGAGTGGCGTGATCTTGTAGTCTTGTTAGTGACTAAGGATGATGTTGGCCGACTAAGGCCAGTAGCAATGGCTGAAACTTACAAAAACTGTGTTCTATATCAATATTCATGATATTTAAACTTCATCCTTAATGAATCCTAGACCGCTGTGTGTACATAATAAAGCTAAAATAAGTTAAATATATTCGTTTCTTCCAATACAAAATCATTAAGCACAACACAGAGAAGTAATATAAAAGTAAGCAATCAGTAAATATATTTAATATTATCTACTTAAAATTTTGAATAAACAGATATATAACTTTATCCCTCTGATTTACTTTACATAGTACAGGCATCTTTAGAACAATGCGATAGAGTTACTACAATGGTTCAAAACGATGGTTAAAATACTACAATGGTTAAAATGTTCTCTTAAAAGATGCCTAGTATATGTATGTATTTTACATCTACTTTAACTTACTTTTTTCATTCATTCTTTTCCAAAATTTAGATCTGACCCAACAAAAACACTTTTTTGTCCTGCAATGATGCAAAATCAGTATGATTCAGATTTTCTTAATATATTTAACCAAGTCATTCAACGTTTAGTCAAAATAAAATACTGATTCCATACGTGGATATTAATATGTATTTAAATCCCGGAACTTTCATAAACACAATGGGATTACAGTTTTTTTTTTTTTTTTTTTTTTTTTTTTTTTTTTTTTTTTTTGTATTAGATACAGTACAAAAATTCATACTAAATTTAGATAGCAAAAACATGAGACAGAGTTTGGACTAGATATCATATCCTCCTCTAATACAAGAACCCAGCAAAAAGAAAAAGAAGTGGCAAAGCCGCCGTCATAGCTTACAAAACAGCTTTAGCACTAGCTCATGTGGAGCGTCTGTGCAATAATAATGTTTACACTTTTTTGTTATTTGTGACTGTTTACAGGGAAATAGGCTGGTGAGTGTGTCGTTGCCACGTTTTTTGACACACCCTTGTGTTAGAGAAGACTATGATGATTCATATATACAAAACTAACCTTATATTTCCAATGTTAGATTACAACCAGTGTTGTTTAACAAGATCGGCAGCCTTCTCTCCAATCATGATGGAAGGAGCGTTGGTGTTGCCTCTCACAATGTCTGGCATTATAGAAGCATCAGCAACTCTGAGGTGTCTCACCCCCTTCACCTGCAATTGAGGGTTGACCACGGACGTAGGATCATCAGCAGGTCCCATCTTGCAGGTGGAGGTTGGGTGGTAGCATGTCGTCACAAAGTGTTTAAGAGAACAAATCCTGAAGTCTCTTGAAGACACCACATACTTGGAGCAAGCAGGAGCAACGATTTCATGAAACTTGGTGTCCAACGATTTCATAGCTTTGGTTGACGCTAGATTTGATAGAAATTCAGTGGCACGTAAAAGTGTTTCTATATCACGTGCATCGGTCAAAAAATTTGTAACAATTTTAACTTTATCTTCTGGATTTTTAGATCTCAACAGTATCCGACCTCTGCTATGAGGCTTCAATAATGTCGGCATTACTGGTGTTACAAATCTTTTTGAATTTATATCCAGGAATAATTTAATGATATCATCCCGTATACCAAACATTGCCAAGGCATTTGTGAGTGATGAGGTGTTGTTTACATCAATATCGTAGTGGTAGGTTTGAATATCAGGGATGTTAGAGTCAGTATCAACAGTATTTATGAACCCAGAATAGCTCAACATACCTATACTTGAGAGTTGACTGCTAGAAGGTGACATTAAATATTCGTACATATGGTCAGTCAATCTCTGGCGTGGTCTTGAAAAATTGTATGAAAAGAGCAGTCCAGCCATCAACATGTGATCTTGTAGGTTCTGCCCGACTGGCAAATCTTCAATTACATCAATTCCTAACTCCTCCAGATGTTGTTTTGGCCCAATTCCTGAGAGCATGAGAAGCTGTGGAGAATTTATAGCTCCTGCAGAAATAATCACTTCTTTCTTTGCTTTAACAGTTATCTCTTTATTATTATTATTTAAAAACTTAACTCCCTGTGCTGTCTTGGATTGATAGTCGAACAAAATTTTTGTAGCTAATGAATTGCGTGAGACTTTGAGGTGTTTACGGTTGTTAAATCCTTTTAGGAATGCCTTGGCCGTGCTACATCTTTTACCTCCAATAATTGTTCCCTGCAACTTGACAAATCCTCTTTGAGATTCACCATTACAGTCGTAGTTTAGTTTGTACCCAAGTTCTTCCATTCCTGCACCGTATACCTTAAGTAAATCTTCTATACTGTCATTTTTAAAAGACCCAATAGTCAAATAACCACCTTCATCATGATAATATTTATAATTATCGTGTCTCAAAACTTCTTCGGCTTCTATATTTTCTGACTTTTTGAAGTATTTAAGCACGCTCTCATAGTCCCATCCTTCATTCCCAGCCCTAGCCCATCCATTGTAATCTTCTTTGTTTCCTCTGACATAGATCATGCCATTGATTGTGCTAGAGCCTCCAAGAACCTTTCCTCTGGGCCAGTTGCAGCTGTTATTCACCATTGCCAAACAATTGTTTTCCTCCGGCTCAGTCTGATATTGCCAATCATATGAAGTCTTTTGCAGCGCACCATACAATCCTGGGATTTCTGTAGATTTTTCTGGATTTCCTCCAGCTTCCAGCAGCAGGATTCTCCAGGAAGGTACCTCGGATAACCTGTTTGCAATCACAGATCCTGCAGATCCTGATCCTACGATGATGAAATCAAACTCTTCCCCATCCTGAGGTCTATAGTGGTCTGGATAATCTGATGGGTTTGCCAATGAACGTTCTGCTTCTTTGACCGATGAGTGTATGTCCTGTATTACGTAGCTGGCCAGGTCTTCTGGATTTTGGACTGTTGAACATGTCTCTGGTAGAATGGATGGAGTGTCCAATCTTACTGCCCTATGGGAAAGTTACTCTTTGTTAAAAAAATTTTAGAGTCCTGGTTATCCAACCCAAACCAAGCCTAGGAAAGGTTGGAATGGATGATAATGTATAATAACCCTGTTGTAAACTTGTTAAGACCCATCAAATCAACCGAGTTTCACCATTATCAAAACTATTTGAGGATTTAATTTTGTGCTCAATTGAAACCACTAATCTAGGCTCTAGGTCTTATCATAAGACTTACAATAATAGTTTATTCGCTATAGGAGAAGTTTGCTATAAAACACAAAATTATAACCAATGAATTTTGTGGTGCAACCTTAAACAGTGTGGTCCGTCAAAACAGTTAAGGCTCGATTATAAAATAATCAACTCGGCTTTATAAAATAAAGGCGAGTTTTCAAGCTACTAGCTGACAGGTAAAATGCAAGCTTTATGTGTGAAGGACATACAAACATTTCTAAAGCAATTCCTCAAAAATCTTCAAGTTTAACTGTTATTGACTAAACGTCACTTGTGCATGAGCAACACTGTATAAGTACACTTGCCAGTCACTCGCATAGCTATTTGTAAACTAGTTTACGGCGAGGTTCACAAAGCTGCGGAAGTGGCATGTTAAGTCGCCAGCAGACTATAACTTTTCCCAGAGCTTTTCTAACAGCAGCCATAAAGCAAGTGAAGCTAGTACACTGGGCTAGTTTACAAGCTGCATGTAAATAATATGTAGCTTTTAATCTTGCCAAATATGTACATAACCCATATTTGTTTTAAGAAGTTGCCGACACTATTTCATCTTGCATTCGGCCCGTTCACATAGACCACAGGTCAGTGCGTCCTGTGCTTAACACTCTACAAAAAAATAAAATCTAGCATTCATGGCTATACTGTATTAGTATTTAGAATAATGTTTACCTACTTATATATATACTTTACCTACTTTGTAAAAAACTAAAAGAATATTGATAGTGAAGAAAAAGTTAATTTTATAAATGGCATCCATCCGTTTGACAAAAAAATTGTAATTCTTAGCTTTAGGGCAGAAAGGAGTAATTAACCAAAAACTATATTCCCGATTTGGCTCCTTTCTGTACAGTATATTGAAATAGCAAAATTAAGATCACTGGTCTAAATGCCTCCTCCCTCATCTTAATCATCTAACAATTGTGAGTTTTTTTTTTACTTTAACTAACTTTAACTCCTAAATGCAGGTACCAATGGGTATTCTGTATTCATAACATGTTAATATTCAAATTAAAAACTTGTTCTTACCCATAAGCACAGTTGTAAACCACAGAACAAAAAACAAGTATTAAAATATTATTCATTTTCACCACATACTAATTTAGTAACTAAACGTATTAAATTGATCACAATACCATTCTCATTTCTCACCAAATCTTTTTAAGACAGTTCCCACATTTATTATCTCCATTAGGAACAAACATAGATTAACTAATTAAAGAGAAAACAGAGAACACCAGATAAAGCACTAAAACTTGAACAACTTTTGACTTTGCGCTGTATTTGATTTATGGTCATTATAAGAGTACCTATTATTATTTAATATTATAAGAAACCATGTTTATGAGTTATTATTTCTTTTTGGCAAATTCTCTTATGAAGGGAAACATTAATTACATAAGGCCAAAAATGTTCTTTTATTATTTGGTAGGTCCGAAATAAAACAAACCCGCCATTACCTTACTTGTACTTAAGGCCTCTTAGAATAAAATAGACTGATCATATACAATTGTATGTATAAAAGGTTTGACTATCCATAGTTTCTTAACACAAAAAATCTGTCTAAAAGCTAGTGAGAGAACGCTATAAAATATTTACTTCTGACTACCCGCAACGTGCTACAATTTACATTATTTCTTGAGAATAAAATGAATAGAAAACATCAAAATCCCAAACCGCAGTAAACCAAATGAAAATGATCCAATGAAAGGTTTGCGTAGCCTTGAAAAAAAAGGGTTACAATGAGGTGTTTTAATTTATATCACACCACTATTGTGTGGTCTACTATAGGAATGGTATAAGCTAAATAGATGCACTAAATGCACATTTTGTATGAGTAGCTCAGAGGAAGTCAGTGGCGGATCTAGAACAGTCACAAGGGGAGGGGGGCGAACCGGGGGAGGGGCTGGGGTGTTCGGGGGTACCCCCGAAAAGTTTGTGTAAACCAAGTCTCTAAAATTGCAGTTTTATACCATTTCTTTGTCCAAAGTTAGTGTGACAAATTATTTTACGCAATGTGCATGCACTACTGTATTACAGTAAAAAAAGGTGTATGCAGTAAAAAAATATATATATGTATGCCCGAGGGGGGGGCAGTCGGCCCCTTCGCCCCCCCCCTCTGGATCCACCACTGGGGAGGATCGCCTGTGTATTTGTTGAGGAAGGTGATGTTCGCCACACCCTTGGCCAAATAAAGGAAAACTACTATTTCCTTACAGTGGGACCTATATTCCGTTGTGGAGGTGATGTTCCACAGTGAATAAAGCCAAGTTGCCTTCTACATTCATCTGTTTTGTTTAAAGCAAACACAAGGGATATATTACCCTATAGGTTTCCAACAATAAGTCCTATACTATTAGTTTGCAAAACTTTTGGTCCAAGCATATAGTCATCCAAAGTCCGAAGCGAGCCGCAGCTGTTTCAGACATTTTTTGTGCACTAGAGTGTGTGAATATTGCAAAACTGTCAGTTTGCACAAGGGTGTTAGTGAGTAATGTTTACATTTTTAATTGACCAAATCCAGTGACAAATCCAAACAATCCAAAATTGGAAGAATATATTATTGAGATGCTAAATAACAGTATGTCTGAGGAGAATATTATAATTGGCATTGAAAATAATAGTATGCAATGTGGTGGATATGATGAACCTGAAGAACAGTGTTGAAACATTGTGGAAGTTTTGGTGGGGATTAGGGATGCAGACATGGCAGCTGAACTGAGTGGTTTAGCTCTACTTCAGAATGATAGATACATTGTTATGGATATTTTTTATTTATGGATATACTAGCAGAGTACCCGTCCTTCGTACAGGGTTGGCATACAAGTATAAAATGCTTATTACAGTTATGGGAGAGGACACGGTTTAAGAAAATTTGGTCTTTTAGTTTATAAGTTATCATCCTATAATAGTGTAGCACACATCTACCATAGCCAGCCCTAATGTTCTACCACTGCACCTAAACCATAGAAAGAAGTAAATTTCTCATTGTCTGCCACAACTTTTTGACCTGGTATTTAATTCAGCCCTGGTAGGGTTAAGAATGGTTGACTAAAATTAATTTTTTAAACTCACAAACACTCCTAAACTTTAACAGAAAAATTTAATATTAAAATAATTAACATGAGAATAGTATCAACAAATAGGTATTCAAAATAAACAATCTTTTGTGGGGCTATGACACTCTAAATATTACTGTTTGAAAGTAAACTTGGTCATAGCCATGTCAAGATTCTTTACTCATAAGTATGCATGGCTGAACATTAAAATACTGAAAATATAGTGTCAAATAAACTAAAACTATTGCCGTGCTTAAAACTAAGACAAAAACCATTTTCAATTCATCTAAAGAGGACAAGGACAGGTCTACTAAATATATCCTGACTTTTTTTTAATATTGGGGTTTAGTTCTGTTTTAATGTTTAAAGGAATTTATTTTTGAAATTCATGTCCTGCATTGAATGTCTTTTTTTGACAAGCTCTAATTTATGATTTCTAATTACAAAGTTATTTTTGTTATGTGTAATCACAGACAAGGGAAACAAAAGCTTTAATTTCCTTACTCAATGGTGAAATCTAGTTGATTGGTTTATATAAACTAGGTGAAACCCGTCGAAATCGACGGATACTTTCAAGGCTTACGCTAATTCATCTAACTGCGATAAATTGAGTGAAATTAATGAAATTATACAAATTTAGAGAATTTAGCATTGTTTAAAGAGTAATAAGTGTAAAAACAATAATGATATTTATTGCGTTAGTTCCTAAATATGGTTGATCATTCAACGAATAAGATATTTCCCATACTTTGGAAGAACCTTTAAATAGAATTAAAACGGTATTGGTGGATCTTTTTTATTATTTAAAAACTTTCCCGATTTCATCAGTGTAATAAAGATTAATCTATGATTTTATTTGAGAGAAAATATCTGCTTGTTGAGGAGACACGTTCTAACTTGAAAGGGAGGTCCATCCGTCACAGTGTAAGTTTGATTTTTCCTTCGTCACGTCGCATCAGTTCATATCGTAATTCTGTGCCAATAAATTACCCTCTAGTATAGTTTTGAGAAATCGGTTGTGGGGTTAATGTTAAAGCTAAAAGTAACTTCTGCACTTGCATTATTTTGTATTGTATTACACAATCGAAGATTTTTCGAATGATTGAAAACATGTATGACAATAATCTCACTAACCTCTGATGATCAGTCTAGAATAATATGATAAAATATAGCCAAAAGTGGTGAAAAAGGCAGACACCAACCCGTACAATAGATATAAGATAGTTCAGTAAGAAATAATTATTGTTAAATAAGAGTTACTGTGATAAAAGGATTTTCCACTGATTTCGTAATGGAACGTTATATTGCAAAATATGACATGATACAGAAGAAAATCAATTTTAAAATCAGAAAATAACATTGCATATACTTCTTTTGGACAATTCAGTAACTCCCAATACATGTGTGTTGTTTAAAACACAATTCAAAAATTAACAGCAGTTTCATTAAAAAGTATTATTTACATGGACAAAATGTAAACAAATCTGTGGAGGGATGTTTAAGAGCTTCTGGGGCAGAGCCCTAACGGGATTCACTTATTTTTTCTTTTGGTAACTCATCTAGACCAAGACCTTTCTTTGGACACCTCTACCAAGTTTCTACGCCCAGTCATTCTCTCAAATTAATGGAGACAAAGTTTCCAATTAAATATTTAGATTCCCCCATGTTAATCTTAAGGGAGAAAATCCAACTTTAAAGGAAGATCCTGCCCAAACTAATAAAGATTTCAAAAAACGAAAAAGACTTTGCAAAACTACAGATCAGGGCCATTCATTTGACACTTTAATCATCAAAATCGGTCCAAAAATGAGGGAGGAGTTCTGTTTACAAAAATCGGCTTAGCGTATTATATATATAGATGGTGGTTTGAATTTTTGTTTACAAACATAATACAGTCAAGAACATATAATCCATAAACAGTAAGAATTCTTAAATGTTTAAAGGCTTCTTTGCTGAATCATCGTTGTTTATTTTTAACATAGCTTTGATTGATTGCTTCAGTATTGTCAAAATTTTGTCTAGATTCGTTTTTGAGATAGTTCCATATACACATATACCATAAGATATATGGGATTGAATTTGGGGGAAATGAATCATTTTAAAACTTCAATACTGCATAGTTTTGACATTTTTTTAATCACAAAAAGAATGGAGGTTATTTTATTCAAAATAAGATTAAAATATTGGTCCCAAACTCCCAAAACAAATTACTATCCAAGGTCAGAAGGAACCTTACAGCTTCTGATATTTCAATTGGTTGGTTTTGTACTTCAATATTGGGATTGATATTATTCTTATTTTGTTTTGTTTTGAAAGTGACACATTTAGTTTGACTTATTATTAAAAATATAAAAATCCTCAATACAAGCTATTTCTGTTATGGATAACAACTCTACATCTACTGCAGTTTTTTCCAGATACTTTAGGATTAGAGTAATCTGCATAGCTTAATGTAAACTAACACTATGACACTGATGACTGTGTATTGTCAACAACTAAACACTTTAAGTAGGTGTCTAAAACATGCAGCTTGTCATGTTGTACAGGAGACTTCACAACCAGTGTTGTTTAACAAGATCGGCAGCCTTCTCTCCAATCATGATGGAAGGAGCGTTGGTGTTGCCTCTCACAATGTCTGGCATTATAGAAGCATCAGCAACTCTGAGGTGTCTCACCCCCCTCACCTGCAACTGCGGGTTGACCACGGACATAGGATCATCAGCAGGTCCCATCTTGCAGGTGGAGGTGGGGTGGTAACATGTCGTCACAAAGTGTTTAAGAGAACAAATTCTGAAGTCTCTTGAAGACACCACATACTTGGAGCAAGCAGGAGCAACGATTTCATGAAACTTGGTGTCCAACGATTCCATAGCTTTGGTTGAGGCTAGCTTTGATAGAAATTCAGTGGCACGTAAAAGTGTTTCTATATCTTCATTGTCCGATAAATAACCTGAAATAATTTTGACCTTGTCTTTTGGATTTGTTGACTTTAACAATATCCTCCCTTTACTGCGAGGTTTAAGTAATGTCGGAAATACCATGGATATAAATCTTTTTGAATTTAGTTCCAAAAATGATTTACCCACTTCTTCTCTTAACCCAAGCATTCTCAAAGTCATTGTAAGTGCAAGTTCATCTTTCGCATCAAAATCAAAATGATGGAATTGAATATCTGGGATTTTGGAGGAGATATCAAGAGTGTTGATGAATCCTGAGTAGGTCAGCATTCCATTGCCTGATAATTTACCAGATCCTGTCATTAAAAAGTCATACATATAGTTGGTAATCGGCTTAAGCTGACGGGAGTAGTTGTATGAAAATACCAGGCCAACCATCAACATGTGATCTTGTAGGTTGTGTCCAACAGGCAAGTCTTCTACCACATCAATTCCCAGTTCCTCCAAATGTTCTTTTGGTCCTATTCCTGAAAGCATGAGAAGCTGTGGAGAATTTATAGCTCCTGCGGACACTATTACTTCCTTCTTTGACCTGACTCTTACTTCGGCACCCCTATAGTTGATAATTTTTGCTCCATTTGCCTTCTTAGAATGTTTATCAATTAAAATTTTTGCAACTAGTGAATTTTTTGAAACTTTTAAGTTTTTACGGGTTTTGATTGGTTTTAAAAACGCTTTGGCTGTGCTACATCTTCTGCCTCCAACAATTGTTCCTTGCAGCTTAGAAAATCCCATTTGAGAATCTCCGTTACAGTCGTTGTTTACTTTGTATCCGAGTTCTTCCATTCCTTCTGCGTAGGTGTCTACTAACTCTGACATATAGTCTTTTTCAAAAGTACCTACAGTTAAATACCCATCTTCTCCGTGATAATCTCTGTAGTTGTTGTGTTCCAAGACTTCCTTTGCTTCAACTTTTTCACTCTTCTTAAAGTATTTTAGAACACTCTCATAGTCCCACCCTTCATTTCCTGCCCTAGCCCATCCATCATAATCTTCTTTATTTCCTCTGACATATAGCATAGCGTTAATTGTGCTGGAACCCCCAAGAGCTTTTCCTCTGGGCCAGTTGCAGCTGTTGTTCACCATCGCTAGACAATTGTCTTCACCAGAGTCAGTTTGATATTGCCAGTCATATGAAGTCTTCTGCAACGCACCATACAATCCTGGGATTTCTGTTGATTTTGCTGGGTTTCCACCAGCTTCCAGCAGCAGGATTCTCCAGGAAGGTACCTCAGATAACCTGTTTGCAATCACAGATCCTGCAGATCCTGATCCTATGATGATGAAATCGAACTCTTCCCCATCCTGAGGTCTATAGTGGTCTGGATAATCTGATGGGTTTGCCAATGAACATTCTGCTTCTTTGACCGATGAGTGTATGTCTTGTATTACATAGCTGGCCAAGTCTTCTATGTTATGGGTTGAACATGTCTCTTGTACCGGTAGTGTGAATTTTTCTCCTTCCATGGCTCTGGGGAAAAAATCTCAGCGTTAACTTACTTCTTACTGACATTAACCACTTCCAAAAAAACAATCTTGTATACAAATAATTTACCCTAAACAAATTTATAAATAAAAAGGACATAGATAGTTTAATTTGTTTCAAACAATATTCTGCAAAGCACAAATTTTTCCACAGAAATACTCACTATCTCAGTGTAAGCCTTAGGCTTATCACGACATTTTCGGGTAAGAACATTTGCCACCTCTATCTTATCACTCTAACCTAGCAGCAATGGCTTTCCCGAGTGACTACCTATCCTTACTGTATGAAGGTACTCAGCAGAAGGGTTTTTTGTTTCTCTTTTGCAGGGCCATTGGCATTTTCTAATGTATTTTGTGAGGCAACAGTCCAAACCCAGATCTTTTTGTTCAGAGGTATTGTTCATTAATAGCCCAGTGACAAAATGACGTCTATGTCCACAATTGATGTCCTACTCGGCATCAAGATAGCAACCATCGGTTATTAAGGCAAGAATTATAAATACAACAGACATAAGTTTTTGTCTGCTTCTTGACTATTTTCTTGTGGTTTTGAATTGATAACTAAAATGTCATTTTCACTTAGAAAGAGGAGATTTAAAAAAATATAGATTTTTCCTACAGTTCCCTAACAATGTACATGTTCTCTCACTGATTTGAGAAAGCAAAGTGGCCAGTTCGCTCATCAGTGAGACAATGTTAACATTGTCTCACTCTAATTACTTTGTCTCACTCCAGATTTGCAACGAGAAGGCACGAAATAGTGAGTGCGTAACATGTAGGCAACGTCGTATGCGCGCGAAATACGTTGGCAGCACTGGCTGTAAATCAGCTGGTCAGCTGTTGTACTGTTGTTTGTTACTTCACATTAAATGTTATATTAAAAGTTCACTTCTGTGTAAAAATAGGTTATGTTTCTTCACCAATTTATTTGTTTTATGGTAACTGTAGGAAAAGTATAGTGTGCAACTCGAGTTCAAAGTACAATTGCCTCACTCGAGAAACCATTCCTCACTCGCCTACGGCTCGTGAGTAAGGATTTCTCTCGAGTGAGTCAATTGCTCACTTTTCTCACTAGTTGCACAAATAACTATTTCGTGTGAGATTCTGAAGAATATAGTTAAAACATGGCCTTAAAAGCCATTCTAATTCAATATTTAAGGACACACACAAGCAGGGCTCCAGGAATCTTTTTTTGGGTAGGCCTGACAATTATAAGGACCAAGAAGGAGTTTGATCGGGGGTCAGTAATTTATCAGTAATTTATTTATCAGTAATTTATTTATTAGTAATTTACTTATTTATTTATTTATCTATAAGTAATATAGTTATTAAAAACCAGTTTAAAACTATTTCAATTGTTAATATTTTTTTATGTGCATGTATCAAAGTTGTATGCTGTTTGCTGTAGGGTAGTTGTCATGCATGTAATTTATGTTATTGTGTATTAGTGCCTCATGTAATTTGCTGTTAAGCTGTATAAGAGCACTTAATAAAGGATTTTGAATTTGAATTTTGAATTTTGAAAAAGGTTTGAGAGGGGCTTCCCTGCAAAGAGGGGTGAATTTTACAATTCAAATGCAAACTAATGAGTTTGAATGATTGCTTTTTCTTTATTTACATATAATTAAATTTTTGTATTTATTTATGATTTTCAAATATCTACCAAAATTTTAGGTAAGCCTACCTGGCCTGACCTCTGGAGCTGCCCCTGCGACACAAGCCCTATAACAGTTACTTAAACAATCATTTGCTTGTTGCAGCATTTAAATTTTTTATTAGTTTCTTTTAGTAGCCTAATTTGAATGTTTTATCACTTAAATTATTTATTGATTTTAGGTTAGTCTTTTGCCTGAGCCACTGTGATAATCTCTATGTACCGGTACCGTACCTGCTTTTTTAAATTATACACAAGTTTTTATGTATTTAATTATTCAATAAGTTAACTTAGTTACCAAAATAATTCTTTACCAGGTGCATTTGTCTGAACTGAACTGCTTATTTATTTATTTATTTTATTGTCTGGAAACCTTCAAAACCAATTGTCTTTCATGCTGTAGCACTAGTGATGTTTTCAGTTGTCTTTAAGGTATTTATATTATTATATTTTGACAAAATCTATTGTATCTCATGTTATTTAATGATGAATAAAGATTTGATTTTATTTTGATATATGAACTTTAACCCAAAGACCAGCGTACCCCTGTCTCTAATGTTGTAGAGGCAAATTATGGTCTCCAGTATACTTGGAAGTGATAACTCTTATTCAGCTTAGGTAAACTTATGACATTGCAAGAACATCACAGACTTACAGACCACACAGAGTTCCCTGTTTGAATATGATATACTGGTCTGCATAATATGGTGTGAAAGTTGTAAATGATGTAAAAAATATAATTCCATCAAGCAATATATCATATTCAATACGTTTAAATAATACAGGGTTAGGCAAAAGTTTGGAACCCCCCAGTTAACTTTTTAACGCCTTGCAGTACAAAAACCAAACTCGGCACATATTCACAACATAAGAAATTGCACTTTTTCATCAAATTCACAACTTTGCCCCAGCCCCAAAAATGGGATATTTTGGGGGCAGCCCAAAATTTTCAAATGTAAACACCTATCATGAGACCCCTCATTTTAAAGGGTTTCTAAAGACAAATTAAATGGTGCAAACTAGAGGTCAATCCCTTATGAAAAAGTTTATATATGGCCATATAAATTTTTTTTTATCCGGTTATATTTGGTTTTGGACCAAATATAACCAGATATGATCATGTATGGAATCCCCCATGTATGGAAATTTTTATATGATTATATATGGAATCCCCCATATATGGAAATTTTTAAATAAAAAATATATAAATAAATAAAAAAATAACAATTCAACATATTTTCACATTAAATGGTATAAACTATGAATTAAAACTATAATAAAAATTTTAAATTCAAAAATTTCAAAACAAAATCCTCATGCATCCGATTGGGATTTGAACCCGGGACTCCAGCGTGAGAGTCCGCCCCGTTAGCCACTACACCACAACCGCTTCATATCAGATGTCTTAACAAAACCCATTAAGAATATGAGAAGCTGTATTTGGTCTCCTAAAACAAGTCAGACATTTTATGTCATTTGAAGAATGTTATTATTAATATAGCCAAACTACGTGACATTGATATTTGCGGCTAATTGATATTAAAGGTACAATTAATTAATTATTAATATAATATTCTCCTTATTTAGGCCTACTACACTTACAATTTTAAAATTATACGTCAGTTTTAAGATTATGTTGCGTTATAATAAAATTGTACAATAGATGTATGTACAGGATTTTGTCATCTGGGTTCAAATCTGGATACTTTATTACTTTACTACTAATTACTTTAAGGAGAAATGCCTATATATTATCTGCCCCCCCTACTGTACCACATTTCAACTCAATCAGTTCAGTAGTTTGTGCTTACGAGAGCAACAATAAAATACACAAACTCACAAACTTTAACATTTATAATATTATAAGAAGTGTTTGGAAGTCCAGTTACATAATCCAAATGTGGCAACAATTCCTTATAATAATTCCAGTTATTGTCAAAAACTCATTTATAGGCTACATGAGCATAAATGGAAAATTATTATTCCATATATGAGTAATTTGATTCCATACCTGGGCATATATGACCATATATAGACCAAAATTCCATATATGGAGGATATTTATGGCCATATATGGGCAATAATTTCATATATAGAAAACATGTATGGCCATATATGGACAATAATTTCATATATAGAAAACATGTAAGGCCATATATGGCCAATAATTCCATATATAGACTACATATATGACCATATATGGACACCACCATATATGGATACAACCATATCTGGTCATATATGCTTCCATATATGGTCATCAAAAACCATATATTGCTTTATAAAAACATATATGGAATTTTGATATGGCCATATATGGCCAGAAATTACTTTTTTATAGGGGATATCGCACCCCTAATCAAAATGCCAGTCATTTTGAAATATCCCCTATTAACTTTTTAACAGGTTATAGCAGGAAAACTAAACTCAGCATACCTTTATAAGAAAAGAGAATTCACCTTTTGGTCAGTATTAAAATATTAATTTTTTAAAGTTAATTGGGGGTGTCCAGACTTTATCTTGCCTGCTCATCTTAAATAATTAAAATGGCTGCCATTTTGATTAGGGGTGCAATATTGACCTCTGGTTTGCGTCTTTCAATCTCTCTTGATAAACCTTTTAAAATGAGGGGTCACATGATAGGTGTTTACATTTGAAAATTTGGGGCTGCCCCCAAAATACCCCATTTTGAGGGGCTGGGGCAAAGTTGTAATTTTGATGAAAAAGTGCAATTTCTTATGTTGTATATATTTGCCGAGTTTGGTTTTCGTACTGCAACACGTTAAAAAGTTAACTATGGGGGGTTCCAGACTTTTGCCTACCTCTGTACCTATAGTTTTGTTTTTAAATGTTCAAATATCCATTTTTTTATTCTGACACTTTTTGTTGAGTCCGAACTAAAAGAAAATAAATAGGTCCACTGATGTCAATCTTATATAGTGTTTCCAATTACTACTACAGTTTCTAGGATCGATGCCTCATTATCACCTGGATGCCTCATTAATATCAATTGTTATGTTCTATGTTAAATTTTTGCCTTTGTCACGAAATTAAATAACCACAAACATATGGGGTATAGTGACATACATACGCACAAAATTTTCACACGTGATATTTCACTGGGTTGACTGGTGAAAAATTTAAAAAAATCCTGGATGTATGCGGAAGAATGCTGATGCTGTGCGCAAAATTATACAACTGAAGCCAGGTTTGAATGAGTCATCCTTGGCCTTGAAATTCTTAAAATTCTTGAAATTCTCATTTTTGACCCTCAAAACACCAAAATTTCCCAATTTCTCTCTAGACCTTATCAAAGAGCTTAAAAAAATAATTTAGTATATTAAAGTGTTTTTTAAAATTCCCATGATATTCTTATGGAGAATGTTGTCAAATGTTGTAGTTTGCTTGTTTATGGATATATTTTGATCAAACTTGCTAAATTTAGGCTATTTAATTTAATACTAAGCTATTAATATTTTACTAAAAAAAACACACTTTATCACTTTACCTATAGCAGCAAACCTAGATACTCTTTAAACCTAGTGTTATTTAAATAGATTTAATTAAAAATCTATTAAGGCAGATGGAAATCTGCTTAGTCAGCAGTTTTGCTACGGCAGGGTATTTAAACTTAAGACATTGTTGCTTACATAATTCAACAAGCTAAACTACATTAAATGTTCTTCAGATTTTCTAAAATTCTCTACAGTCTACGCTTTAAAAAATGTATGCACTTACCCACAAAAAATGTGTAAAAGAGCGGAGAAAATAATAAAATATCTCTTCATTGCAATAAGTATCACCAGTTTACTACAAAACAGACAAAAAATAACTTTAGTGATTTAAAATCAAACAAACCAGTATAAAACAAGTGTGAAGCATTATAATTTGAAACAATGATAACACCAACTAAACCAAACAACCAAAAGGGTAAAGGTTAAAGAAGTCATTCAAGATAAAACAAGGAGAATGACTGAACACAGCTCATATAAATGTGTTATTCACTACTTGTGTCAAATAGTAAGTTAATGTTGAAGTTATAGTTAGTTTTTTAAGATTAAAAGTTTGATAAAATTAGAATAAGTTGACAGAGTTTGATACACAGTTTTTGTATTTCCATAGTAGGCTACAAATTATAAGCTGAAAACAATAACAAATAAATTCTAACCAGCTGACATTTAGTACGTGTTAATTTAATCATAACTATGCCACTCAGAATGACTATGTCTAACTACATCAGACAGAACTATCTAAGAATTAAAGATCCAAAACCTAATTCTACTACTTTTATTTATCACCATTGGATTTGTGATCTTTTATTATGAAACTCGTCACAATTATGAAATTATCTTCAAGAACTCAACCATCGAGATCGTCCAACCGAAGAATCACTGCATCAAACAAGTTTGTAGTTCTACAGTTTGCGACACCGTCGATATGGACTTTGAAGTTCTAACAGCGTACAACTGCTGCAACTGTTCTGGCCTTCCTTTCACCTTCGCCACCATTGAAGAAAATTTAATTGGCAATTATGCTATCGTGTGTGATGTCCCAAAAAGCATGGAAAACTACTCCATTTATGACATCCAAGACATTGATACGCCGCCGCATCTTCGTGGAACATGGCAACTGAAGAGGACCAACACCTCGCCATCGCTTGTCTTCCACATCATTGGGAAAGAACATGTTAATAAGTACTAGCAATTAAGGTCACTGACCATCCACCCAGACGTCAAAGTGAATACAATACAACGACGTTCTGATCAGGGCTGCCCACCCGTCTCAAAAACAAATTTAAGAATGGGATCAAGTCACAAGCCGACGCCAACTCCAGGATTTCCGCCGTCACGTCAGCAACTGATCTAACGCAATCTCTGATTGCTAAAAATTCAGAATGTTCAACCTAATTGGATGAAGAAACCACGCTCTGCTGCGCATGTCAAAAAGTTAGTTGTTAAAGTTGAAGTTAGTTAGTTTTTTAAGATTAAAAGTTTGATAATATTGGAATAAGTTGAGAGAGTTGATATTTTGTTTATTTTGTTGTTTATTTTGATAATGAAAAAATAAATCTTGGCAACACAGCTAAATTTTTAGGAATTGATGTAGATAGTTTATTGAATTGGAAGAATCACATTCATAACACCTCTAAAAAGTTAAATTCAGTATGTTTTCAAATGTTGGTCTTAAGAAATGTTGTTGATTTAAACACTAGACTAATGATTTATCACGCTTTATTTTCGTCAATTTTACAGTATGGAATAGAGCTTTGGGGCGTCACATCTGATTCGTATGAACTTTTTAAACTTCAAAAAAGAATACTTAGAATTATGACTTTGAAACCCGTAAATCATTCTTGCAAACACTAAAGATTCTAACCGTCCCTAATTTGTATATTCTTAAATGTTTATTGTATGTGAAATCAAATTTTGAAAAACTCCACAGTGAAAATAATCGGCACAATTTTAACACTAGATTTCATACAGATTTTCAATATCCTATACACAGATTAAATCTTGTGGAAAGGACACCTTCTTATATGGGTAAAAGATTTTTTAACAATTTGCCTGGATACTATAAATCTATAATAGGATTAATATCTTTTAAAGAAAAAATTTTTGAATTTTTGTTGGAAAAGAATTATTATAGTATTGATCAGTTTCTCGAAGACAAATCAATGTGAATTGTTTGTTTTGTTACCTACTATGTATTTATTTTTACCAATATAAGCTAGTTTATTTTAGTATAGTTTGACAATGTCACCTGTTTTGTCTGGCTGTGCCAGAGCATTTAAAAAAAAACGTTTTGTGACAATAAAGACGACTTTGACTTTGACTTTGAGTTTGATACACAGTTTTTGTATTTAAATAGTATCAATTAATTATAAATTTAAAACAATAACAAATAAATTCTAACTAGCTGACATTTAATACGTTAATTTAATCCATGCCTTGGCACAACTTGTCTAATGTAAAATTTAATCACTCAGGTTTTGATCTCATAATAGTCTTTCAATGACAATGACATTTCCCCCTTTCACTAACACGTACAAAACACAGGGGCCCATCCCCCCCTAGACTCATGACGCCCCCCCAATTGAGCAACAACCCCCCCCCCCACCATAAATGAGGTACACAACAAATGAGAAACATTATTCCCCCGCCCAGCACTATTTGTAAAACTAAAAGGTGTTTTATAAATTTTTTTAGATATTGAAAATTAAAACCCAGTTAATCTATATAAATAAAGTTATAATTTTTTCTGTACATTGCTCAGAATTATACATATTTTGGGTTATTTTTACGTTTTAGGCTAGGATTATACTAGGACGCTAGCGTCCGAGAGGCTGGCGTCCGGGACGCTAGCGTCCCACTTCGAGCCGATAAATTACGTGATTTGTGTTGGGACGCTAGCCTCTCGGACTGCCATTTTATTTCAATGTTTTGTAAATTTTTTATATCTATTTAAATAACATTAGGTTTAACGAGTACCCAGATTTGCTGCTTTAAGGAGGCTAATATTGTGTGTTTTTAGTAAAATATTAATAGCTTAGTATGAAACAAATTGGCCAAGTTTGACCAAAATATATCCATACACAAGCAAATTATTTTCCATAAGAATAACATGGGAGTTTTTAATTTACCCTTCTTTGAATTTTATCCGTAACGAATAACCGTACAAAAACACTTTAATATAACTTACTTAATTATATGTTTTTAAGCTAATTAAAATTACCTAGGGAGAAATATGACAAAACCCCTTTTTTACCCCATAAAACCCCGTTCCCAAGGAGGCACAAAATCGAGCGTCCGGTGGCTTTTTTAGCATCCGACGCTGGCATCCCTAGTATAATCGCCCCCATTTGATTTAATGCCCCGTTAGCGTCCCGGACGCCAGCCTCTCGGACGCTAGCGTCCTAGTATAATCCTAGCCTTATACATTGAAGAAGTTGAAACATGTCTTATCTCAATTTATGTCCATCTGTCACGGCCCAGAAGGCATTTTACGTATCCTAGTCTAAAGGAAACTAGAGTACCGATTATGATTCTAATGGTTGAATTGTATTCACAGGATTGGCGAGAGTGTCCTTAGCCATTAAAATATGGCCTCACTATTTTGGAAATAAAATAACGGACGATCAAAAACCAAACTTTGTGTGATTTTTCTAGTATTTTCCTCCATGTTTACTACATACATCATTTATGAAATACTAATAATCTGTTAAGAGAACAGGTCATATAAGAGAATTAGAAACAGCTGTTTTGATCAAGATTCCTTTTTCTAGATGTCACTGATATGTTTACATAAATGTTGTTTACGAATACTGTGTAGGCCCTAACCATTTCCGATCACGTTTGTAAGCAAATCCAAAACCAAGTGAGATTAATAACCGCGTGGATTTGGCTTACATAAGGGGTTTGATATATCACGGGTACTAATATGTAACTGTAAATTAAATTAAATAACTAGCTATCATCCAGGTCGGGAACCGGAGATTCTGTGTGTAAGTTGTACTGTATATACCCTCTCATTGGGGTAGCTCCACCATATATAAGGAGAAACGTGGCAGCCGCAGTAGAACTACAGAAGCAAATGACCGACCACCGTCATCCACTATATGGGCATCAACAGCAGCCCTATAGACTCAGGTCAAGAAAGAGTTTCCTCAAAACCACTGAGATACATTCAGTAACACCGGAAGTATTAAGGCTTCAGCTATGGAGGCAGGAGGCTCAACAGCCACCAGTACAACTCAGAGAGGAACTCCCTGCAGGCTGTCACCTGCCTTACCCCACATGGAGGACCCTAAATAGATTGCGAAGTGGGGTCTCGAGGTGCAAAGTAAACCTCATGAGGTGGGGGTACTATTAAGGAGAACCAAACTGCACATGTGGGGCCCCTCAGGACCATGAACATCTACTAGTTTGTCCAGATATGGACAGAACATGCTCCTGGCTCGATCTTAAGGAGGCAAATGACGAAGCCATATATGTGGCACATTATTGGCAAAATAATATCTAACTGAGCTGGTGTTTTTTTCCGGACGCGGAAAGTAAGTAAGCTCCTTTGATGAAAATGAAATGGAAACAGTAATTATTTACCTATTTTGCCTGAAGGTCTTGTAGTTAACACTCGATTAACACTCGATGCGCATTTCGCCGCTCAGTGCGGCATCTTCATAGAGTATCTTCTTAAACACTACTGTTATTATGTACATATTTACAACATATTTTCCAGTCACTAACCGGTCACATTCGCGGTCGCGGTTGCCCGGCGGCGACACGAGCGACGGGGTACATTTCGTTCCGCACTGTTGACGTGATAGACTTGTACTGGATCTGAGTGGTTGACAGTGACAGTGTTATGATCAGGGGGTGTAGTCATTGTTTGTAAGGGATGGTCGCTTTCACTTTTGCGCTGTTGCCATTTTAGTGCGGTGTTGCCAGATCGTTGGGTTTCCTCTATGTTTTGAATGAGGTTAAACAAAATGGAATTATGGTAGTCCTCTTTCTTATTTAGGAGGGTGTCAGGGTTAGTGTTAATTTGCTTATAAATTTCGTAACTTTCTTTGACTATTGCAGTAGATTTGGAGTTGGTTTTGTGGAGGATCTGTAATGACTCAGGATAAATAATTTTGTGGCCATGATTTTCTTTCAGGTGTTTGGCTACTATTGAGCTAGGGTTGGTATGATGTTGAGTGTTGTGTTCTTTGAATCTTTTGCTGAAAGTTCTGTTTGTGTAGCCGATATATTGTTTATTGCAGGGGGGCGCACATGTAATTTTATAAACTCCTCTCTCATTATCTGGGTTATCTTTGATGGCTTCCTGTTTGTAAATGGGCACCGGATTGGTTTTAACTTTGTATGCTGGTGTGTAGCCTACTTTATTAAAGATTTTTCCTATTTTTTCTGTTGTTTTATCAGTGTATTTGATAGCTACGTATTTCTGATTTTGGTTTTCCGGGTTTCAGTCAAACCCGGAAAACCAAAATCAGAAATACGTAGCTATCAAATACACTGATAAAACAACAGAAAAAATAGGAAAAATCTTTAATAAAGTAGGCTACACACCAGCATACAAAGTTAAAACCAATCCGGTGCCCATTTACAAACAGGAAGCCATCAAAGATAACCCAGATAATGAGAGAGGAGTTTATAAAATTACATGTGCGCCCCCCTGCAATAAACAATATATCGGCTACACAAACAGAACTTTCAGCAAAAGATTCAAAGAACACAACACTCAACATCATACCAACCCTAGCTCAATAGTAGCCAAACACCTGAAAGAAAATCATGGCCACAAAATTATTTATCCTGAGTCATTACAGATCCTCCACAAAACCAACTCCAAATCTACTGCAATAGTCAAAGAAAGTTACGAAATTTATAAGCAAATTAACACTAACCCTGACACCCTCCTAAATAAGAAAGAGGACTACCATAATTCCATTTTGTTTAACCTCATTCAAAACATAGAGGAAACCCAACGATCTGGCAACACCGCACTAAAATGGCAACAGCGCAAAAGTGAAAGCGACCATCCCTTACAAACAATGACTACACCCCCTGATCATAACACTGTCACTGTCAACCACTCAGATCCAGTACAAGTCTATCACGTCAACAGTGCGGAACGAAATGTACCCCGTCGCTCGTGTCGCCGCCGGGCAACGGCGACCGCGAATGTGACCGGTTAGTGACTGGAAAATATGTTGTAAATATGTACATAATAACAGTAGTGTTTAAGAAGATACTCTATGAAGATGCCGCACTGAGCGGCGAAATGCGCATCGAGTGTTAATCGAGTGTTAACTACAAGACCTTCAGGCAAAATAGGTAAATAATTACTGTATAATACAGGTCTTGTCACTGGGTTCAAAAAACATTGAAATGGAAACATCGCTTGCGCCAACAATCGTCTGCTCCGTTTTACACTTCTGTCTGCTGTGCGCTATGTTACAACAGATTTCAGATACAACAGCTGGGGAATGATGACGATATAATGCTTAGTAGACTGTGATTGAGTGATTAGTAACCGTGGTAACTTTAGTAAGGCTGTGATTGGACAATGAGTAGGCCTAAATATGGCGACTTGTTGAATTTGTATATGAATTGAAGAGAAACCTAATAAAGAACAGAAGAACAAAGAAAAGTAATAACAAGATTGTTCTCGTTACATTCTTTTTTAAGAGTGTTTTATTAAATATAATTTTACACTTTTTTATTACTTATCTATCAATTCCTATGCTGTGATACAGCACCTACCAGTAGCCTATCTGTCAATCATGACACTTTCTAAAGGTTCCTTTAATACGTAATTTATAGCAATGCAGTGTTTGGCTAGTTATTAGTTGAGTTTGAGTTAGCTATAATTTTAATCGTTGCCGTTTGTACAACTGAACCAAGATAAATGATTTGAAATGTACAATAATAATGTTATTGCACAATAATAATGATTGTGCAATATTGAATTTTGTTTATAAAAACGCAAATCGTGACGTTAATGGCTTTTTACAGCGTTTTAATTGGTTTGTCATCTGTTTTATACTATATTGGATTAACCGTATTTTTCATTACCCCCCCCCCCTTCCACAGGTAACTCAGGTAATCGAGTATCTACACAATAGTGTCAAGTATTGTAGCCTATACTACTTGTATTTTAACGAGTATATGTCAACAAAGCGTTCTGGACTAAGTCGCGGTGTAGCTGGACGTGTCTCTACCACGCGTTATCTTTTATCTATCACAGCAGTTGAGCCAATCCGTGCCCTCCCTCTTAGATCTCACGTCTTGCTAATCTTGAATAATAACTTCCTACACGAATCCTAAACCATCCTAAAATCCTATTTTAACTAAATGAATTCAATAATATAACTATTGTCATTAATTAATCAACTTTCTATCTGGTGACTTTGAAATATATTTTTAATTGTCGTCACGTTGAACACTGTTGCAATTAACTAACTTTAGCCCCCCCTATTTGAATTTTTTGCAACCCCCCCCCCCCCCCCAAGAATTTCAATGACGCAGTCTGCGTCACGGCCCCCCCTTGTGGACACCCCTGCAAAACAACAAATGTACACAAGTCATATTAGTACTTTTCATTTTAGTTGGTTAAGTTAATTTTTAAAATGCAATGCATACAACAAATTAGTCATAGTCATAGCCACTTATTTTTTAGCCACATTATTTAACAGATTAATTATTAGTAACGGAAGGTAAAATCAACAAACAAAAAACTTTACAGTTGGTTTACTATGACATTATATCACATAATTCCTCTACACAATTCAACATTATTCCGCATAAGGTAGAATAACTGTATTTTTCACAGTAACCGTATTGTATACTTCAATTGCGAGCTTGTACAAGAACACTGCCAACTCAATCGTTGTGATGATGCTGCAGCCCAGAAACAGACCAGCAAGGGACCCGACGTCCACTGAAACGAGACATTAGACTATTCTCAACTTTGAAATAACTTTACCAGCAATGACTTCACTCTGCCATCTGCAGTATTTTTTTACTTTATCCTCCTACACATAGTAAACTGTTTTCAACAACATGTCTGAGTTTAGGATGAAAATTCCCTTTTCGGGTCTCCCTCAACCCAAAAAAGTGGTTTTTAAATTTATGTCTGTGTGTGTATGTTAGGATGTGTACGTACAGATCTACAGACCACACATGTGTCGTGTTCCAAATTTTTATGAAATTTTGTATGTCGGTAATTTATGGTATCTTTAGGTTTTTTCTATTTTTGAAATTTATTTTTTATGGTGATTTCCCAAAAACCCCATAAAATTACAGAAAAATCTAAATTTAAAAAATGGCTCAAACAATTTTGATTAATATTTCACAAGTTATAGTCCTTTTAACTTTTGACAAAATGGTATAACCCCATATTGCAGTAAAAAAATATGTTTCAAAAGTAATTGAAACTTTTGTGATTTTCCCCTATAAAATATCATAGATTACTCCCACTGCTTACCCATGATATGGCTTGTTGACAAGCTAATAAGAGAAAGTATATGTCAGATTTTAGTACGGTGCAATTAGAAACGTTAATTGAAAATGTAAAAATACTGTACTGTTAACTTTACTGAGGTCTGCTATTCAAGCATTTTGTTGTCATTATGAAAAGTATCATTCATAAATTGTAGTGAAAGAAATTTTCTGGAACTCGCTCCAATTATTCTTGTTCTTGGGTTTTCCTCATACCGTACATGAAACACACACTCTCCCATGCTCGGCTTCACCTTGCATGTGAAATTTGGTGTTACGGTTTTGCCTCACATATAAAACTTCACACTGGAAAACGCCACTTTCGGTAGGCCTACTAGTAATGAAATATATTATTGTAAGTTTATTATAAAAAGATAATAATTTATTGGCAATTACCGCACCCCCCACCCCACAACCAGCAGTTAGTACCCAGTTGGTAAAGCCCACGACTATGAAAGTTATATTTATACCTTCACACACTTAGTACTTTTGGTAATATTTTAAGGTAGTATGAAACTGCACAGCATTACGCTAGGTTTGTATAACATAGTTTGCAATTATTGTCTGTGTAATATATGCATATTGATTTATTACATTTAACATAACATTAACATTTAATATTTGTATTGGCAACAGTGCTGTAACGTATAGTTCATTTGAATAAATTAATACCGTTGGTTGAACATTAACCAATCACAGATAGCGTCCTATTCCCCACCTGTCCTGTATGATGCTTCTCCTCGGCCTCAGTTGCCCGCTACCTACACCGGCTTCACTATGTAACACTCCATGATTCCTTTAATGTCAACCGGCGGTATTCAGTTCATTACAATGCGCCTTCTTATTTTAACCCCGGTCTTACAAGTGCTTTAAGTAGTGTTAAGAAGTTCAGTGAGTACGAACATTACATTTTGGCGACGAGGACGTTTACGAATTCACGGTGTTAGTGCGCAGTGTAAGGACTGCCACCATCGTAGTGTAACTAGTGCGTTATTAATTCGAAATATAATACTGTAGCGGTATAGTAAGGTATATCGGCTAAAGACGGTAACTACAAACATTTTACTTTATTTTTCAACCAACGGTATTAATTTATTCAAATGAACTATACGTTACAGCACTGTTGCCAATACAAATATTAAATGTTAATGTTATGTTAAATGTTATAAATCAATATGCATATATTACAGTCTGTTTATGATTATTCATTCAAATCATCAATTTTCTAAAGTTTGTATTTTGAGTACAAAAAGAGGTTAGCATTGCTTAGTAATTAATTCAATTTGTACAAGAAAACTTAAAAAGACAATTATTCTCACACATTTCTAAACTTTACATCTATCTACTTTCCATCTATCTACATCCATCTACTTTGCGTCTAGCTCCCGGTAACAGGTGCGAGATTTAAAGAAAATGTATACTGGCCAAAGGCGATATTTTCTCTTTTGTCATACATACAGTGAATGAGGCGTTTTTTTAAAATTTAACCCTTAAATATTTTATGTATTCACAAATAAAACAGACAAAGAACTATGAATACAACTAAATAAATAAAATTCTCAGCTTATTTCTTCATTATTTACTAAAGAAACTCACCTAAAAGGTCACTCCAGGTAAAGCGAGCTCTTCTAATGTAACTGGTAGCATAGTTTGTTTTGTAAATTATCTCCACGAATCCCAAGAACCTTGAGTAAACATTGATTACTATGTAATCAGACATAATCGCTATGCTTATAAAAGGCAAATATCACTGACTGAAAAATGATCACTATATCACAAAATATACGACCTAGAATTATTATCAAATTTGGTGCAGGGGGTCCTCGTATGGTGTGTAGGTATGCAATAATACGTAGTTTTACAAAATTTTATATTCAAGGGCGGCTTAGGAGGGAAGTTATTATTAGCTATTTCAGGTGAAATTTGACCCTCTAGCTTTTATATTTTGGTCTGTATAAGCTGAACCAATATGTATCTTAAATTTGATGATAAAGCTAGTGCGGAATCAACTGCAGTTTTTGTATTTATAGTTCTTTTCCATCACCAAAAAAAGGCAGTTCCCATTAAACCAAGATTATCAAACAAACTTCCTGTTTCCTTAAAAAGCAGCACCTATATTTTGTAGATAATAAAAATACATAAACTAGTAAAAGTGGATGAAATATGTACAATTAAGTGCTTAAAGTAACAGTAAGCACTTAATTACATTAAAGGAGTTATTGCTCATACTATTACTTCCGAAATACGTACCAAATAAAACACATAAAATTCAAAAAACATCGGGAATGTTCCATTCTAAAACTTTATTTTAATATAAGCCAAACTGTTGTAAAATTGTGATAGTTTTCCTTAACATGTTTGCTACCGACATGTTAAAAATTACATACCGTAAATATATACTCGACCGTCCTACCTATGCGCCAAAAAAACTTTACCATAGACCTCAATCCCAAACGTGCACCGCTCGGGCCAATCCAATACACCATCATACGTATAGTGTCCCCGGCTTATTTAACACGTTCACTGCTAAAAACCTTTATACAGGCGCTCCTAAACTGAGGCGAGGCTGGGCGGAGCCCCGGAACGCTATCTGAATCGGCGATCGCTATTGGCATTGAAATATAAGACAATTCACAAAAGACCAGTGGTGATTGTTCTGCGTTACCCCGAAAGTGGACGTAGTTCACTGAAACACCCAAAGGTAGCAGCACTGCCTGGATCAATAACCAGAGTCTTTGTAATATGGCTCGAGAGAAAATCCTCGAAAATGGGACAAAAGAATTGCCAGACGAGATTTTACGGGAATGTTTAGTACGGTACCAGCCTACACCAAAATAAAGCTTGCATTCTACGCTACAGGTTGGAAACAATTACAACGTTCCCCGGCAATGGCTGAGCTCACATTGAAGCAAAGTTGTTGGCATTGGTGAAGGACATGATTTCCCGCCCCGCACCAGTGGCGCCGGTACTGCGGGGCAAGAATTCCCGCCCCTCGCACTGAACGTGTTTTAAATGTGTCTCCGATCGTATTGGTCCATTTTTATGCCTTGATATTTTATATCAGTCTTTGGGAATATATGACACATATGGAACGCTTGGTCTTTTGATTTGACGATTGGTGTATTTAGTACAACACCATATAGTTGTTACTCCTGTTTTCGTTTTTATTGTATTTGTTCCCAAATGTTTATACTATAGCTACAGCTACAGTAACCGGTGGGGCACACGGGAGGGACTAAGGCTAACATATCTTGTAGTGTCAGCGTTCGCCGCTAGGACTGCTAAGTTGAAAAAATTTAAATTAATTTTTTATTTTTTGTTATAAAATTAACTTTTTAATTATAAAATATTGTTTTAAGATTATAAAATAAATTTTTAATTTTTAAAATTAAACTGTCATAACATAACCTAACCAACCAGACTTGCTGATAATATAAAAACCATATAAGAACAAAATCTAATTAATGATTACTTATAATTTTTAATTAATTATAAAATTAATTTTAAAATTTAGTATTATAAAATTAAACTGTCATAACCTAACCTAACCAACCAAACTTGCTGATATGAAAAATTTGTTGACAAAAAGTTAGTGCTGCCAGCGGGTTTCGAACCCCGGACCTCTTGAACACCAATCCGAAACGCTACCTACTATGCCACGAACGCCGCTGAAATCACTTCGTTTCGTTACGGTAATCGTGTCGCCTCAAGAGAAGACATTAACCACTAGAGATATGACGTCACTACACCTTTAGCCTTAGTCCCTTCCGTGTGCCCATTCCCTACAGTAACATCCAGGTGGTAACCGCGTGTTTCTCAGTGAAGCTGAGGTTATACTGTGTGTATGTTTGTTCTCTGCAGTTGTGTTTAAGTTGGTTTTGCGGCATTGGGTTTACGGCGCAAAATGGGACATACAGGGCTGCGACGCGGCTGAGAGGGCTCCTTGTTGCGGCTATTTGTATTAACTTAGTATTACAAATATGCGAATGCGACTAATACTGGGGGGGGGGGGAGGGGGCGCCACGACCACTTTTGCTCCGGGCGCCGCCAACCCTAGGGACGGCCCTGTGGGACAATCAGTCCATAGTAAAACTGCATTATAAATTTTTGCTATAGACCGACGGCTCACATATGTGCCGGTTTTAAACGGTTTTAAAACGATGGAAACAAACGCAATTTAGTATAAGTAACAGTGTTGGAAGCAAGAATATTGCATATCAATTGTTTCAGTTTTTTATTTACGGTCTGAGCTACTGACCAATTTACTACTTCCACTCTCCCAGTGATGTTCAAATATTATGGTCGGTTTTTTTTCACCCTACCGGTGCATATATGCATTTCTATTTATTTTTCTTTGAATGATAAATATCTCCAAATTTAAAGCATACCCTGTTGGAGTAATATCTCCAGTGACTTCTTCACTTGGAATGAAGGAGTATTCTGTGGTGTACGTAGTATCTGAGCAAGGTCTCTCGCACTTACAGCTCATAAACATGGGAGCAGTCCAGGCAGGTATATTGAAATGTTCACCATCAACTCGAGCATTCCTAAAGCGTTCTGCAACATATAAAAATAGGTTTATCTTTGAAAAACTACTTTATATAAACAAATGTGTTGCCTCCAAATTTGGATGTTAATGTTCCACAAAATGGAAAAGAAAATCATTTGGTGAACTAGAATCTTTTGTGATTTTCACTTTGAAAATAAATTGTTCAAAATAGGAGGTTACCTAACGAATTCACTTGCATTTAATTACATGAATGAATGCAAGCTGTAAATTTATAAAGTATTAAAAGTGAATTCAACACTTACTATTATTAATATCCAAGCATTTAAAATGCTGAATTCCGCATGTTTCAGCATATCCTGTTAACAAAACAGAATTAATTATGGATATCCGAAAACCTTAAATTAAAATGAATTAATATTAATAGACAGTGTGGAATATATTTCTCTAATGTTATGGTACTGTTTGTTAAAATAAATAAAACCTAGTGCTTTAAGAAACCTTTATGATTATTGCGGATGTTTTACATGATTAGTAAAAAAAGAGCACAGGACGTTTAAGTTAAACTTTGGTTCCTTTGGTCAAATTTGTTTTTGTTACAGATAATTTTATTAAGTTTTCACTAGAACCACATAAAAAAAGGTACGTACAGAAGAAAAGAAAACACACTTATGGGACAACCAAGCCTGTTCAGATCTGGTATGTTGTGCCGGAAATATAATAGTGACAAGCTGAGAAGAGCCTGAACACCTAGCACTGTGAGGAAATTCCTATCGCACAGGGTGTTGAAATGTGTCCTTGACACCTCTTAACCCTTCCCGGACCTGCCTAAGTCTTCTTGGCGATAAAGGACGGGTGGCGGATATATCTGCTTATGGTTTTTGATGTTCCGGGCGGGAAGCAGATATATCCGCCTTCTCTTCAGACAGACTGGCAGGTGCTTGAGCAATAACCAAATGTTTCACAGTACCAAGGCGCCACTTTCCTGCTCTCTCCATGGCTGTGCTCTATCCCGCACTCCCCCCTCTCTCCCGCTCCTTCCCCTCTCTTGCGCCTCCCCCTCTCCTGCGCACCACCCATCACCTCTCCTACGCTCCCCCCTCGACGTTTCGCGCTCAACACTACGTTGTCTTTATTTATTGTTTACATATTGTTCTTATTTATTGCCTAACGTTTTCATGGTCATTTGCTCAAAGACGTGGGGCGGATATATCCGCTGCTTTTCTACTCATGCGCGGACGGGTAGCGGATATATCTGCATAGTTAAAAACGAGTAAAAAATTATTTTGACAGTTATGAAGTGTTCCATTGTGTTTATTTTATGTATACTTATATAACAAAACACAAATAAAGAAAATAATTTTTTATTTTTTCCTTTAATTTTTTCTCGTTCTATGTCACGATTTCGCCCGTCCGGGAAGGGTTAAGTGTGCCATGGAGTGTATCCTACATTCTACTTCTAAAACAGAGTTAGATCTCTTCTCATTAACTGTCAAGAGGGGAATCATTATGCATTTTTTTATGTATTATCATTTTTTGTACAGTTATTTATAAGAATAAATCAACCACAGGGTTTTACAGCCGAACCATCTAGAGGGTTAAAAAGTAGACAAACAGCTCTTTATCTGAACTAAGTAATACGCTGTCTATGCTACTTTTATGGTGTACTGCCCCAGGTACTAAAAGAGTAAAACTTAAAGAAATAATTTTACGTTACAGTATAGCAAACGTAAATTACAAAAGTATATTATAAGAATGAAGGAAAATGTTGCTATGCATGTAAAAACTCTTTTCTCAAAATGCTACCCTACTTCCTCCTAAAGAAAACAGTAGTATAACCAACTTGTGTTTACTTACGGTTGAAATGGTACATGTAATATGGCAAACAGCCACATTGGCGATAGATTTCTCTTTGACGACATCTCAACATACATATATAGGGGTCTGTGATAGACATATTACATCCACGAGCAGATTCTGCAATTCTCGCAAACGTTTCATCCGTTCTGACCATATTTACCAGAACACTAATCCGTGAAACTGTAAAGTTTTTCCAGAAAACTAAATACTTGTGAGAAACTTCAGGATAAGAATTAGGGTTGTGCACCATGATCTGAAATGTTGAAAAATAGAAAAAGGTTATTTTAATTAAATTATAGATGTTAAATGTCCTGATATAGGAGTAGGTACCAGTAGTGTAAAATTTCCATTGGTGCTTTCAATTCCTCCTCCTCTGCAATGACCACCTTCATTTTGTCAACAGGGTTTTCCACCTTTAGTTTCCAGAATTGTTTTTTTTTATCTAGGTCCTACTACAGTATCCATAGAATACAAAATAAAATCCTAGCATATAGTGTTTGATTACCTTAGGTCTTATACCCTCAGAGGCAAAACGAAAAAAAAAAACTTCTAAGTCTGGGAAATTTGATGTATCTGTAATTGCCTAAAATCATGCCTGCAAGAGGTTATTACCAAAGTACAGTTCTTGAAATATTTGTAATAGGTAGCTCTACTGATGCAGTAATGATCATAGCTTTCCAGACAGTCTACATTAATAGCAATTTTGTCCACAGAAGATGTAATAC
This sequence comes from Macrosteles quadrilineatus, assembly GCF_028750875.1. Classification (NCBI taxonomy): domain Eukaryota; kingdom Metazoa; phylum Arthropoda; class Insecta; order Hemiptera; family Cicadellidae; genus Macrosteles; species Macrosteles quadrilineatus. The sequence goes on along the minus strand of NW_026542632.1, from coordinate 265,424 downwards.
TTACTGAATATCCTCTGGTTTGCAGATTCGTTTTGAATATTTCAGTGTCAAGTGATTTCAGAGCAAAAGAGAGGCCACTGTCTCTTCCAGCAGCATTATTGCGAAGACATTCTAAAGTTCCGTCAGATTTCTCCTCAGGAGGGACCCTAGGTAAACTGACAGAAAAAGACAAAATGGTCAAAGTTTATGTTTATACTAACTTTAAAATGTCAAATCCAGGCAATGGTCAAACTATTTGTTCTCTTTGTTACGTGAAAATTTTAAAATAGCTAAACATTGAAAGCTTGCAAAGTAGTAACGACATGTTCTCCCCTATGGTGTTAAAACTAGAAATATGGTGGATGAGATAATATATGCACCTCGTATGTATGTATTTTAAACACGTAATACACTCAATTTTGTATTCTCCTTTTTATACACATTTTATTATTTTGTTGTCAAGAGGTGCAGCAAAAATTATCTATATTGAAATTCAATAGTGCCAGGCCTAAAGAGCATTTTTGAATATAACCTGGTTCTTATGTTTATAAAAAACCCATTTAATATAGTCAATATGAAAAACTTAAGTCTGTGTTCTTAAAAAAAAACAAAAAATACACCAGTATCTTACTCATCTGAGCTTCTGTCAGCAGTTCTGCTATTGAAAGAGTAACAAAATCCTTCCTCGGTCATTTGCTTACGGAAAAGTTGCCGGCATTTGATCATTCTTCCTCTCCATTTGCAGTTTGAGATCATTTCATTAATATTGGGCCGGACCTGAAATATAATCATGAAAACTTCTAAAATCCTCTGCAGCTAAATATTGTACAGTCATCTGTTTGAACGTGTTCATACTAGTCCTAGAGTATGATGTACGTACAGCTTAACAGGATGTGAATATGTAAAGTATGTGCATATTCAGTATAGCAGGTTCAGTATAGCAAGTATGTGCTGTAAAATATGTAAAGTAAGGAATCTCAAACAGACCTGCACAAAACAAGTTCTAATCATGGCCTATTATGGCCTTGTTCACCCCCACCTTACCTATGGAATTAGGTTATGGGGTGGTTGTTCCAATCGAGATTTTGAAAGGGTGTTTATACTCCAGAAAAGAGCCATCAGACTTATTGCAAATTTAAGTCAACATGAAAGAGAGACGTGTAGGCTTGCTTTCAGGGAGCTTGGAATCTTGACCCTACCTTCCCTTTACATTTTGGAGACTGTGGTTTATTGCCGTTTCCAACACTTACCAATTCAAGGCAATGCTATCCACAGCTATGGAACTAGAGCAAGGGACGATTTTCGCACTGTCCAACACCGCACAGCTGCGTTTGCGAAACTCCCTTCCCAAGTAGGTGTCGGGTTCCTTAACGCTCTTCCTGAGAGACTAAAAAGCCTGGAGAGTTCTCATTTGTTCAAAACAAGACTGAAGAGAGAGTTGACGAATCTTGTGTTCTACGGGGTGGATGAGTTCACTAAATACCGTTGGAGTTGAATTGATCACAAAATTTTCTTCCCCAGGGGTTTAGTTAGATTTTAGTCAATGTTTATTAAAATAATTACTGTTATTTCTTTTAATAGGAGTTTATTTATTGTTATTAATTAATAGTTTATTCATTTACTGTTTTTACAAAGTATATATATACAGATTTTATAAATAAACACCTACCCAATATCCGACCTTAGTTTACACAGCTACATGTTATATTTTATCTTATTTGTTGCATTTTTTGTATTGACTGACGTTTGCTATACAATGTACAATTGTCAAAAAGCAATAAAGAGATTATTATTATTATTATGTGGTAGTGGTTTGCCTACTTCTCTTTCTCGGCTCCCAGTGAATTTTAAATTATTTTTGATCCTTTGTAACTATACAAGCAAATTTAACTTCTTCTGGCAAATTCTCATTTGAGTTATGGGAACTAGGAACCCATTTAGATTTTCATTAAGTGTATACATAAGAGAACTTTATAATGACCCAGATATTATAGCAATGGTAAAGAGCAGAAGATTACGATGGCTGGGACATGTATATAAAAGAGATGATAACAGGACGATGGCCGCTAGGATGGCCCAGATTAAGATAGAATGACCAAGTGAGGCAGAACCTCAGGAGGTTAGGAGCAAGTTTGGAAGCAGCAGAAGACAGGCAGCAGTGGAGGAGCATTGTTGGCGAGGCCAAAAATCACTTGGGATTTGTGTGGCCATAGGAGTAAGTAAGTAAGTAAGTAAGTATACATATAATCCAATGAATCTAGTAGATCTAGATTCATTAGGCTAAATAGGTAATAATTAACAGTTGTATTAGTTTTACGCTACATTAAATCTGTGATGAACTTACTGTCAAAAACAAGTCGAATATTTCTTCATTGGGAATATAGCGGAGATTGTTGTTGAAACGCTCCATATAGAGATTTGGGTGATGGAGAAAGGGGTATTTCATCAGATCCATTGCTAACACTGAGTGAATAAACCTTTCTTTTTCATTTGAGGGCATATCCTTCCTGTAAACAATTCTAGACGTAAAAACGCTTAAATTATTATAAAAAATTAGAACTGTGCATATCCTTAGTGCTATATCTCCCTTAAGGGTTATAATGCAGGAAATGAAACCTAATAATCAATTAAACATTTTAGAGATTATCTTTATGGAGATTTTACTTTTCCAACCCCCCCCCCCCTCCCTCCCATAGACCCCCCTTGCACACCACCACTCCCTTGCATACACCATCAGTTGATAGACCTTCCTTTCGTTCCAACACGTGGTCAAAGAAAAAAGAAAGTTCCATTCAAGAATGTTCCTTAGATCCTTTGATTTTAGTCGGGGTTCTCGATTTCCAATTTTTATTAAGAAATTATCAAATTATCCAATTGTAAATATCTTACTTGGCATTTTTGGACAGTGTTCTAAGTTCTAGGTATTTTCTAACATTTCACATCCAATATCCGCTATCGATCCATACTATAAGCCATACATCATTTTGTCGTTTAAGTCAACTGAGTCCTTAAAACTTAAAAAAGTCGAAGCATTTCTCTTTGTTTCCAGTTGCCAGGGTCAAATTTTCCTTTCGGTGTTTACAACAATGAGGAACACAGAGTGGTCACACAAATTTGATTTGGTCTAAGAAAAATCTGTTCCTACATCTCATTTGGCACTCCTTGTCGTTGGACTATAAATTCAATAACTCTGCTGAACAACGTAGCAAAAGTGACAAAAGTAAATATTTTTAGATTTCAGAAAACTTAAAAACGTCTGCGCCGATGTCAACACAGCCAGTGTCCCGCTTGTAGGTGTGAATTCCCGCACAGTTTTCAATCTCGAGAGCGCTGCCAGGCTTTGTATTTTTAAGAGCGAAATATCCCACACAGCAGAGAAAGTAATTTGAATTGCTGATCTTAAAAAATCTCAATTTCACAAAGTACGTCGTTTGCAACAATGTTTGGCAGGGATATTCAATTAATTATGATGTTTTCTAGCAACCGGTTGACATTAAGGAAAATACTAGTGTTTGGGTCATTCCCTAACAAAAAAACAACCGTTAAGCTGACAAATTATCATCTCACCTTATGCCCTTCAAATACTGGAACAGTTTTGAACGCATCACCTTGCTGTTGGAACAGATTGTGACAGCTGGGAAGTCTGCATTCTCTAGGCTGTAGTTGGGGTTATCTACAATCAGCTCCACATTACTGTGGGTGACATTAGTTCCGAGCACGTAAACATGCCGGGTCAGAAGTACGGTAGCAACCACAATCAAACATCCCCAGAAAACTCTGTAGTCAAATTAAAGATACCAGATTAGAAACATGGTAACGTTATATTCTTAATGTGAGTCTGGCATTGCAGGCTCATCAAAGTTAAAAACCCATAAGTAGACGCCCAGTGATCAGATGCAGATAATTTAACTACTGTTTTTAATTTTATAATGTTAAAAAATTATTTATATCAAAGGGGCCTGTGCACAGATTTGTACATTTTAATAGGGCCCAAAACTTGTTTCTGAGGCAAAAGAAATATAATGCAAACCTTTACCTTCCAAGGATTACTTTGTTAACTAAAGAAATTTAACATTCAAAGAAGTGATATTGTGGAAATATAGTTTTTTTATCACAGTAAAAATACATCTAGACCTACTAATTTACAGTATTTAAAACATGTAAATTTTACATCACTGCAATTAAGAGTGATTTACCCACCACTACAAATCAGTCAAAAAGTAACCTTTCAAGTCCATTTTCTTAAACTGTTATGTTGTCTTTTCTTTACAATGTTAAAAAATCAAGTAATCAGGTGTTAAATATATTACAATTCACATAAAACTGTTTTTATGAAAGTGAGTCATAGTCCAGTCAACGAAGCTGAATGAGTGGGAAAAAACGGTGTAGTCCCGGATTTGTGCACAGTTGTAGGGGATACCCTCCTGAACAACATACTAAAAGTCCTGACTGATGGGGTGTGAGCTATGGGGGGGAGGGGGGTGTAAATGCACAATTTTTCGGTTTTCTGTAAATATCGCGAAAACGGTGCCCTCTAGCGGTAAAATGTACGGATACAAAAATGAAGAGCATTAAATTTCCAACAATAATGTTCATTACATCGTGTTCCTAAAATCAACACTTAACGAGATACATGAGTCATAAAAAAAAAAACATTCTGAGTAACTAGTATTATTGTGGTAAAGTGATTGTTTTATACCACATCAAGTTATATAAACTGATAAAAATGTGCTAAATACTCGTCTATGCAGTACAGCTGTTAAAAAATTGATGGGAGAGGAAGTCGGGCCGGACTGGAAGCTGAGAGACCAACAGTGGTAACCATAATAACATACTGTAATATTAAAACTAAAATACCCCCGCCGCAGCAAACCTGCAGACTAAGCGAATTTCCATTTGACTGATTTAATTTACACTGAAATTTCTACTTAAAAATATAACATTTATTCCCGATTTAAATAGAATTAGTTTAACAAGTACTTAGGTTTGCTGCATCAGGGAGGGTAAAACTTATTTTGTAAAATGTTAATAGTTAGTAAGAAATAAAAACATTCTCAAAATTTGATCAAAATATGTTCATAAACAATCAAACTACAACAGTTTACTTATTCTCCATAAGAATAACATGGGAATTTTAAATTTACAATTTTTTGGAATTTTCTCCGTAACCATTAGGCGCATAATAACGCTTCAATATAGTAAATTATTTGTTTTTTTAAGTTCTACAAAATGGTTTGGAAAGAAATTGCTAAATTTTTTGTTTTTTGGGTCAAAAATGGGAAAAACCTATTTTTACCCCATAAAACCCCCGTAAACCCCCGTTCCCATGGTCCGATCATGCTGGATCGCGAACTCGTTTGAATAAACGTAGGTATACACGTTTGTACCAAATTTCATCAAAATCGGATCATTTTTGCTCGAGTTATCGTGCTAACGGACACATATATATATAAATATATATATATATATTGATATATATATATTGATTTTCAGTTAAATCTATATAAATAACATTACGTTTAATGAGTACCTAGGTTTGCTGCTACAAGGAAAGTAATAAAGTGTATTTTTTTAGTAAAATAATAATAGCTTAGTATAAAATAAATAAACTGGCCAAGTTTGATCAAAATATATCCATAAACAAGCAAACTACAAAATTTCACAATATTCTCCATAAAAATAACATGGGAATATAAATTTACAATTTGTTTAATTTTCTCCATTACCAATAACCGTACAAAAACACTTTGATATACTAAATTATTTGTTTTTTAAGCTCTTTAAAAAGGTTTAGAGAGAAATTAGGAAATTTTGTGTTTTGAGGGTCAAAAATGACAAAAACCATTTTTTACCCCATAAAAGCCCCCGTAAAACCCCGTTCCCATGGTCCGATCATGCTGGTTCGCGAACTCATTCAAGTTTATCCCGCCTTACACCTTATATATATATATATATATTAATAAATAATATATAAAATAACATAAGTACCCTTTTTTTATATTCTTTTTTATTTAATAAAACACAAGATGTTTCGTCTCTTAAGGACATTATTTTCAAGTGTGTTAACCTAATTAAAAAAAAAAAATGTTATAAATAAATACAGGTGTTAATAATAAATACATATATAAAAATTTTAACGAATGGTGTTTTTGGCCTCTGGGGACATCAAAATGAAAAAGTAAATCGGCCCCGGACCTAGGTCTTACTGTGCCACCTACGGTAATAGCTACTTCCCTATAGGGAAATTCGCTAAAACTTAGATTTCACAAACAACCATCAAAATGAATGCTATTGATTTATTGTTTATTATTTGGTTAAATTAACGAACTTACAATCTCATTGATAGGTTAATTGATATAAAAATTAATCACCTTTCTTTTGTCGACTTCTTAGCGCTCACCACCAATTCCAAACCATGGACTGAAGAGCTCGTACAAAATTCCTTGCACAGTTTTCTCATTTTATATTTTAAAACATACACGTTTTCACTGCTGTTTACTAACTGTGACAAATAAAAAATGTGATTTCTCTCTCAACGGTTCCAAAACATGAAGCAGTTCCTGTTATAAGTATTATTTCATTGCACAAGTCTAGAGTGCTAAAAATGTAGCTCGAAGATCACAGATAAAACTGTCAAAACAAATTGCTTGGTTTTGATTGTGCCTACTGAACTGACAGAATGATTGTTATTTGACAGGCATCCATTAGACTAGACAGTAAAAGGGTGTGAAAGTTAAAACAAATTGAAATTTGTTACACTTTTTTTATTTGCTGGTCATGCTAAAAGTGTTAAAAAATAATGTTGTTTGATTGGTGTTTTCCCACATTGCTTGTTGTTCAGTTTACAGTAATCTATAAAAAAAACAATACTCAGAATACTTCGAGAGTTTTTTTTAGTTTAACTTCCCAGAAATGTTGAATAAAGGCTCAGTTTAATTAAACCAAAATGTTTAAATATTTCTGAGGTGGTCACATCACAAGTAAAGTCAGAATGGCAAAAAATTAAAATAGGTGTGCCTCAAGGTTCGATTTTGGGACCTCTTCTATTTCTTATATATATCAATGATCTTCCAAAAAATGTTTCCAATAATCTAATTCTGTATGCAGATGATACTACTGCAGTAGTTAAAACAAAAAACAATGAGGGATTAAAACATAAAATTGAAGAAAGCCTAACCGAATTGGGGAAGTGGTTTGAGATCAATGGATTGAAAATGAATGAAGAGAAAACCAAATTTGTAAGATTTTGTACACCTCAATCAATGGCACTCACTGATCAATCTCAACCAACTGATGATAATGTAAAATTTTTAGGGCTATATATTGATAAACACTTGACCTGGAGTAAGTGCATTCAGTCGGTAATTGGAAAATTAAATTCAGCCTGTTTTCAAATGTTATGCTTAAGAAATTCTATAGACCTGAAAACTTCTGTCATGCTCTATTATGCTTACTTTTATTCAATAGTTCAGCATGGAATTGAATTTTGGGGGTTCGCCTCGGAAATTGAAAAAGTTTTTAAAATTCAAAAAAAGTTTATAAGAATTATGACTTTTTTACCATGGAAATCTTCGTGCAAAACAGTTTTTAAAGAATTGAATATTATGACTATTCCAAATTTGATTATTTACAAAACATTGTTAGCGGTGCATTCAAATTTTGATGACTACATTAGAGAAAACTTTGACCACATATATAACACTAGATTTAAAAATAATTTCCAATATCCGAGACACCGACTGAAGCTTGTAGAAAAAACACCTAAATACATGGGAAAAAAAATTTTTAATAAACTACCCTCAACTCTAAAAAATGTAATTAATAATAAATCTTTTAAAAGCAGCCTTGCTGATTTTCTGATTAGCAAAACGTATTACAGTGTTAATGATTACCTCAATGAAACTAACCAATCAATATGACTCTATTTTGTATGACATAGAAACTAATTTTTTTTTCTGTCATCGTTTAACTAATTTTGCCAACTTGTTTACAAACATTTTTTATGCATAAGACATATTGTTGTACATTAGGTTAAGTTAGTAATAATTTTGACAATGTCATCTGTTTTTTAGCTGTGCTATGATTTAAAACGTTGATGTGACAATTTTTTTTTTTTTTAACTTAATTTTATTTTACAATCTGTTCAATACTTTGAACAATTAGTAAAAGAGATAATATAAATAAGTGTCTTGACCAAGAATCTTCCCTGTGAAAGATCTTGCAAAATTAAATAGTCATGTCATAACTAAAACTATACAAATCGGTATGGGAGTTCTAGAACTTTCACAATTTTCAGTCTGTTGGGAAAATCACTATTGTCCAGCAAATTAACGGCTATATTGTTCGGGTGGGTTTCGAGTTTTTCTTGATAGTTCTTGCTAATTCTTGTTATTTCTTCAATTACTGTAGGTATTCTGAAATCTTCATGGATTGTTCGATTCGAAACAAACCACGGAGCATCAACTATTCTTCGTAGCGCCTATGACTGAAATCTTTGAATAATTGCTAAGTTGGATTTACTTGCCGTTCCCCAAAGCTGTATCCCGTACGTCCAAATAGGTTTGATCATAACTTTGTAAAGTGTGAGTTTATTGGTCAACGAAAGCTTAGATTTTTTGCCTAGAAGCCAGTTGAGTTTACGAACCTTCAAGTCCATTTGTTGTCTTTTACACCAAATATGTGTTTTCCAAGTTAATCGTTTATCCATGTGGAATCCTAAATACTTAACGCTGTCCACTTCTGTCAACGCTATATTGTTCAAAGTAACTGGAGGGCAGTTTTCTTGTCTCAGCGTGAATGTTATATGTAAAGATTTTGTTTCATTAACTTTAGTTCTCCATTTTTTTAGCCACAGTTCGAAATCATTCAATGTAACTTGCAATTGATTTGAAGCATCTTGAGGATTTTCGTGAATGGAGAGAAATGCAGTATCATCCGCAAACGTAGCAACCGTAATATTTTGGCCCACGGGGATGTCGGAGGTATATAGTAGATATAAAACAGGTCCAAGAACACTGCCTTGGGGTACTCCAGATTGAATAGGCTTCAAGTCGGTTAAAATTTCTTGAAATTTAATCTGGAAGAATCGTTCATTTAAGTAAGATTTTAACAAACTGTAAAAAGAATGGGGGAGCAAGGATTTAAGTTTATACAGAAGTCCAGTGTGCCACACTTTATCGAATGCCTGTTGTACATCCAGAAATGCAGCAGAACAGTACTTTTTTGTTTCAAATGAATTTTTAATGATGTCTACTAGTGATGTGACAATAAAGAATTATTTATTTATTTATTTCATCTATTTTTGGCTATCAGAAGGAAATTATGTGGGGGCTAACCACTCTGAAATAATTAAAACAAACAGAAATAATAATCTATAAAAATAAAAAATGAATCCCTTATTTAAGGTATTTCATAACTCGAGAACCAGTGCACCAAATTGGATGATTCTTTTATTGTTGTGTTCCTTATTGCCAGGGGTAGGTTTTTATGAAAATTTATAATCCATTCAACCCTTATTTAGTAATTGGATTTAAAAAATTCAAAACAATATTGCCTTTACACTTAGCAAAATGGAAAATGGAGGAAAATGTTTTCATTAAACTGTGGGATACAATAATCCAACGAAAATAATCAACCTGGAGGCAAGTGAGCGCATTGAACGAGCTCCTGCCAAAAGGTGAGTGAGGGTAGAGAACTAACTTCAACCAGGACGTGATTGAGCGATGCAAACGAGCTCATCTTGAGATTGAACGAGCATTTGACATAAAATGACAACCACATTTAAGACAGGACGTCTGTCATCGGGCCAGCTAGTTTTAAATAAAACTATAGAAGGACGCAAAATTGAATATACTGCCGTTGCAGCATACCAGCAGACTAAGAGAATTTCTGTTTGCCTGATTTGATTTTCACTTAAATTTATTTTAGTAACAAATTAGTTTAATGAGTACCTAGGTTTACTGCTAGAAGGGGTAAAAAAGGGTGTTTTTTGTAAAATATAAATAGAACTTAGTATAAAATAAATACATTTTCCAAGTCTCAAAGTCTATCCGTAAGATCAAAATATATCCATAAGCAAGCAAAGTACAACAAATTACTTACTCTCCATAACAATAACATGTAAATTTAAAAATTAAAGTTTTTTGAAATGTCTTCATATAATCATTGGGCGCGTAGGCCTATTTGTTTTTCAACTTCTACAAAATGGTTTGGAAACAAATTGCAAAATTTTTAAGTCTTGAGGATCAAAAATATGTAAAACCAATTTTCACCCCATAAAACCCCGTTCCCATGATCCGATCATGCTGGTTCGCAAGCTCATTCAAGTCTATCCTGCCCCACACCCTCAAGCCAAATTTCATCAAAATCAGACAAAAATTACACTCAAGTTATATTGCGTTCATGAACACACACACATACGCAATATATATAACAATTGAATGTATAGAGAAGTGTTTTTGGCCTCTGGGGACATCAAAATGAAAAAGTAAATTGGTCCTGGGCCTAGGTCTTACCGTGCCACCTACGGTAATAGGTACTTAGCTTAAATTCACTAACAGCTTCCTGTATTAATGGTTCGTTTGTAGTTATTCACAACAGAAACAGAATGGATCATCAACATAAACAAATTCAAGAGATTTAAGAGAGAGAGAGAGAGATTCAATAGATTTATAATGTCATTCAAAGTAATAAAATACAAATAGGTAGTCAAAACTATGCTAAAAATAAATCAAACCAAAAATATTATATAAATAGGCTAAATAAAAATGTTAACCATTGCAATTGCAAACCATGCTGAAATTGTTTAATCTCACACAGACACAGCAAACAAAGCGGCAAACCATGCAGTGCAGTTATGGCAAAAATAAAAAATAAATAAAATTGTGGTAGATACATAATGAGCACATAGAAAAAAATTACAATATTTTGATACATTTGGACTTCCACAACAACCAAACACTTTCCCAGGAGAGCATTGTAAAACTTTATACCAGTAACAGGAAAACAGTTATTAGTTTTTTACTCAATCTATTTTGCTACTTAAATGTACATTGCTTCTATTTCTAGTTAAATATGAGTGGACATCCTTGTTGCAAACAAAATCCTCTTCCACGTCCTTAATAGCTAACAAAGATTGATAAATATTCACAACAGTCATCCTAATGCAAAGTGCAGTGAACAAATGCCTATAATGCTCCATAGATAGTGAACCTGACATATTACCCGGATAGCCTTTTTTTATAGAACAGTATACTTTGCGGGGAGTGACCCCACAGGAGTGTCCCATATACAATATGGGCCTGGAAAAAAGAAACGAAAGCAAGTCTCAGAAAGTTAAAATGTACCTAGTTCAGAGGGCAACTTCCTCAAAAGTCTTACAATATTATCAGTTGAATAAACTGAATAGTTCACAAAAACTAATTTTGAAAAAAACGAGAACATTCTTTTATGGACCCAGATGAGTCTCGAACCCGGTACCTTCGCCTTTTGAGCCTCATACCTCTGAGCCATCTGTGATTGATGATTTACTCTTTTTACACAAAGTGCATCTATGTGGTCATCCCACGCAAGCTCCGAATCCAGGGTGAAACCTAGCAATCTTACAAACTATTAGTCACTGGAAAATTTTTAATTATGAATAAAAATTATTTCTTGAGTTTTGGCTACATTCAAAGTTAATTTATTTTCATCAAACCATTGAGACGTTTCATTTAACAATGTGCTAACAGAATTTTTTGTCATATGATCAAAATGTCTAGCAAAAATAGTAGTATCATCCGCGTACATGAATATATCATTTGAGACGCCATCCACAAGTGTCATTCATGGCAACAATCAACAATTAATAAGAAAGGCCCAAAAGGACGGAGCCCTGGGGGACTCCATGCTTATCATCGACCAGGCCAATGCAGAATGGTAGGACTCAAACATTTTGAGCACACAGGCTCCAACCCCATACATTGAAAGCATTTTGACAAGTATCATGTGGCACACAATCAAAAGAGGTTGACACAATATTTTGTTTGTCTTCAAATGCATTAAGAATAACCTGCGAAAGGGAGCCCGCCGCAGTTACTGTGGAAGCCTGAGCAGGGACTAGTAGCACACCCAACCTCAAGAATTAACAATGCCCTGGTCTTCAAGACTACCGGTACCGGTACGGAGAAGAGGAGGATGTATGCATGTATTGACTACCTATACACCTGTCAATTCTACAGTAGTAGATGGTAGAGTATGTTTTATCTATGGTAGTAGGTTATGGAATAGTCCCTTAGTAGATTTCTGTTGTGACTTTGAATTAGAGTTCATAATAAGCACGCATTTGAATAAACTCTTTTATTGAAAGTAATATTTACAACTGCAAATTGAAAAGGTAAACATTGTTTTATATCTAATGACAACAGCTGATAATATACAGTATAAAGAATACTACAATCTCCCCCACTTATTTTCAACTCATTTTGTAACATAGTCTTTAAGATAATCTGGAGCTTTATGAGTGCGGGTTGAACATCGTACTCGTGGTCGTGGTGATGTTGGTTGTAAGTTCTCTTCAGCTGGTAATTGGACTAATTCTGGAACTTGGATAGGAACTTGCTGTTGCGGAAGTATGGGTACTTGCATTGGGACTTGTGGAATTATGGGAACTTGATTAGGTACTTCTTCACATTCGTTGAAACGAACCTTCTTTACTTGAGTTTTCCGGAGTTGGTCTAGATGACGTTTCAGTGTTCTTCCAGAATCTAACCTTACAATATAGTGAAGAGTCCCTAGTTTCTGTATAATCTCACCAAATGTCCATATATATTTATTATTTTGTGAATACTCCCTAATGAGAACTCTCTCCCCCACATTGAATGTTCGAACTCTTATTATCGAAGGAGGATTCTTTGCCGGATGGTAAGGTCGAAGAGCATCCAGCTTGATGCGGATCCTACGATGAAGATATCGTTCTGCAGGTGATTGTCCATTTGAGAGAGGAGTGGCGCGATATTGTTGAAGAATCTCTTGAACCTTTGTATGTATTTGACGATGGTCATCTTCCAATGCTTTCAATCTTTGCTTCAAAGTCTGGATAGTTCTTTCAGCAAGGCCATTTGTAGCTGCATGTCCAGGAGCAATCAGTTTCTGGAAAATTCCATTGGATGAACAGTATTTCTTGAATTCTGCGCTGGTGAAAATTGTGGCATTGTCTGATACCATCACTTGAGGATAGCCATTAGATGAGAAAATGTTGTCGAGAAGAATAATAGTATTAGAAGTTGTAGGAGCATTTCTCAATACTTTAACTTCTACCCACTTTGACTTGGCACACACACAAACAAGAAAGTAGTGGTTTTGAAAAGGCCCCGCGTAATCTATATGAATACGCTCCCAGTTTTCTTCTGGCTCTACCCATTGATGAAGGGGTGCTTTGGGAGGATTGAATTTTATGTGGGCGCAAATTTCACACGATTGGACTAATTTCTCTATGTCCTTGTCAATCCCTTGCCAATAAACGTATCTTCGGGCTAATTGCTTCATCTTTGTAATACCAATGTGAGTAGCATGTAGTTGCTGTAAGACTTGAGGTTGAAGGCTGTTAGGAATGACAGCACGAGTTTCCTTGAAAAGTACTCCGTTGTCCAATGTGTATGGTAGGTCAGCAGAAGAAGACAAAAGTTTCCTTTTAATTTCTCTAAGATTTTGGTCAGCTTCAGTTTCCCGGGCTAGAATAGTTGCATTTAAATGTTCAGAAGATATTTCAAAAATTGTTTCTGAATGTAGCAAGGTAACTTCATTGTTTAGGAAAATGTCTAAGGTTTCAGAATGTTGAGTCACTGGAGCTCTAGATAAACAATCAACATTAGCATTTGCTTCCCCTTTCTTGAAACGTATTGAATAGTTAAACCCTGATAGAAAAGATGCATAACGGAGTAGACGGCTGGAAGTCATGGGTGGTAAGGATTTGCTTTCATGGAAAATTCTTGAAAGAGGGGCATTATCTGTAATTAAGGTGAAGTGAAGTCCATACAGATAATTGTAAAAATGACTGACTCCAAACACGATCGCAAGAGCTTCTCGATCGAGCTGACTGTAATTTCGCTCTGATGGAGTTAAGGATCTGGATGCGTAAGCGATCGGTTTCTCTTCATCGTCAATTATGTGACTCATTACAGCTGCAATTCCGGTAGGACTGGCATCACATGTTAGAACGATTGGACGATGGGGGTCATATGGTACGAGAATTCTTTTAGAAGTTATTTCCTCCTTGAGACAATCAAATGCAGTTTGACAATCTATTGACCAATGAAATCTTCTATTTTTCTGTAGAAGCTGTCGAAGAGGTGTTGTTTTTGTAGATAGGTCTGGGATGAACCGAGCGTAGTAGGTAACCATTCCAAGAAATTTCCGGACCTCATCAATATTCCTTGGTTGAGGCATATTACAAACAGCTCTAATCTTTTCTGGACTTTTTGAAATTTGATTGTACTTAATCACATGACCAAGATAGTCAATCTGTTCGCAAAAGAATTTGCATTTGTCTTTGTTTAGATGCAAGTCGTTCGCATGTAGACGGAATAGACACAACCGTAAATTATTGTAGCATTCATCTTTTGTTGTACCATGCACGATTATGTCGTCAAAATAAACTTCAGTCTTTGGTAACCCGTTTAGAATTTGGCTTAGAATGCGATTGAATTCGGCAGGCGCGGTCTTGATTCCGAAACTAAGTCTGTGCATCAAGTATGTACCGCGGTGTGTAGTAATAGTTTGAATTTTGCTGCTTGGGGCATCAACTGGAATGTGCAAATAAGCCTTGTAAATATCAAGCTTGCAAAAATATTTAGAGTCTCGCAAACAGTGTAAAACATCTGGAATGTGTTTGATCGGGAAATTAGATGAAACAAGACGATCATTTACGCCTGTTTTGTAATCGACGCATAACCTCACTGTGCCATTTTCTTTAGGAATAACAACCAAAGGCGAACCCCAATCGCTAGCATCGACTTTAGATATTATGCCGGATGATTCAAGACTGTTGAGTTCTTCCTCAACCTGAGATCTTAGGGCAAACGGAACATTACGTTCTTTGGTATACACAGGTTTAGCGTTTCCACGTAATTGAAGTGTAACTTTGTGGTTGGGCAAGCATCCAATTCTTTGGTCAAAAACTGTGGAAAATTCAGAAAATATGTCATCAATTGAATGGAAGGTTTCGGAGACATTGAAAAAGTTAGGTTGATTTGAACCATCATCTATTTCTTGTAGACTTATATGTAAGTGTCGAATCCACACTCTTCCTAGGACTGCTGGACAATTATCAGGAACTATATACATATCTTCAATTGATTTATGGTTTTTGTAAGTAACCTCAACTGTAACTTTGCCCAATGGTTTAAATACATTATTTGTATAAGCACGGAAATACACATTAGTTGGGTCAAGTTTGACGTTGAGATTTAACTCATTGAAAGCCTTTTCTGGTATTAATGTAAATCCTGCTCCGGAATCTATCTCAAAACGCATTGGCTTGTTATCAATTGAAACTGTAGCAAAATACTTTTGTGAATCGGGTAAATTTGATCGTTCGTTCTGGTCAAATATGTCTATGATATTAGGTTTGGTAACTGGATGAACTTCAGTGATTTGATTTAAGCCTAGCGGAATGTCATCAGAGGTTGAAGAAATGTACTTTGTTGAATTGAACTTAGATTGATTGGTAGAAGACTTATTTTTCATTTGGGTTGAAATGCAAACTTTGGCTACATGGCCTTGTTTCGAACAGGAAGTGCAATGAAGTGATGACTTGCTAGTGCGACACTCAGTTGCGCGGTGATTATTTCTACCGCATCGAAAGCAAAGATCTCCAAAACCTAGGCGATTGAAATCTACTTTTGATTGAGAACGATAAGTATGACCAGAATTTGGATTCTTACGGTAGTTTGAACGACTTCTCTGATGTTTTGTACCTACATTTGAAAGTTTATTGATATCTACATCAGTTGGAATTGAATGCTGATGTTTGTTCAAAGCCTGGGTCTCTAATCGGGAAGCTTCCAAAGCAGTAGCTTTGGTTACAATGTCTTTGAATGAAGTAGTGTCTGATTGTAATAACTGTTCTCGAATCCAGTCATCTTTTAAGCCTCTTATGAATTGAGCTCTTAAAAATGTATCTGAGACTGAAACTTGTTTTGAACATTCACACTGGACTGTAAATTCACATTCAGACAGGTCTTTTTGTAGTGAAGCTATGTATTCAGGAATTGATTGATTTGCTTTTTGATAAGTGTTTAAAAAGTAATGTTGTGAAACTACAACGTTTCTGTGTGGTGAAAGCATGTCACGTAGTGATTTGACCAAAGTAGCAAAATCTAGGTCTTTGATAGGTTTTTCAGGTCCAATTAATGATGAAAGATTATTGTAGTGAACAGGAGCCAATTGAAGCGCAAGAAGTTGTGCTTTTTTCATTTCATCTGAGATGTTTTTGACAGCAAGATAATTTTCAAAGCGTTCCAAATAGTTTTTAAATTTTTCCTTTTTCTGATCGAAATTTTCAAATGGTTGAATACTTACTAACGAGTGAGTCGTTCCAGTCGTATTCTTGTGATGTTAGGTGTTCTGCTGCTCCCGTCTCACCTCTCATTAGTCGATTACTGTTCATAATAGCCTACATTCATTTTAAACAGATTTTCTAAAATTTTAAATATTTATTTACTACAACAACCTCTAATTTATTACATAATGTATCTTAACCAATGACGGTCTCTTGACTATCTTTAGTTCCGAGAGGAACTAACTCCGATCCAAGAGCCGGAGTTGGACTTGTCGTTCCGGAGTCGGAGTAGTTCTTTCGGAGTAGTTCGTTCCGGAGTTACTCACCTCTAATAAGCACGCATTTGAATAAACTCTTTTATTGAAAGTAATATTTTACAACTGCAAATTGAAAAGGTAAACATTGTTTTATATCTAATGACAACAGCTGATAATATACAGTATAAAGAATACTACAATTTCCCATCCTTATGGAACAGATGAAGCCAATTTTATTGTTAGTTCTGTCCGGTTTTCTGTAGATGTCGTGTTTTGTTTGCAATTTGTTTCTATTATTTTAGGGTTAGTTTCTCATTATTTGTGTCTCACTGTTGGTTATATAGCTAGTGGACGAGTTATTATTGTTTATTATTAGATAGTTTTATTTGGCTAAACGAGGTTTTTAATCACTGAAATAACAAGAAACAAATTGTAAACAAAACACGACATCTATAGAACGAAACGGCACACGGAAGATTTCTCAGGTGCCGTTTGATGTCACTAACTGCTGACGTCACTTTGAGGGAACACCAATACCGCAACGATACGGCTCTGAGCCATCGGCCTCGGTGGTGCAGTGGATAGCGTTGCGGGCTGATAATTCGAATGTCCCGGGTTCGAATCCCGCCGGCGGCACTAAACTTTTATCAACAATTTTTTCATATCAGCAAGTTTGGTTGGTTTGGTTAGGTTATGACAGTTTAATTTTATAATTAAAAAATAATAAAATTGAATTTTAGGCAATTATAATTTTATTTTATGAACAAAACTATTTTTTAGATTAGTAAACCTTAAATCGATTTTTCCATTATCAGCACGTTTGGTTAGTTTGGTTAGGTTATGACAGTAATAATAGAAAATTATAAAATTGTCTGTTTCTTCAGACGCAGCAGTTATTGACGTCAAACGGCACCTGAGAAATCTTCCGTGTGCCCCACCGATCTATAGAAAACCGGACAGAACCAACAATACAATTGACTTCAGCTGTTCCATAAGGATGGAAAAGCTGCGGTATTTTTAACATTAGGTATATGGAAAGTACCCTTTAGAAAGGAATTACGACCTTAAAGGGCAATTTGTGAAATGATGGATGGTTTTGCGCAAGGCTTCTCGTTATGACGCACATTCGAAGTATATGGGGGTGTGACTTGTAGTTTTCTCAAAAGTGCATGGGTACTTTGGGATTCATGGATAAGGGAGTATGTTTTATCATAGATAAAACATAGTTGGTTAGTCTATGGTTTTATGGTTTTATCTATGATACAATCATGTTTACTTTCAGGCCAGCCAGTGACGTCATTTGTTTATGTTTAAGATCCATCCGTTTCTGTTCTAGTATTCGTGCTAGTATGCTTACTGCTAGTATTCATTTTTTTCGTGCGTTTGTTTGTTGTCTTTGCTTTGTTGACTTTGTTGTTCTAGTTGTTCTGTTTTGTTGTCTGCTTTGCAATTGCAATATTGCAAAACCAAACCATCACATCACATCACCAGTCACCACAGATGATGCAATTATTTGTAATTTTAGTGTGATCAATCGTAATCTGCCAAGAAGGTTTGAATTGTCTAGTAATTTTTTGTAAATATGCCTCTTTCTGATTGGATTCATAGTATTTTAGGGAACCATCATGATGGATATGGAAGGTATGTTAATAAATTAAAGGTCTTAACATGTAGCCTGATTAGGCCTAGGCTTAGTCCCAATCCTCCTAATTTTAAGGCTTTGGTCTAGGCCTACTGTCAGTGTCTGATCAAGGAGTCATACAGATACAGCTACGAACCGATTAGTTTTATACCTAATGTGCATTTTTGTTTTGACACATCCACACAAGCTATTATATGCACTTTATTGGTGAGTTAAGTTATAGTGGCAGATTCATACAAGTATATGGATGAACAATTTAGACCTTAAACTTATCTAACTTACTTGATGTAACTTAACTTACTATACATCTGGCTATAATAGGCCTAGGCCTACCATAAATAACAGCGATTGAAGCCAAATACCTTAAGCAAGTGACAATTATCATTCAAATTACCTAGCATATTTAAAATCCATCGTAAGACTAAGTTATATAAATGGTTTTGTCTTTTGTTTACAATCTGATGATGGCAATCTTGCTGCAACATTTTAATTGAAAGTTTATCTTTTGTTCACGGAGAATTAGGCCTAAGTATTAAACTTTGCCAACAAATCCTGGTCTTATTAGGATATACTCTGGTCTTATTAGGATATACTAAGTTTAACTTCGTCGAAGTTAGTGGTAAGTATAATTGCCAGATTCTTCACACAACATGAAAATTTGGTCGGCATTCGTAAGAGCTGAATTTGCCATAGTTTTCAGAGGTAACTTATCCTTACCTTTGTGTTTTGTTTTTCGATTTGTTGCAACATCCCTAACACAACCAACGGTCACAGCGACATCGATAGTAATATAATAAACCAGCCTTGCTGAGGTTCGCAAAAATATCGTTAAGAATCTTCAGCTGGAATTTGAGCTGGATTGATGAAGGTAAAGCCTATTTTTAGATTCTTCAACGATATCACTAACTTAACTTCGGCGAGATACATGGCAAAAATGCAAGCTTTCATGACATTTGTCATAACATTGCTAGTTTTAACAACATTCAGGTTGACATAATTACATTCTACCAACTTAAAAAAAAATTCCGAACTTTAGAAATACTACCTAAGTTACCTTATAATCTGAATCACCTACTTTAATTTAAATATAAATGAATATGTTTTGTTGGTAGGTAGTTTATAAAACTTCAGGTGCTTAGTTATATTAATTCTTTTTATACTTTCTAAACAATATAATTATGAAGTTCTCATTCCATGCGGATTTCTGCAGACCACCTGATGTTGGAAAGAACAGTAACTTTGGTCAGAATAATCCCAAAACACCACCTATGGCGCCTGAAGATGATGATATTTTAAGGTATGACCTCATACTATTTATTTATTCTATCCAGTTACAGCTGTATGTATATAGGTAACAATAATTAACCTAGATTATTTTAGCAGTTTGGTTTCAATTTTTATAAGTGTGCAGAGGCAGTGCTCTTGAATTATTATTTTTATACATCCAGATGTTTTCTATCTCTAAAAAAGCTCTTAAGTTCAATTCTTTATTTGGTAGATAGAATTATTATCAAAAGGTCCAACATTAAATTAAGTTTTGTTTAACTCTACCAAACGTGGAAGTAACCTGTGCTGTGTGTGGTGATTTTTACCTCTATAAATCAGTGTGCCCATCGAGGGTTAAGCATGATTGTAAACGTACCATATTCTTTGCCCTAATAACGCTGTTTACGCTAGTTTTTCTTACCTTAACAAAATAATGCTTAACTATGTCATATTGAAATAACATTTAATGTTTTAGGCAATTTTTCCCAACATTTGAACCTATGATGGATCCATTTGAAATGCACCACCAGTTACAACAGCAAATTAACGAAATGATGCAGTCTTTCATGGCCCATAATGGGTTACCTGGATTTGGTATGTTCACTTCTATCTTATCTACTTTGCTAAACAAATCAGAATGAGAAGAAGTCTGCATTATTATGCTTTTAATAAGTCTTTTGTATATAAAGCAAGGTTTTCTGTAAGAAAATTGTCCGAACCTTGATTTTCCTACTTTGAGTGATATTCTGCAGTGATGCCAATGTTGAATTTTTCATTCATTTTAGGCCTATCTTTCACTGCCGCAACCCCTAGGTTTAGCCTGACGTAATGTGAAAAACGATTCCGGGCGCGTGCCTAGCGTACTAGGACAAAAAAAAAACTTACCTTCACTGAGTTTCCAGATTGAGTGAGACTTGGTCTGCAGAAGTCAAGCCAACCAATAGTCTACTATCCATTCCACAATTTCTATATGCATATTTAAAGAATGTTAATGAACTAATGTTTTTTTTATTATTTTGCACTTTGCCATAAAAATATAAATACCCCTATGAATGTTTTAGGAACGTTTGAAGGTCCTGAAGTTCCTGCGATCACTGAAAAACAAGACCCGAGAGATCAGTACCTCAAGCCAGGAGTAAGAAGGTTGCCCCAAAGTGATGTGGGGGAGAATAACAAGTAAGGACTTAATTTTTTGTCAACTTAGCTTCCGAAGTCCTCTTGGTGGAAATTTGGTTTTTGGAGGAAAAAGCACAACTTGGCTTGGGAATACATCAAGGCAGAAGGAAGCGATACACACTAACTAGTGATGGTTGAATCTAGGAATTTCGAATCTCGAATCTAAATCCTAAAAAAATTGAATCTCGAATCTTTGAATCGTGAGTCCTAATAGTAATTACAAATGGGCTTATGGTGATTCGAAAATCAAGAATGGAATAGGAACCATTTACAACTTATAACCACCACAACGACAATAAACTCTATGGTTGAAGTCAATGTCACAGTGTACGGTATTGTAAAAGTAATGTCAAAATATAGGCCTATGTCTTATAATTCTATTAAAAAAAAATTGTTTTTTAAATTTTCAAATCTTGTTAATTGAACCTGGAATCCAAATCTTTTCTTGGGATTCGGTGGATTCGAGATTCGGATTTGACACATCCCTGCAAATAACTTACCTAAGAAAAGAATTTCAGGCGGTTGAAAATACAAAGAAAGTTCATATCATGGTAGCCTGAACTTAATTCAGACGAAAGAAGTATAATTTACTATAGAAATGTACTACCATTCTACTTCTCTTCTGACGAAGCCCCTTGTAGGGGTGAAATATCAAGTTTATTGTGCTGTTACCTTTCTTTGTACTTTCAACTACCTGAATCTCTCTTCTAGGAAAGTTAGTTGTGTATCCATTCATTCTTCATTCTGGGAGCAAAACAGGTTCCTTCTAAATAGGTTTAAGTCTAAAATGTTTGAGTGGCTCATCCAAAATCCATATTACTGTATAACAGAGTACTTAGTTTCTGATGTTAATATTAATTTTTAATTTAGAACCCACTGTATTTTATAGCTTCCTTGTAAAAGGTCAATGACAATAAAGATCATTCTTGATTCTTCCCTAATTTGTAAAAGGAGATAGCAATCCTGTTTCAAGATACTTGAGTGATAAAGAAACCATTATTATTTTTACCAATCAAAACGGCAACGCAACTGGTATAATCATCCAAATATGAATCGAGGATGAGTGAAAAAGTAGGCCTAAGATCCTCTTTATAGCTTTCATCATAAGACGATATAATAATGTCCAAACGTACCTTGTCAGAGTACAGACAATCTTTGACATGAAGTATCAAAATGTGCTACATATGTTTCGGCGGTTATTTATATAACTCCGCCATCGTCAGTCTGTATTATTTGTCATAAAACACAATCCTGGGGCTATGAAAATGAGTATTAATTTCATCACAAGCTTTAAACAAGCTGAGTCATCAAAAATATTGTACCTACATCTGATGTTGTGTAATTACCATTGTCCAGTACAATTGTTGGTGGACTCAGTTTGTTGCATAACTTTCACCTGGAATATATCAAATCCAGTATGTTATATTGTATTCTCGATGTTGTTTCATATTGGATGTAGTATAAGTGTTGATATGTCACTCGTTAGTTTCAGATCTGGGCCAATCACATCATGGCTTGACAAGTTCGCCCCAAAACCTGATCAGGACCGAGGTACTAATCAATCGCAGGTTATTTCCTCCTTCCAAATGTTTTCTCGGACGGTTACTTTGCCTGATGGAGTAAGTATGTTGACCTTCTTAATGATATAAAAATCATTAGAAATATGTTCCAGGAAATTTAATGGGCATTTAAAATTTTAAATAATACTCCCTATGCAGCAAACCTGCAGACCAAGTGAATTTTTATTTTTGTGATTGAATTTTTACTCCGTGGTTTTGTTTAACATGTCATATTTATTCCCCATTCAAATAGGCTAACATTGAGTTTAACAACTAATTAGTTTTGCTGCTATACATTTGAGGTATAGACTTAATAATAAATTTACTAACTGAAGCAGTATTAATGAATTAATTTTTCAAATTTAATCAAAATATATCAATGAACAAGCAAACTGCAACAGTATATTTATCCTCCATGAGAATAACATGGAGATTTTATATTTGTATTTTGGGAATGTCTCCATATGTTTAACCATTAAGCATACAACAATGCTTCAAAACACCAAACCATTAGACATAGAATTCAAAAGCTATTAAAACTTTAAAAAATATGGATGAAATTGCAAAATTTAATGTTTTGAGGGTAAAAAAGGAAGAAAAATGTTTTAAAACTTTGCCGCTAAAATGTTAAGTTGCAGGA
Organism: Macrosteles quadrilineatus; assembly: GCF_028750875.1. Classification (NCBI taxonomy): domain Eukaryota; kingdom Metazoa; phylum Arthropoda; class Insecta; order Hemiptera; family Cicadellidae; genus Macrosteles; species Macrosteles quadrilineatus. Next base: position 242,368 of record NW_026542632.1, on the reverse strand, counting down.
ACAGGAGTTTACCCTCAGGCTGTTTGCGTCCTCTCTTGTTTTGGAAGCAGATTTTTTTCAGTTCCGAATTTTGGTGAATAAGATGTTTAACACTTTTCTATTCCACACCTTTGGTCACTATAAGTATTAAAAAAGGTAAGTTTTGAACTATTGAATCAATTATAAAAAAGATGGCAACTAACATTTTCTATTTCATAGACTGTGAAGACGGAAGAAATAATCCGCAACCCAGATGGTTCGGAGGAGAGGATAGAATCTCACTCCAAAGTGGATGGAAGTGGCAATCCACAGTTCAGTACTCTAGTCGAACCAAATGTTCCAGGTATGAATGGTCTTTTACATGAACCATAGCTTAACGCACCAGAATTACTTAGGCCTATTCACATTCAGATCTCAGTTAGGGCTCTGCTTCTTAGAACTTTTATGTGTGAAAATTATTTCATTGAATAGTTCCCACAGTAACTTCATAGATTTCTTTTTATTGAGTGTTTACAATTACTGTAGACCCCTCTTAACCGACCTCACATCAAACGATAATCAAATTATCCACCCTTGATCGTAAAATATTACAGTTTGTTTTAACCGACCTATGTTTGAAAGCAGTTTGTTTTAACCGCCGCCTTCTATTATTCTCGGACTTTCTGCTCCCACGCTCGGCGATGGGAACCATACGCTTATCTCCACAGGATGTTCGACTAAGATTAAGCTATTTTGTATACATCCAAAGAAATATTCTATATTGCCAAAATGTCATCATTGTTCGTAGATCTAGCATATCTGATTTGTTATATGTGCGCCAAATTTATAAAATTGTAAAGTGCGTTGCAATTTTTATAACTGATTATCTTATCGCTAGAGTAAACAAACAATGCAACTTGTAGGGATGGCAGGAGGGGAGTTTAACGACTCCAAAGTCAAGATAGTTTTTGTGACTCAAGCTTCCAGTGATAGGCTATAAATAAGCATCCTGTCTCGTAACAAAATGGTTGCTTCTTGCTTGTGTATCTTTAATTTTGACCAAATGTTCTGTACTATATTACGATAGATTTGGAAAGCATAAATTAATATTACAGTAGGCCTACTAAATTTATTAAAATGAGATCTTTTATTGACTCTTGCCTACAACTATAATTTATTCCACTGAAAGTATTTGATTTAACCGTATTTTTTGTTTATTTGTGACTTTTCTATCAATACTTACTAAAAAGTTATTTTAAAAATGATGTAAGTACAACTTCAAAATATTGATTATACAATTCCAAATGAACAGCACTTCATTATGTGTTTAGAGATTGCCCGTTTTAACCGACCTTTTGAACTATCCGACCTAGGTCCTGTCCATTTACCGTCGGTTAAGAAGGGGTCTACTATATCTACAATCACAGATGATTGAAAAAAATCAAAGATTAAGTTTTTGGATTTCATAAGTTTAGTATAATTATTTTACTACTAGTTCAGTTGTCAGTTCATCAGTTGTATGTTTAGCTTTTCTTACAACCTAGCACTGTCGTCAGTTTTATATACAGTAGAACCTATTAAATCCGAACACCCGTAATCTGAACGTCCCACTAATCCGAACGCCTCATTGTTGTACTCAATACACAGTATAGTAGTTCTTGATTGTATACTGTGTTTGTTTATTGATATACACACTGTAATTGTTTCTACTGTAATGTCAAGTACTGTTTATTCACTACTACTGTATTAAATAAACTCTGAATTTTACTTTATAAAGCATTTTTCACTTTTACCATAACAATTACGATCCATTTTAGCAATGTTTTAGCTATTGTTATGTAAAAACAACTACCTATATGTTCTGTAATCTGAACTTCTCAATAGTCAGAACTACCTCCGTCCCAATTAGTTTGGATTAAAGAGGTTCTACTGTACATTTTTCATTTTGTCCTATTAATTTGCAGGCACAATCTGGTCAGATATCTTTAACTATGGATCAAAAAGCCAGAGGATAGAATCGCCGGAGTTTGAAGATCCAAAATATCAATGTCTCAAACCTGGATACGAAAACTTGGACCCTAATAGCAAAAAAATTGACACAGATCTTGATCAAATGTAAGTTTGGTGAATTCTGTAAAATCCATTCTATCCATATATCTATCTATCAGAGCTTTTAAGAAAATAAACTTAATTACTCTTGATAAGAGGAAAGAGTATTAACAATAGTCAGAGTGCAAGACAAACAATAAGGGGGGGGGTGACTAATCCCCCACTTTAACATTAATATATTGATGTAATTTTTATTCATAATACCACCCCAATGTCTTCGAGTGATTCCCCCCCCCCCCCCCCTTAATTCCAATGGTAAATTGCTGTAACTGTAGATTAACATGTATTTATAGATTAATAAGTCTTCACAATAAGTCTTTTAAAGTGGCTTAAGCAAATAAAATTTTTTTACGTAGTTTAATTGCAAACTAAGTAAATTAACCATAGAGGTCGTATGTTAAAAAAATCGTTATGTGAGTTAGTATAATAATCCTTGTTTATTCTTTTAGCATTGAAAAAGAAGGGATTGAAAGATTCTTAAAAAATTTGCCTCTTGTCACCAAAGAACCAGGGCCTGTTCAACCAAAGATAAACTCAGGTTTTGAGAGTTTCAAAAGAAGGATTGTAACCCTCCCAAATGGAGTAAGTGATTAATTCTGATTCTTTGTTCAAACAACACAAGTTTTTTTCTAATTTTTTAAACTAGTTCTCTGCTGTTCATCTTAGAAAATGGCTCAATTACTTAAACTTAATGTTTATACATTGCCGTGCTAACTATTACTTTCTCTATTTTAGGCTATTTAATACCTATGATATTTATATACTCTGGTTGCTCAGCTTGGCTGGCCGAGGCATCGGCCCTACTCACACACACGCAGGCCTCACAGACACAGACGCAAGGGGTTAGGACAGTCCATTGACCTGCCGTGTGAGTCATTACTGGCTCACAGGAATTAATCGATAATCGTTGTTATACCTTTGTTATTAAATCTATGCTTTCGAGTTCAGCTAAAAATTATATGTAAACAGCATATATGTTGCTAACAGTTAAGAATATTTTCATCCCCAGGAAACAAAGGTGTCTCTTGTAAATAAAACCGAGCTCCAGCTGTGTCCCCTGATATCAGACTCTAGGTCCAGCCCTGATCAACCAGAGTATGCCCATTGTAAATACGGACAAACTATTTATGTCATAGGAATTGTAGAATCTTCCATGATTGTGGCGAAATCATGGAAGATCTTACTACATTCAATCCAAAGTAACAAGATTCTATGATCTACGACTCTGCCACCAAAAGTTTGGGAAAATTGAGGATTAGAATCAGCCAATTCATATTTAAGTTATAAGGTTCGGCCATAAATTTCACGGTTAGTCCAGGCTGTCAGTAACAACACTGCCTTTGGGGCCTTGTAGAATAGTGTGAATTACATTTTTGATTGGGTAGAGAAAGTATTCTTGTCAGAATATTGTATCTAACAATCAAGTAACAAAACAACAGAAAACTCCATGGATAGTAACGTTTTTCTGTTAAAGCATAGGTAAAACAGAGATATGATTTTGAAACCGACAAAATTTTTTTGTACAATTTGTCCTTATATTATATCTTCTAATGTTTGGTCGAGTAAAATTTCAAATTTGAACATTTTTCTTGTGCCAAGGTTGTGGAAAGGGAAGAGGTGGTGCGTAATGCTGATGGTACTGAACAGCGTACAATCACACAAACTTGGCCTGACGGTACTTCCAAACAACTCATCGTGCCAGAGTCACCTTTTGCCGGTAAGTAAAGAAAAGTATGTTATATGACAAGTAAGCAACTAATTTTATTAAACAGGTTTAAATACCTGCTATCAAGCAATCCATTTCATTGCTTTTTAATATTATTTGGCAATCCGAAGGCTACATCCACAATGAAACTAATTTTAACTTGTCCTTTTATGGAAGATGTTTATATTAGAGGTTCCTGATATTTTTGGGTTAGGTCTCGGCCAACAGTTGGCCTAGGGGATTGGTTCCACTGTACTTTCATGACAAGTACAAGGGTGGACCCCACATTTGAATCTATTAAATCAATAAAGGTATATAATTTTTTATCAATGAAAAAATAGCAGTCCTGTATTAAGTGTATGGCTTGTGGTCAGACCAATACTAACCTAGTTGAGCATTACAGCGTGCGATCCAATTGCAGTGTAGAGATTGATGGTCTATACTTAAATTTGTTTGGATTGAGAAAGTTACCTGAATCAAATTAGAGGAATGAACACAACAGAAGAGAGATTTATCCTGGTTCAACTATCAGTCTGAATTAGAATGCCCACCACTATCATATAATTATTTTGTTGTTTTTTTCTCATAAATATTGAATTTAGAACAGTAGTTTGAAGTGATGGCGAATTCACACTGTTTATTTTTCAGGTCAAAGCCAGAATAGTATAACAGACGGACATTATGATGTACTTTCTGCGACTCTGCGTGGTGTAAAAGATTTTGTGAATATTCTGTTTAAATAGTTCTATGTTTTATGCTTGTATAGTTAATTGTATTTGTATATTATTTTGCAGAATTTTTCTGTATTTCTAAATTGTACATTGAAAGACTTTATCTAAATATATAAGTTTGTTGTCATGTTAATGGTTATTTCTCTAACCTGTGGACAACCATAATGTCATGTAATCTTAGTTACCTACATTTTAACATAATACAGTTTGATTAATTTTGTGCATATTATCACGAAATAACAATCTAACCCAAAACTCTCACTGAGCCAATAAAAAGCATAGCATTTGAAAATGCCAGTGTCTACCTACACCAGAATCTAGGAGCCATTATGATGTTGTGAGTTCTTAATAGTATTGTTGTATTCCTGGTTTTCACTTAAAACTTTATCAGACTCTGGTGGACATAATAATTACAAAAGTTTATATTTCTATGACACGGCCACAAACAGGTGTTTGGTTTGGGCTACTGGAGGTTGACTGTGACAAAGAGACCAGTACTGTAGTCGTAATTTTCCAGCTCACCATTGTCATTGTTGTATAAAAAATACAGGTCACCAATCAGTGTATAGGTTCTTTGGAAAAAGCAGAGTGGGATTGCTGTTCCCACTCTTTCCCGCTCCACTACACCACAGGAAGAGACGGTTAGACATCTACGGTGTTGTGATGTATATGGAGAGGGGATCAGGTGATGTTTTTTATAGCCAATGACGCCCATAGGTGGTGTCCCCATTTAAAAATGAGAATAATAATAATCTATATATACTACGTAAGCCAATTCTTTGCGTCAAAATTGTGGGAGACTGGTTGTCAAGTTTTACGCTTATACGTATGTTTGAGGTAATGGGGAAATTTTTATTTAAAATTACTACACTATTATACGACCATTGGGTGATGTCAGTACAGTGTATTTAAATGTTGTTAAAGACGAACTAGAGCAACTAAGAGATAAGGCCAGGAGTGTGAATGGCTTATCAACAATGGACAATGCACCTACCCCCGCCCACGCCCATCCTCCAAGCTCAGCTGATCCGGCAGTCGTGGTTATGCGTTCGACCTGCATATGGGATGAAAATAGTATTTTTCAACCCTGAGGAAGCGGAACGTTTTTTTAGTTCTGCGAAACGTCGGACTTGTGATGCCATGGACGATTTCATGTTGTGTATGTGCTTATATACAATAATGCCCGCAATAATCTTCGTAAATAAATAACACATTGCCTAAAAGCATCTCTTTCAGAAACAAAATGTACCATGTCACAACAAGAACAAACCTGTTTATTTAATTTACCTTATTTTATTTTAGCAGTGACAGTCAAAGTTTAAAATATTTTGTATAAATATAATGCTACCTAATAATGCACTACCGGTAATGATTCAACTAAACTGTCTGAAGGTATAAAACTTGATGGAAATGAATCTCTCTAGTTTTTGGAAATGGATATGGCAATGTCTTTATTGCCATTGCACGTGTGTCCAAGAAAGTTCAACATCTAAATAATAAACAAGAAATATTGTAACAGAATCTATCAGTCATATAAGACTTTATTAACTCGCTTCTGTGACCTAAACTCTTTTAGCATTTCTTAACGTGATAATTTTTACTATGAGGAAACTGTAAAAAGTTGCAGTAACTTAGTGTGTTCATACTCTGGGAATAAAAACAAAAATTTAAAAAAAGGGTTTATTTGTACAGTTAACAGAAGAAATAGGCGTAAAAAGTCTTGGTTGATAGTTAGTTCTTGAAACCACCTCCAAAACTCTTCCTAAATCCTCCACTATCTCGTCCGCCTCTAAAACCTCCTCCTCCTCTTCCTCCAAAACCGCCCCCTCCTCTTCCTCCGCCAAAACCACCTCCGCCTCTTCCAAAACCGCCTCCTCTTCCACCACCTCTTCCCCCTCCTCCAAAGCCTCTGCCTCCTCTAAAACCACCTCTTCCTCTGTCTCCTCCGCCTCCTCTGCCACGACCTCTTCCCCCACCTCCTCTTGAACTCTTCACTCCGGGAGGCTGGGGTAGAAACCTCTTCAAGGGTAAGATCTTTTCTGGATTGATATACAACTGAAATACAAATACGTAAATGAGCTATTGGTGAATCGAGGATGAAACATAAGCTTCTGGTTGTGTTTATGAGACATCTATGTAAACACTAGCTGCAAAAAGGTTTTTGTTGGCTCTATCAATTTATCAGCTATGTTCCACACAAGAAACCAATGGAAGCCATGTGGAAACGCATTTATTTATAAACATTTCTAGAATGGCTCAAAGTAGCAGCACCTAAAAGATCATATTAGATGATATTAGTAATGAAAAATGCTGGTTTCTGTCAACTGTGGTTTTATTGCAATCAAAAACTTAAATAGTTGAGCACTCAAATTTTATTTTGTTGAAACAGATTCCGATTTGACTTCTCCATATTTAAATATTAAATTTTTACTTTACTCTCTACACAATAGCATATGGAGGGAAAGTATTGTTTTTGTCAACATTTACGAGTTTAAGTTATGGGTGGAAATTGTTGAGTGGGTTTATATCCCTTTGAAAAAAAGTGGTGATGTCTGTTGTGTGGGGATGTGTACAGAGCTACAGACTACAACTGTGATCTGCTTTTGATACAATTTAGATAGTGGTATCTCCGGGAACTTCAGTATTTAAAATATATATATATTTATATTTCAATGTGGATATTACTGTAAAACACAGAAAACTACAGAAATATATACAAAAACGGCTACATTTATTTTATCTTATATTAGCCTACTATTCATCCTGAACAAAATTACATAACCCCTAGCACTGTAAATTCAAAGGATCAAGAGTTATTGCAGTTTTTGTGATTTTTCCCAATAATTATCTGCTTACCCAGTATACTGCCTACTTGTTTTATATTTTTTGCTCATAGTAGTATAGTATTTTATGTTCAATGTTTATGCCAATCTAATGGGAAAGAGAATATGTCAGTTTGCTGATACTGTTTATATATATATATATATATATATAAACTGTCATATGGTATAGTAGTTGACTAAAATAAAGCTAAAGTCTAACATTTACCTTTGTGTTTTTCTTGAAGGATGAAGCATTCATATTGTCATTAAGTTTAACTGTAACAGAGTAGTCCCTTACGTTTCCGAAAATCTCATCAATTTTGCCGATACACTCTTTGTTCTCCAGATATATAGGAGCGTTGAAGTAAGGAACATCCTCCATTTCTACTTTGCAAACCAGATCATCTTGGCAAGGGTAGTCGTAAAAACCTAGCGGTATTACCTGGAATATGGAGATAGACATTATCAGATACTAGATACATATTATAAAATTATAAAACTTCTAAACACAATAAGAGAAAATTATTTGAGCAGATTCACCCTTATCTTAAACACTGCAAAGTTTTCATCTCTGTTTAATTGTAACAAACGGTGTATTTTTCCAATTTTGATGATTGAAAAACACTTCACTGCTCAGTGCCCCAAACCCCATAACCTATTCAAAACAAATACTTTTGTACTTAGGCATAAAATGAGGCTCATTGTGTAAACCTTAACTTTTTTAAGAGTTTGTAGCCCACATTAGTGAGCGTAGCATTTGGAACAGAGCGAGTGACGGATTATGTACATTTGTGGTTGTGGAGTTCGACTGTTTTGAATAAGCTGTCAATTGGGGTGTCATATTGTTGGGTGCAGCCTTGAATCATATGTTAACAATCTTAATTCTAATATGAGTTACCTATTGCTAAAAAGTAGGCATATAAATTACTTTTCTTCAGTCTTTAGACAAATACTTTTGGGTAGCCTACATTTAAAATTGAGCTTTTTTTTATTTTGTTGGCCGACACGATGCCAACGGATTTTATTTGAAAGATGATGCCGTTTACTGAAGGTACAATGAAACCTAGACTTGGTTAGTAAATCCCTCTGAACAACGGAGTGTAACTTCCTGTTTTGTTATGAATGTTGTAAAAAACAAATGCCAGATCAATACCGTACTAAAAAGCATACTTTATTGAATTTATTTTTGCTTTGGATACAAACTTTATTTTGATCAATTTGGGCACGTTTTGGACCATAAACTTTTAAATGCCAAAGAAAAGCGTGATTACCATTATTAACTTAGTTATAGCATAGGTACGGTACATAAAACCATAGATAAAACATACTCCCTTAGTAGATTAGTCATCCTAATGGAACAGCTAAAGCCAATTTTATTGTTAGTTCTGTACGTCCAACTATAGAGGTTATGTTTTGTTTACAATTTGTTTCTTGTTATTGCAGTCATTTAAAACCTCGTTTAACCTAATAAAACGATATAATCATAAACAATAACTGGTCTCCTAGTTATATAACCAAATAGTATAGCAGAAATCATGAAAATAACCCTAAAATAATAGAAACAAAATGTTGTCTACACTAGCGATCAGTGTGGACGTACATGAACTAGATACAAAAAACAAGCTTCAAAATTTACAATGGGATGAGAAGTCTACTTGTGTTGCTTAGTCTATGATAAAACGTACAGATCCAAATGAAATAAAAGTAGTCCTAAACAAGATGATATTTGAAACATACCGTTTCAGGTGGACCCTGGTCGAAACCACCTCCTCCTCCACCACCTCTTCCCCCTCTTCCTCCTCTGAATCCACCACCTCCACGGAACCCTCCGCCACCTGTAATGCATTTATTTTAGGCCCTACATATAGTGATCCAAAATAAGGTAGGCCTACTTTGGTATTATACTGAGGACACCCTTATACAGCGCTGCAGCGGTTGTATTAGGTTGGGTTATAATAAATAGAAAGTATGACTCATCTGGTATCGTTTGATTCATAACAAAACTAGGAAAGTCCTACAAACATATTTTTCATTACTCTACACACGAAAGTACACTTTCTAAACGTAAAATGAGATAAGAAAATAGGTAATTCCCGCTACTGCACGGAAAAGTTACATAACGTTAACTTTCCGTGCGTATGTACTGCACGGAAAGTAACCGCTATGGGATTTTGCGGTGCAGTCAGATCAGCTGATTGTATTGTTGTTGAAAACACATTCCTCGCTTATATATTGACATTGTCAGTTAGGTTATGTTTGTTGAGATAGATTCTTTGAACTATGTGTACTAATATGGATAATATTCCTGAAACTTTGATGAACAGAGCGGTAAGTGTAACAAACGAATTATTGCCTGATGTGTCGCGTTTAAGATACGAAAATGAATACGATAAGCTTTGTACTTGGTGTCAAAAAGAAAACATTAAACCTAGCCAGGTTAATGATGACATACTTCTAGTCTATATGTCAGAACTGTCGAAAACTATGAAACCTAGCACCTTGTGGAGCAAGTATTCAATGGTTAAAAATGTCTTAAAAGTAAAAGAAAATCTTGGAAATTTAAAATTTCCAAAAACAGTTGCATTTTTAAAGAAAAAGTCTGTTGGTTTCAAACCTAAAAAAGCGAATGTTTTTACATCTGATCAAATTTCTCAGTTCATGATCAACGCTCCCGACAAAGAATGGTTGTTAAGTAAAGTAATTTTGACGTTTGGCATTTTTGGAGCCCTTAGGCGAGATGATCTATTACGCCTTAGCATAAATGACGTAAAAGATTATGGCAGTTTCATTAAGGTTACATTGAGAGATGGTAAAACACATGCTAGCAGAAGTTTCATCATTACAGACGATGAATGTACGTATCAACCCTGCCAGCTAGTACGTAAATATTTGTCTTTACGCCCATCAAAAATGACGAGCCCTAGACTTTTTGTTGGCTTCAGGCAAGGCAAGTGCGTAGCACAACATGTCGGGAGTCATACGATTTCGGATGTTCCCAAAAAGGTCGCCCAGTACCTTAAGCTAGAACAGCCTGAATCCTACACAGGTCATGGTATTCGACGCACATCCGCGTCAATGCTGGTGGAAGGGGGAGCGGATTTACTCACACTCAAGAGGCACGGAGGCTGGAAAAGTGCAACCGTTGCTGAAGGTTACATTGAGGAGTCCATAAATAGAAAAATTGATGTGTCTAAAAAACTTTTTTCAAAACCAAGTACTTCAATCTCAAATCAAAACAATTCCTCTTTGAATTTACTTCCAATCAGAGACATTACTAATTCAATTTCAAATTACAACAATTCCTCTTTGGATTCACTGCCACTCAATAACATTTCTAACAATGATGAAGAGGTGAATCTGGTTTCAAAACAATATTTTACAATCGACGATGTAATTTCATCAGAAGAAGATACTGTGCAAAATCGCAATTTCATTCAAGAAAATAATAAAGTTGATGGAACACACTCGGAAGTCAATGTTGCAGAAATGAGAAAAAACCTAAAGCTACCACAAAAAATGTTAAACATAAGTGAAAATCAAAACTGCGACTTAAACATACATTTTCATTTTCATTAATAAAGATTTATCAGCGTGTTGATCCTATGTAATCATCAAAGGTCTCTTTCTTTATTTGTTTATTCATCAGCTTGTTCTGTAGTTAATTTAATAAAGATACTTTTTTTTACCCAAAATAGTCTGTTTTTCCTCAAACTATTGGCCATGCAATTATTAATAAGTGCACGGAAAAAACTCATAACGTTAAGTTTCCGTGCTTATGTCGAGGTACATACACACGGAAAGTTAGCGTTATGAGTTTTTTCCGTGCACTTATTAATAATTCAGAGTTGAGTTTTTTTTCATTAGTTCGGTTTTTTCTCTTAATACTAAGTTAAATAAACGAAAATTTTCATGTTTTTATAAGTTTTCGGTATCGTAATGAAAAATAATGTTCAATACTCGCCTCGAAAGTGTCATTGCGGGGCACGATGGCGTTTCCAGCGCTCGGCTTCGCCTCGCGCGAAAATGCCATCTCTCCCCGCAATGAGTCACTTTCCAGTCTAGTAATGAAAACTACTATTATGATAACATAACCGCCGCAGCGCATTGTAAAATAAGTGGCCTCTGTATAATACCAAAGTAGTCTACCCAAAATAATAAGTGCAAAATAAATATTGATCGCAAAAACTTAGATGTTGATGTTGACGGTTTTAACGAATTGTAAATAAAAGTTTAGTGCAGAAAATAAGATACCAGACAATCTGTTTGACATTTTGTAGTCTACATAGCTAAGTAGCGGTGGGGCACACGGGAGGGACGATGGCTAAAAATTATAAAATCAATTTTAAAATTTAGTATTGTAAAATTAAACTGTCATAACCTAACCTAACCAACCAAACTTGCTGCAATGCTAATATAAAAAAGATATAAGATAAAAATCAAATAAAGCAAAATCTTTGACAAAAAGTAAGTGTCCCCGACGGGTTTCGACCTCGAGACCTCCTGAACACTAGTCTGATGCGCAATCAACTATGCCACGACCGCTGCTGGAATCACATCGTCTCGTTACAGTAATCGTGTTGCCTCAAGAGAAGACATTGGCCACTATAGATATGACGTCACCACACCTTTAGCCATCGTCCCTCCCGTATGCCCATTCCAGCCAAGTAGGAGGTTAAATTTGTAAACAGCAATAACTTAAAGAAGTATAATATGATTTCAAGAAGATAAGAACAACAGGGCTTACCTCTACCTCCTCTTCCTCGAAAACTCATTTATTGACTCAGTTGAGCAACCTGAAAAACCATTACGTTAATAAATTGTGAAAAAAATTACTCATAAAAAGGTTAAATACCTGTAGTTACTGTCAGTAATCCTGGATTTAAGTCATCGACCCATGTTTCGAACCTAAAAGTTCATTTTCAAGCTGTTACCATCAGTTCTAACAACACATTCCAAACAAATCCTCTTCATAACTGGCAAGAGTCGTTAAACACACGAAATACTAACACAAAAACATTAAACAAAATTAACAAACATAAAAAAAAACACTTCAAATTACTATTTCAAAAATGCAAGCATTTTTGAAAAAGTAATTTGAAGTGTTTTTCTCAGGATTTTAATTTTACAAAAACAGTCTGCAGGCAACATAAACTAACAACTTGATACATCATAACCTAAACTTTACCTAGTTCTTATCCAACCTAACTTCAAAACACTTCATGCAGTCACCAATTCACATAGGCCTACAGCACGACCTACCACCCTGACAAGCCTAAATAAGAACTACATGTTTAAAGTTCAAAACTTCCAGTTGCTTGTCGTGTGGTTGGAAACAGTCAGCTGTAGGCTTGGTTACCCACAGTTCATACCACTTGTAAATGTTATCCATCATACCTTGTTTATTGTAATGTTGTATGTTTTTACGGCGATATCTTGATAAATATTCATCAGCAGTGAAAATAATGGTATATTTTGATTCAGGAGGTAAAAAACTATAAAGTAAGATATCAAAATTAAAAATTCGTTTGGAGGCACCTATAGGCCTACGGAATAAATACCGCTTTCGTATGTTCATCTAAAAGAGAACCGAGAAGTCCTTACCGAAAGTTTTAACGAGATGTTCATGGCAATTGTTTTGTTAAGTACAGCATTGGCAGTTATTAGCATCCAATTTCTATGGTATCTGGCGGGGGTGACCCCCAATGAGAAGTCTTTCTTACTTCAAAACCGAGGAAGGTTTATGGATGTATTACTTACTTTATCTACGGAATAGTGACCTAATACGACTCAATAAAAACTATTACCAGCGATATATTTTACAAACAAAATGTTTGTATTTAAAAATCCAAATGTTTATAACGAGACTGAAGGTTCTAGTAAATGTTATGTTAACATTATTATTACAATTACTTTAAAATAATTGTCTATTTCTGCTGACATGACGGAGTGACGTGTTTGGTTATTCAAATGTCAGCAGTAAGTTATAGGCCTAAGTTTATGTTGAACATAATAGTCCACAAAGTTATCCTATGAGTTAAGAAATCTAGAAAAATAAATAATAATTATCCTCGTAACAGCTCCTAGGCCTATGCAATGTAGCATGGCCTCCTTAGAATGTAGACAGTGGTACAGACAGGGAGACAGGTGATTTGGCTTAACAAATGCAACAAGAGAAACATCTCGATTGTACAAACCTCTCGCTAAGTAATCGAAGCAATCGATAAGCGGAACATCTCGAGAAGGAACATTTAGATTGTTTAAAAATCTTGCAATTACGCATCACTATAAAGAATTATCTGACTTAAAACCAAATTAACATCAAACCTAGCCAAGGCTAAGCAAATTAACTTGGCAATTAGGCTACGTTCGATGTTAACATAGACCCCCTCCCCTCGTAATCATGCTGAACTCAATGTAAATTTTTAATGAAGTAGGCCTAAGTCATCAATATCGGAAAAAACAAGAAACTGTACCCTAAATGGGTACAGGTTCTTAACTGGGCTATGCTAATATCGATTGAAACTATCGATTCGATTAGCAAACCTTCATGCGATTTTTTCACCATCAGCAAGTTCGGTTGGTTAGGTTAGGTTATGATAGTTTAATTTGATAATAAATATACCTATTTAAAAATATCGATTATTATTCAATATTTTCAATTCGATAGTTTCAATCAATATTAGCATAGCCCAGTTAAGAAACTGTACCCACATAAATTTGGGTAATTCTGAGCAATTACTTGGTCAACCCCAATTTTTTTCATATTTTACTACGGTCATCAGGAGGTTCTCAGAAAGCAAGAAACATATAATTCAAGGCCCGCAAGGCCATCGTACAGGTTGCCGAGCGATAAGAAGGTTCAAAGTCCAAGCGATAACAGTGGCTTGCGGGAGACGCGCGGAAGGCCAGTTGTGGCAGTACCGTTATGGCTATGGCTAGTGGTCCCTTCAACAATCCTTTTCTATGTGACGGGTGTGAAAACACGTTACTTACTTATGTTTTTTTTTTTGTCTCAAATACATCTCTAAGGCCAATTGTAACAGTACCGTTACGTTAGGTTAGGTTAGGTTAGGTTAATTAATAACCTAACTTAACCTAACCTAACCTAACTTAACCTTGCGGGGCTTGAATTACATGTTTCTTGCTTTCTGAGAACCTCCTGATGACCGTAGTAAAATATGAAAAAAATTGGGGTTGACCAAGTAATTGCTCAGAATTACCTAAATTTGTATAAATTAGGTTATTATTTACTTGAAGTGGCCAAGTGTTACATTACAGTAGGCCTACATTACTTTTAGAAGCATGCAAGGTTACTCTTATGTAAATTAGAATGTAAATAATTAAAATAACTTTTTTATATTGATGTATAATTTTGAAATACTCACCCTTGCGTCCTTAAAAAATCTATTTCTTTACTTTGTACACAAAATAAATCTTGATGTAAAGAAAATATTTAAACTATAAACTTTTGAGGTTAGCTTTCAATTACATCGTTTGTTTATCGAATCTCGAATCCAAAACACGAGGGGGAATGGGAAACAGTGTTCACCCACACCGGCACGCGGCAACCAGTGCTGCCACTTCCAACTTCCATCTGTTTCTGTGCTAGAGCCAGAGAGTAGAGTAGATTGGACTCTAGCTATTACAGGAGGATTAAACATTAGAGTGGACTAGGAGAGTTCAGATAAAATAAAAGTAAAGTATTTTTATTGGTTGAATTCAAGTCCAATTCCAAAATTTCAGTCTGCTGTTTGCTTTTCTTTTCGCTTTCACTCCACTCCACGCCTAGTGTACCGTCACTGTTCGTTATCGTTTTCGTGTTCAATCAATCTCACTTCAATCAATCGTAAAAAAAACTCAAATTCCGACTATTCCGATTCCGATTCCGAGATCCGATTGTCAAACTTGGTGTTGGTTTTCACTTTTAGTTTCACCAACTAATCTGATGATTTGAAAACCACTGAACATTTCGTTATCAAGGTATTCATAAAATAAATAGATAGTTTTTGATAGTTAGGAAAATGTTTACATTTTAGGTGACAGATTTATTCTGTAGTGAAAGATCATGTTCTAGTTTTTAGGTTATGAGATGTGAATGTAAACAAGATTTTGGTTAAAATTGCTTGTCATTTCTTTAACAATTAATGACACACTGTTTTTCACACAAAAAAGAGTTGTAACAACCAACGAAATCCATAACATTGTGAGTTATGTTGCTAACTTAGTGTTAATGCGTCTTGGTGCAAGGAGGACAGCCCAGTTGTTCATCCTCTGCCTATTAATTAGTGATGCGCGATTGCGAGATGTTACAATCGAAACGTTTGATTGTTTGAACCTCTCGAGACGTTTTGGTTGTATTTTTGCTTAGCGAGAGGTTTTATCAAAATGTTCGTGACGATTGTTTCGTTTCAGCTCGGCTTCTCTTCTCTCGTATCTCGCATTCGTCTAGAGAACCGAGAGGTTTATCGAGATGTTCATGGCGATTGTTTTGTTAAGTGTAGCATCGTCCATTAAGTTATTATAATCTAATTTCTATTGTATCTGCCAGGGATTGACCCCCGGCCAATAAGAGGTATATCTTAATTCAAAACCAAGGAAGAGTTATGGATATATTAGGCCTAGCCTACTTTCTTTATCTATGAAATAGTGACTTAATACTAGGCTACTCAATAAAAGCGATTGACAAGACGATATATTTTACAAACAAAATGGTTGTATTTAAATCGAAATGTTTATAACGAGACAGAAGGTTCTCATAAATGTTATGTTAACAGTACCATTAAGTTACTCGTTACTTTAAAATAATTTTCTATTGCTGTTGCCATGACGGAGTGACGTAAGTGTAAGTGCTTGATTATATATCAGCAGTATATATGTTGTGCATAATAGTCTACTATTCTATAAGAATCTAGAAAAAGAACTAGACCTAATATCCTCGTAACAACTCTCATAAAATGTAGACAGTGAGTGATGCGAACAGACGTTTAGGCTTAACGAATGCAACAATCGAGAGAAACATCTCGATTGTACAAACCCTTGCTAAGTAATCGAAACAATCGATAAGCGGAACATCTCGAGAAAGAACATTTCGATTGTTCAAACATCTAGCAATCGCGCATCACTACTATTAATTTAGGCATATAAATTTGAACAGTTAGGATCACTTTCCTGTGTTTGATGTCCTCAAGGGTACAGTATCTTATTTGGGCTATGCTAGGTTACTAGGCCTATCGATTCTATTAGTAAACCTTTATTTAATTTTTTCACTATCAGTAAGTTTGGTTAGTTAGGTTTTGTTATGTCAGTTTAATTTTACAATTGATATAGTAAAAATATTGATTAGGCCTATTAAGCAATACTTTTAATTGATATTAGCATAGTCCAGTTAAGAAATAATGCTATATGCTATAACATAAGTAAGTTAGTATAAGTTTAGTAACTTACTGTATTAGGCTACCAAAAAATAGAATGAAGGTTTAGGCTACTAGGCCCCTAATCAAATCGATATTTTCAATAGATAGTAGCGTAGCCCAGTTAAGAAACCGTAAGTTACCCGTGCTCACTCAATGCCCAACATTAACTTATCATAAGTAGTCCTATATTAATCTATCTATATTAATAAATTTAAACATAACTTATCAGCTGACAACTACGATAAATAAGTTATATATATATATATATTTCACTATCAACAAACAGTTAAAAAATATGTTAAGTTAACTTATATTGAAATTGAACTGTTCTAAACTATCCTAAGCTAACTAACTTAACCAAACTTGCTATAACATTTCAAAATTCCGTTTGATATTCCCCCTAGGCCTATGCCTTTTCTGTTAGAGCCTATCAAACGGAATTTTGAAATGGTACAGCAAGTTTGGAGGCTAGCCCTGTGTCAGTCTAAAATATATTAAACAATATTCTAGTAAGCCTAAGTAAAATAAGTTGTGCTTGTTTATTATTAAGTTAAAAAAGTGTTATGCGATTTTCAGACATCATCCTTCTTTTCGATGCCCTATATTATTGTCCGAGGGAATTTGGCCTCTTATGATAACCGATATCCGTGGAGAGTATTGGTGTCTGGATTAAAAGGTGAGGCTAATGCCCCCTTATTTTTATATCTCGTCCTGATTTTTCATTTTGGTTAAGGGAATCCGGCTAATGGTTAGTGTAGGCTAATTTAACCATACCGTACTAATCTGTATGCCTAATATTAAATTACATTCTTAAGCTTGTCCAGAAAGTCCAGGCCTAATTAATATTTAAGTTTAGTTAAGAATTTATTAGCGGCCCCAACTCCTTTGTTTTAAATTTTGTTAAGGTTAGGATAATTATCGTAAGTATTTTATTTAATTTCGAACAAATTTGTTTTGAAAATAAATATAGGCTATACATGCTAATGTAATAGTTAAACTCGGACCTATTTTTACCAACCTTTGAACCTATCTTGTTTTAACTCACATTTAAAGTAAGTTAGAAGGCAGCCGAAGGGTTATATGACCAAAATGCATTCTTTCAAAGATATCAGGGTACTTTGGTATTATGACGACTACACCTAATAATTCCTAACCTAGAACCTAAGGGTGGACTATGTTTTTGGTTTGGTTAGGAAGATTCTGTTATTTAAACTAATTAAAATCTTATTTGGAAGTTGATTTATCGGTGTGGTCGGTATAATACCAAATTAACGATGTCAAGTGATAACAAAATATAGGGTACAGGTAAGTTACTTATTTGTAGGCCTACTTCTAAATGAGGAATTAAACTCAATGTGAGGTTCTTGTGTTTTATTCTTGTTATCCTTCGTGCATTGTCACAACTAATATGTTCAGCCTTCTTCAAACACTTGCCAGAAACTTAAGTAGGCTATAAAGTCACTTACCCTAATTTAATTTTTACATGGTAATGACGGTTAGCCAGATTTTGTGATAAATACTTATTTATAGATGTGCACTTTTCATTCAGTTTTCTTGAATAAAAAAATACATTATTTTTATACTGCATGGTAAAAAATCTTTTTTTAACCTCTTAAAATGTGTTCAAAAGGGAATATTTTAATCAAGTGAGATCGGCTGTGGTCAAGTTATTCGTGGTTAAAAAATACTCCCTTTTCTTTTACCCTGTTAATCGAGCTTTTACAATAGCCTATGATAAAAAGGAGGTGTATTCCATATTGGGTAGGCTAACACATTTTTTCTACTATTGATGATTAGGTTTAAACCTTTTTCCTAAAACTCTAATGTCATATTAAAAAATATTAGGTACTAAAAAAAAAATTGCTTCTAAATCTAAAACCACCTCAATGTTATTGAAGATATTAAATGTTAAAGGAGTAAGAGTATAATCAAGTACGGTAATCAAGTATTTTATTGGTCGTTAAATAATCATTGATTACAATAGACCTCGTCAGAGATACACATACAAAACAATAGCGATACATAGGCCTAATACCCATTTTCTTAGTATTTTAACACATTTGATGGTGGAAGTGAGAATTTTATAACTGTTTGGAGAATGCTAAATTTAATCACTAACATAAACATGAATGTGTACCTGGAATAACAGAGGGAAGTTTTGCAACGTTTTATAAATAGCCTTGTATATTCCAACAGCATTGTTCCAATTACTTATTGGGTATAACATAGGCTACTCTGGTTTTTATTATATTTTATTTGCTTAAGTATTTAGTTTAGTTATAATACAATTTCTATAAACCAAGTTTAATAGTTGAGGAGAGTGTAATGAGTATTCTAATTTCTAGGAATGCTTTTTGGGTTGGAACATTATTGCTACCACTTAAAGAAATTAAATAGGAAATACATTTTAAATTCAACAGAAAGTATAAAATCTTATTACTGTAGTAAATTTCCTAGGAAGAGGTTCTTATTTGATTTTAAGTATTGATGCAACAATAGCCAGAGTCCATTTTTGTTGCTCTTTCAGAATCTGTGATGGAAAAAACCAAAACACATCCTGTTTTCTTTATAACTTAAATAACTTATGTCTCTTTCAATGATATCGGTACCTATTAACTTAGTGATCCAGTAGACCTATATAGGCTTACTGGAAATATGAATTTTGTGTAAGAGTCAAATATAAAATTTCCAAGGGTCTAGCTTAGAAAACTGTAAAATATTATTCTCATAGGCTTTCATAACCTTAAATGGCTATTACGAACAAACATTTGATTTTATATCCATCTATATATATACAACCACAAGAAATTATTTATTACTCAATTAACTTCTGAGTTGTTTGTGAATGTCTGTTTCCTACAGCTGAGGACATAGAACAGTTGAAGAGGTTTGCTTGCGGAGGTTACTGTGACGAGTCAACGATCGTCTACCTCCAACACCCCTGTGTTATTCTTACTGCCCTTGAAGTCCTCGGTTACCAGGTAAGTCAAGTCTGTGGAAGGTAGATTTTTATTGAAAAAGTATAGTACGTTCGAGTTCGTGAACCACCTTGGTTTTAGTGTGTGTGTAAGCCGTCTAAATAAGTTCTAAATTTATGTATAGAGTGATGTTCCATGAAAATACATTAAGTTACCACCAGAACCCATTTAATTTAAAATGTGATTTCCAAGAAGTATAAACCTGGTTTATACAGTTAGAAATTTGAGATTATCTAACTTATCTAAGGGAGTTATTTTTAAAATAAGTATAACCTAATCCAAACTCATCTAGTCTGACTCCTTGCTTAATCTGACAATGCCACCTCTATCGGTTACAATGTTATTACGGTAATATTGTGACCATTTCCCATGGTCCTGTGGACATCCAACGTGTCCCGCACTTGGGGCAAAGATATTTTTAACCCCCGTCAGCACAGAAACATTTTCTACTATTACAGCAACACTCTGAATATACTCGACAGTAATAGAAACATAATCATTGTCTTCAGTGGTCATGGCAGAATATTGAATGTCTCTCGAGGTTACGGAACATTACCATAGTCATCCGCGACCGCAGATAAACTCTGGATATCTTCTGCAGTAATAAAAACATCATAATCGTCTTCCTTGATCATGGCAAAAATTAGGGCATCCCTGCGGCAATGGATACTAACAGTGAGATACTAGGTAACGTCTGATATTTTGTTGTTGTAATAGGACGCTAGGCACGAGCCTGGGATTGTTTTCACATTACTTCAGGCTAGACCTAGGGGTTGCGGCATTATCACTTAGATAAAATTAATTAGTGACTTGGCGGGGATCGAACCCGGGACCTCAGGGACTGAAGTCCCGTGCTCTAACCACTACGCCAGCTCACTCCCCAACATCTGATACTAACAGTGCGATCATTGTTTACCGTGATCACAAAAAAATCCTAAACAAACCCCGCAGTCATGGAAAAAATTATCATTGTCTACTGGGATGGCGGTAAAATATTTAATTAGAGAAATCATAATCATCTTGCGTGATCACAAAAACTTTATAATCTTCAAAAATTGCGGCAAAATATTGCACGTCTCTTGCGATCACGGTACCATTATCATCATCTTCCGTTATCACGGCAAAATCCTAAACATGCTGCTCCTCATATTCAACCTTTTCACTCTTCTGACCATGATGCCGGTCTTGTAGGTGACAGATTTGTGAGTTTGTGCTGTAGTTTGTTCAACTCACTTATTGGAAGTTACTGGAATTTGTTTTATAATATAAAGAACATTTGGAAGAATCGATGGTTGATTACTACAATTACTTGATGAATAAAGATAATTTGAATTGAATTTGAATTGAATTGAATTGAATTAAATTGTCATCTTATCCAAACTAACTATTGGAACATGTTAAAAACTATTTCAGTTCACAACACTTAAAAATGCTAATATGTAAGGTTTTGTCGCCAGCTAACAGCAGTATTATTTGTAGGTGGTTGCTTCATCTTCTACTGCGGTAAAGCAAGATTACAACGAGTATATGTGGACGATGCGTAAAGACTTTAGTGAGCCTGAGCCTCCTTTAGTTACCAAGTAACCAAGTAAGTAAAGATAGTCATGAATAAAAATAGGAAATAATAGTTAGTAACACCATGGATAAAACATACTCCCTTTTAGTAGATTTATCCCTATGTAGTCAAGTTGTCTCACCTAGTAATGCTTGTAAAGGGTCTATTATTTGACTTGCCTGAGTTTCAATTCTACAACCATATAAATTATTTGAGACTTTTCCTCTCCAGGAGTTGTATCCAACCAAATTGCTTCAAAACCGGTTTATGAGAGCTCACTTATTACATATGACTTTGCATGCCACCTGATGACTGCTGTTTGCTGTTTAGATCGTCAGAGAAGTCCAAATCTTTTTATCGGTTCAAACCTGTACCTAGCCGTCCATCATTGTCTTTTAATAAATGGTCCTGGCTAATGAACCAGCTGATCTTAGTCAGTAAAGATGTCATCTCGTTCATTCATTACTCATCTTTCACTTAGAGGAACATTTGCTTTATTGTATGTCGCGGTTATACTTGTATTTGTATAGCAACTTAAAAAAGTTTACGACATTGGCCATTGACATTTGTTGAATAATCCTCACATTTCTTAAAAAGGGTGGGATAAATTACTGATTGACATTGTGAAGGACCCACAAATATGCAGGTGTGTAACTGGGTGTGCAAGAGTCTGCAGATAAGATATCACTGATTATGACTATACTAGCTTTACTTCTTGTGCTTGAACATCCTACGGAGGCATAAAAGAATAAATTGTACATTTAAAAAATCTTTGATTAGTGTAGTCTATCTGAAATCAGCAGTGTGACATTTCGATAACTTTACCATAATGCAAGCAAAGTAGAATGAATGTAAACATTGTGGTCTTCCTTTGAAATGCTATATATAAATATGTCATCATTGTAACCAACCTTTGAAACGCTTCCCTTTGTAACTTTGTATGTACATCGGTCATAGTCCAAGGTTGTAAGGAAATGAATTGGCATATGAGTTGGTAGGGTTTGTGATGTACCTTAGTGTTAAATTTCAGTCCAGTAGATTGGATAGTTTTTATGTTCACATGGAACAAACATACGCATAGACTGAAGCCTCCTATTCTTAATAATGTAATACAATACATATACCGTAGCCTAATATCCTCAATTTTATAGATTTTTGTAAGCTAAAAGGGTCTATGTTAACCCACAACTTGCAATTATATTAGAAGTCTAAAGCTATAAAGTGATGTCTGAATTTTCCTACAATTTGAAAAACCCATATCCAAGTCACAAGCAAGTACTCCACTCATAACAGATTATTTATTGTCTTTTTTTCAAACTGTTCTTATCGGACTTCAGTTGACCAAATTATTGTTTTCCTGTTAATATCGCTCAGACATTGCAAAACATAAAAGGTAAACATGGTTTGCACTAGAGCAGTGATGGGTCTTGCACCATTTAGCAGATGAAGCAATAGATAATCATTATCTTTGTTGTCTGTTAACAGCGTTTTGTCTTTGAACTTTATCTAGACATTATAGTTAGCTTGATTCATCCTGTCGCTTTACTACTGCTTGGTAAGACCTAAGTTTTTTCTTGGAAAATTGTTTTTACTATCATTAAAACACGTAAGCAAACCTATTTATTTGACAAAATAGTATTTACTAGCTGTGTACGTCTACTTCCCCAGGTATCTTTTTAAAACCACCAGGTGTTAAGATAAAAAATAAGTAAATACAATAATGACATTAAGGTGGTGCAGTGAGCTCTGTAGTAAACAAAATCCGCCCAGGCAGCAGCACCGTCGGCGTTCGGAGCGATGCGTACGACAGCAAAGTGGAGGGGCGCATTTGGCCGCTTCCCCTCCCCCGGTTCTCTGCCTCCCCCTTACCGCCCCAACCCTCGACTGTCCGACTGTCGTCCGAGCTTGCTCTGTTTCGGCGGCTGGTGGCTGTTAGGTTCGCCGTACATCCCAATGTCCTGGCCCCTGACCTGCGCTGTGGTCATCGGTAGAGTCTGGCCATGTCCACTTACCAGATAACCTTTATCGTGATCTTTGTACAGAACAGTAAGATCGTAATTTGTAAAGAAACAACTGGATTTTTCATATATTAATAATAATTAACTATATTTTTTTACCATTGGTAAAGTTACATTGTTAAATATCCTACGGTTAATCGAAATCAAAGGAAGAGGTCTATTTTAGAACTGAGTGATTGTAATATAAATGGCTTTAAGACATAATTCATTCGTTGCACTCTCTACTTTATCAACGACCAAAAATTTGTAACAAACCATAATAGTTCAATGGTCATTTACCGGACTGACCTACTTATCTTGCTTTTGTCAAACATCGCATTATTTCACTCAACAAATTAAAATTCCAGTAATATGCTTTATTTGATTATATGATATTACATTCAAATTTATATTGAAATAAAAATAGGATAAAATTGTGTGAGTTTCTGGAATGCAGCTTCATTCTTTTGCGTTTTATCATAAAACGCAGATACTGTAAATGTGAATCTGGATTCTAATTATTAATATTCAGACAAAGTATTGTTTCTGGTTTGTAGAGTAAACGCTGCTTAAAAAAATAATTGCACGCAATCTTTACAGGTAAGGTCAATATAAATAAAATGAAATAAGAAATATTTCAGGAAATAACATTTTATTATACAATGATGTTTCTAAATAAATAAGAGAGTTTATTCAACTCTGAAGATTATTATCACCCTCCATTGAGCTAAGCTAATACAAAGATTTATTAGTGGCGACCTTTGCGAAAATGGACCAATTTGCGAAATTTTGTAAAAACTTAGCTGAAAAAATTATGATCAAAAATACAAGACTTTAATTAAGTTTGAAAATTGTTAATGTTTATCATTGAGTTAATTAAAAGAGTTATTGGTTAGCATTTTTTGATGTGTTTCTTAATAATTTGAGAACATTTTATGGGCCAATTTTGAATTAGATACCACGGATTTTAAAAACTATGATTTTTTAGCTTTTTCTTGTTTTGCATTTTTGAGTTTTTTTTGTGCTTCTAGGATGTAAACTGGATCTCTACATTTCATTTCTCTAACAATTCTGCTATCCAAAATTTCTGGGAGCAAACAGTCCTGGTAAAATCTGGTCAACTTCGGCAACATATTTTTGGTCCAAAATGTTGTGTCCTTTTGTATTCGTTCCACAAAAATCTCCCCCTTTTTTGTGTAGACAATAAAGTCGCACCAGTTGCGGCTTGTAATTGCGAGCTGGCCTTGAATCTGGTAAAAGTAATTGTGATTCTTCTTTAGTTTGATTTCCCCTTCTTTTGACAACTCTAGACACATGTTTTTCTTAGCTTTTACCGCTTCTGACAAAGTTTCTTCCTTTACGGAAGCTAAGCACTTCACTTCAACGATGCCTTCTTCACCAACTATTCCATCCGGACTGGCGCCAAGAAAAGGATTGGACACGTCGATAAACAATCCACAAGGCTCTACGCTGTTGTTTGTTGAGTTTTCATAAAGTTTGATAGCTATGTCTTCGTGATCTCTTCCGAAAGTTATGGCCTCTGAGGTTAATGATCTTGAGTAGAGGATGGATTTTACAAGATTATGGCAAGGTGTATGCGGTAGGCGTTTAATCACAAATCCGAACTTTGAAGCAGTTAGTCTGTTCATTCTTTTTTCGAACCATAACTCATTGTTACGTTGCCCAACAGTTTTCCTTTCCCATTCTTCATTTCCATTTTTAATATCATTTCTCAAGTTTTGCAGAAATGCTTTAGATTTGGCAACCATTTCTACCTCCTCTATATCTGCCTTTACTGCTAGGGGGCCGTATTCTTTGTCGTAGGAACCGTCTTTCCCATTCCTCTTTCTCTTCATACTTTTCTTTCCTGAAAATAACATTTTTCGTTTAATTTTTCTTTTTTCCCGTGAGAGGATTTTTTTTCTAAATACCTGCCCTGGACTGCGGTTTTTCAGTTTTTTCCAGGGACTCAAGTGCCAGCTTGGTCCTGCACTGTGGGCGAGACCAGCGCCAAAACATCGTTGACGAAAAGATCCACCTGTTGAAAAGTTTATTCTTTTGCCACCTGTAAACTTTGCCACGCAGCCCATGTACCTTTCAGCGACGTTTGTCGTTTGGTCAAAAACCAGGCTGTCACATTTACTTTCTAGGTTTCCAATAAGTGCTCTTATTTTGCACAAAAAGTCTACATCCATCTGGGGCAGTACATTTTCCTCGCCAATTGTTTTTCGTGTGCAAAATGAGCGGCATTTGTCATGTTTGCCGAAAACGTGATCTGGAGCGTTGTGCAAATCGTGGCGCAAATTTTTTACCGCTTCCGAACTTTTTGTCACGCCAGCTTCCTTTATCGCTGTTCGGACACCTTTTACCATGCGTTCCAGCCTTGATATGCTTTCATTTGGCGCTGGCTTACTAAGGAGCTTGCGAGTTTCCAATGGATATTTAGTGTCTTCGGACAATTTGTGAAGGTTGTCGTTGAGTGCCCGAGTAACATGATTTGCGCATTCCACTTTTTTCACATACCTGCCGTAATAACACCCTTCCTGAATACGGGCAAATACACTTGAATCACCGTCTCCAATATAGTTACGATAGATTAGTCCATAGTCTTCCTCGCTTCTTCTGAACCCCTCTACTATGACACTTGTTTCCATCCCCGTTGAAGGACCGTTATAGTTCTTAAAGCAAAGATGATCCACTTTCTTTTTCTTGGGATTTGCGCAGGCAAAACAAAATTTGTTCCGGACGCCCAGATACAGCAGTTTTTGAGTTTCTGCGCCAACAATCACTCCCTGCAATAAAATTATATGAGTTATTAAATCATTAGTATTGAATTTCTTAGAGTAGCGGCCAAATAAAAAGGCGGGCGGCGAAAATTGTAAGCTTCTAAAACTGTCTGCTGAAAATCAGCTGAAGAGAATGTTTATTTTGAACTGTAAAAAGCGTGTTTTCTTTTTAAAACCAGTTTACACCATGAAGGTCTGTGATGCAATATTGCACTCGGCAGTTTTTACTTGATAAAATCAATATGGAAGCTTTTTAGAGTGAGGCAAAGCATAGCCATCTCTTAAAAAGTTTTAAAACGTAGCTTTTACACAATTTTTTAATTAATTGTTCCGACTCTAATTTCTCTAATTCTTCTCTCTAATTTGTTCCGACATAAAACCTTTATTGACTCGACACGAGCGACTCCTGTCACTCCTGTCGCGCGACCACGCAGCGAGGTCGCAGCGGCCCTGCAGAGCGCCCGCAACATCCGGGTTTCACGAGCGATTCGAGTCGCACATTTGGCGACCCTTATACCATCGATCCGCATGGTCGGCGGGAGTCAGGGGAGTCAAGGTACACGGTCAGACCACGGTGCTTGGCGCGTAGGATTTAGAAATTTACCCCTCCATCTGTCCCAAAAAATATGCAATCTTTAAGTGCGACATAAACATAACAATTAAAGTGTACTTACCACTCCACTTAAAGAATTCATCCCATGCCCATAAGATCTCTTGGCCCATCCTCCATCTCCAATCACAGTGATGAAGGGAATTCCGTTCAGATAATCCCCTTTCTCGATAGCTATTCGCCTTTCTTCCTCTGCGTTTTCTTGCATTTTTCGTAATAAACAATCTTCCCACCCCTAAAAAATTACAAAATACGAATTAGCCAACGATAAAAGATACTTATGCGTAGCCTACTTGAATATACTTGAGTGATTTAAGACTAATTTTCAACGCTAAAGTCAACGTCGCAATTGTTTTTGTATTATATTGTTTCGTTTCTGAGATATCACCTTTTTGAAATTTAAAATAAAAATGGTAATTTCACCGAAAAAATCACCAAAACGGCTGCTTTAGGGACAGTGAAAAATAATTTATCGTTTAGCCATAACTTGAGATTGGAAGGAGATTTTCAAAACAGTTTTCGTGATCGTAATAGGATTCGACATGTAGTTTGAACTAATGGGTCACAACACCATGAAATGAACACCATGTCAAAATGAAGAGTTCACTTCAAAAAACGTTCGGGGTGGTCTGAAGTTGATAATTGAAACAATGTAAAAGGGCAATTCATTTCAAATTCATATAAATACGTACATATAAAAAAGTTGCATGAAATTTAACCACACAATGGACCAAGTTAATGAACCGTAGGATTAACTTTAGGATAAGTGTTAATTTTACAAAGACTTACTTTTCCAACTGCTTGTTCATGTTTATGGTACTTTTGTTGTCCCATTATTTTTAAATCAAGGATACTAAAGAGTTCTTCAACTTGAGAATATCCTATTCCAACTGACATTGCAGCCCAGGCCAACGCATCGTTTATGTCTTCCTTATCACTTGCTGGAGAAGTTGTTACGGAAAACTCTTTTTCGCAATTATCACAGTAGTACACCAGTGTTGAGTACAGACCATTACAGATTTCTTTCTTTAATTTGTATTTCCCCATAGTGCATTTATTAGGATGGGATGCAATAATTTCCATTTGTGAGGAAAAATGGTCAATATCCACAATTCTTCTTCCCTTTAATAAAACCTTTTCCGTGTCAAATGATCTCTCCACTGTTAGAGGGGGGAAATAATCTGGGTCGTCAACGACCATTTCATCTTCATCTCTGTCTTCAACTGTCATCTGAAGATCATCATTGAGCTTGAAAGGTGAATTCGGATCTGAATTACTGACTTTTAGACAACTACGACTATGGTTGGGGATTGCATTCGTCTCAAGTTCCGCAAGCTCTAAAATTGAATTTGAATCATTGAGCATTGAGCTTTGTGTATTTGTTTCTTGAGCCGCAAGCGTTTCATGCCTAAAAAAAGAGAAGATATTTTCTTTAGTAATTTGTTTGTACCCAAATATTTGATGTTATTGCTATTATACAGTAATGTTAAAGCAGGGCCAAATCAAACGGGTTTTCCATAAGCCCAAAATATTTTTCCACCCGTAGTTTTGAGTAAAGTCACAAACAAATAATTCAGTGATATTATAACACATTTATAACACACACGGCCCTCCTTATAACACACACGGCACATTTACGGCCCTCCTTGTCATATCATGGCAAGTATCATTTTTTGCTGGACAGCTGTTCTTTTATCTGTACGGTATTTTATATTGAAGGAACCAGCTGTTTTAGTAATGTTGGGACTCACATGTAGGCTGCATTACAAATTTTTGAAGCATAGCCTAATGTGTTATTATTTGTAAACATAAATAAAGCAAAGAGTTTAAATGTCAATCACCAATATATCAGCTGTTGGTTTTTTTTTCAGCTGCACTTGGTTTGCTACAAAACTTAAGCGTCGTCTGTTCACATTTTAAAATTTTTAATTCAATATCAATTATTCAATATATTAATATATAGAATAATTAATGTATTTGTTTATAATCAATTGACAACATAAGATCGAAAAACAACCAAAAGTGCATTTTACAACCAATTATCGTGGCATAATATATCCTAAATTGTTTGCAAAAATGGCCAAGTGTGAAAAGCGATCTTGCGTTACATATAAGCTTGGCCGTTTTTGCAAACAATTTATAAACTTTAAGAACAATAAATGTTTAGTATCCTGTTCTAGACGTAGTAAACTCCCATCTATGAAAATAGGATATAGTAATTGGAGCTCATAGGCATAATGCAAAAAGGTTATCCAGCAATGATCAATTGAAAACAAGTACTTCTTTATCATTATAATATGTTGAACAACAATTTATAACTGGTTATGACACCTATGGTCAAAATTATGTTAATTATCTAGTATATTATAATGCATGAGAGCAGAAGTTGTCAGACCTACCTGGTTTGTTCTAGAAGTCTATTAAAAATGTCTTCACTTGTTTCATCAGGAGCATTTGACGTTTTTTCCCTTTGTCTTGCTATGAAAAGTTTCATAGATCTAGAACGCTTGCCACGTTTTCGATAAATTCTTCCTTTGTAAGGCATTTTTATTAAATGAAACTGGTATCAGTTCTCTATAATTATAAGGATTAAACAAATAAGCCCACTCAATTTTTAAAATTTAATTAATAATTTTAAACAATTAATTATAAAGGTATTGTTTTATGTCACTGCACAACAATATACTCTATTCCACTTTTACTTTTCAGTACAGAATTTCCCTAAGCCGTGAAAAATTTGACGGCTTAGGCAGTGGCGTACCCAGGATTTAATTTCGGGGGGGATATAGTTTTGAATGATGGGATAGACCGGGGGGGTTTGGGGGGTATGGAATTTGTACATTTTGTATAAAAAATTGCTAATTTAAACAATTGTAGAGGGTAATATTTATCTTTAATTAGTAATTTAATTAGATTAGTAATTTTTGAGGTTGAGTCGAGTTGAGTTTTAAAAAAACTCACAAGTTTAAGCTTTTTTTAGTCGGGTTTTTAAAGAAAGAAAGGAATTATAAGGGATTATAAGGCCTATTTCTAATCACTTATTAACAAATTAAACTTACATTTATGTAGCTAACTCATTTTTAAATTATGTTTATAACTTTTCTTTTAAGTTAAAAAATTCCAAATAACTCAAATAGGGACAAAATGTTAACATATTCTGAAAGTAGGAGTTTATTGATCTTACCTTAAAGAGTTTTAATATCAGTTGGACATTATCGGTACCATCGATCGATGACGGCCGAATATCGGATAAACGTCATAAAGATATAGGCATGTTTTCCAAAAGAATTATTAATAATTAATTGGAAATTTGCTTTAAATACTGGAAATGATTTGGGTAAACATCCGTAATGCCTCTATACTGACAAGTAAACGAGGAATTGAGTATACTTTACCATAAGCGCACTACTAAGCACCGCTACATTATCACCACACAACACTACACTATTTCAAACAATAACCTGTGTCACACTGTGGGTCACACACAATCAATCACAACCTGTGGGTACACGCCAACGAGCCGAGAGCGTGCGGTCGGTGCGGCGCCGTGGCTGAGTCATCAGCGGAGGAGAAAGTGAGGAGGGGTGGGGGCACGGAGCGCTCTGGGTTGCAGGCTGAGCAGTGCGGGCGTTACAGCGGAAATATCTTTTGACTTTACAGCCTACAAATATTAATATTTAAAAATAAATTAAATTCCTATACATTCCTTAGATTTAACTTCCTGGTCTAAAATATTTTTCTTTTCAATTATCTCATAATTTATATTTTTTATTTTACAAATAAAGCAGCACGTAAAATTGATTTTCATTTTTTTTACACATAAATACTTTTAGACCCTGTAGTACAATATCATTGATTAATACCCCAAATTTCACATTCTTAACTCAAACCGTTTTTGAGATAAAGTCAAAAGAGTGAGTGCCAAATCGCCTATTTCAAAGACCTGTTAACAAAAAAGTAGCCATAAAAAAATTTCCAAAAAAATATTTGTTTGCTTCAAAACCTTATATTGACAACTTACATTATTAAAAAGTTTGAAATTCCACCATGACCAAAAATCATTGCACCACCTTAAACAATTAAATTCTTATCTAGAGTTGTAGGCCTACTGTTTTGTTACATAGAATTGAAATATAATGAATAAAATACTTCCTTTGACACTATTTTATATACACGGTTAGTAAAAAGTCTGGAGACGTTTTAATGGGTTACACCAGGAAAATCAAACTCTACACACCTATACATAGCATAAAAGTGCACTTTTTGTTAGTAACCAAATTTTGTCCGAAATTTATTTTGAGATTTATTTTAACTCGAGTAATTTTTTTCAGATTTGATGAAATTTGGTTTAAAGGTGTAAGGCAGAATAAACTTAAATGAGGTCGCAAACCAGCATGATCGGACCATGGGAAAGGGGGTACTACGGTGGGTTTTATGGGGTAAAAATTGGTTTTTCTCATTTTTGACCGCCAAAATTTTTCAATTTCTCTCTACTACACCTTTTTAAAGAACTTAATAAAACAAACAATTTAGTATATCAAAATGTTTTTGTACTGTTATTGGTAACGAAGAAAATTAAAAAAATTTAATTCCCATGTTATTCTTATGGAGAATCTTGTAAAATGTTGCAGTTTGCTTGTTTAGCAAATTTATTTATTTAATACTAATCTATTAATAGTTTGCTAAAAAACACTTTATTAGTTTCCTTGTAGCAGTAAACCTAAGTACTCTTTAAATCTAATGTTATTTAAATAGATTTAATTAAAAATTTGTTCAAACAAATGGAAATTCGCTTAGTCGGTAGGTTTGCTGCGGCGGGGGTATTGTAAGTCATTGTAGCTACAAAATCCCCATGATCCAGGCTATAAAAACAATGGGCGATAATAGCTAATAGATTATCTGTTTTATTGGCAGTTTTATTGTGTCAGTTAATGACTTTACCTTTATTGATCAGAAGATAACGGCTGATATCATTTTCATTATTGCATTCTTGATGTTTTGTGCAACCAACATGAATAAACCATGTGCAAGTAAAACATCACTTCTTATTGCTCGCAGAATACGCAAGTAAGTGGGAGTTAAAAATTAATAATCTGCATTAACATTTTAACAACACATTTATCTAGAACATCTTAACAACATTAGAACATTTTAATAATCTATCTTTTGAGCTTTGTTAACGGGATTGTGAAACTCTAAATTTTACATTATAAATGTAAATTTTTTAGCGCTTAATAAACGATAATATTTACATGAGTAATACTTTGGTTTGAAATGCTTTAAAGTCAACTGATTTTATGACTTATTCTAACAGAGTCTATTCCCCAATTCAATTATTGAAATACTTTTGGCTATCTACTCAAACTTTAAAAGATTTCACCATTCAGAAAGAGACAACCAGTAATCTATTCTAATATTTTCATGTAATTAATCAATTGTTTCTTAAGGTTTTTATGCCAACCAGGGGCAAATATAAGGAAATGGTGGGAATAATGAATATGAAGCAAAAAATAAGTAATCTAATGGATATATTTTTTTTTATGATTTAATTAAGTGTGAGCTCGGTTAAAAGTGGTGTTCATTTCAAATTCCCCTCTGAATATGAGCAGCAAAACTGAGATAAAATGCGTCTACTTAAAATTACTTAACCTAACCTCATTTTGACGCCTCCCTCCAAATTCTATATTCGCTGCCAACATCATATGAATCATCTTTATGAATCATCACTCCTACCTACAGTTGTAAAATATTTATGGCAAATAAAACTCGACGTATTAAAATCATCCCCTTAACAAGTTTTCATTGAACTCTATTCGACAATACAAAACTGTAAAATTTGGTTGCAAATTTAAGATTTTTAACTAACAATAAATAATAGGCCCAAGCCTTTATTTAACATGTAGGTAAGTACCTATCACAGATATATTTGGTCTTGTGTCATTTTAAGAAGACATTTAAATTTTTTATTAATATTTTCAAATGATACAGTTTATACGCTTATCTTAGTTTAGATTTCTACTAGAAAAACTGTGCCAACATTATTTGCCGTTGTTAAACTTTTTTCACTTTTATATTCTTTACTAACTAGTATAGTTTTGTACACACAGAAACATACTACAGCCTTATACCGTTTAGTGTATCCATGTCATTAAAGGTTCGAGCAGCACATATAGATCGATTCTTTAAACAGAGACAACTCTCTTAATTTTAACAGGTCTAACTAATCTTATTTTAACAGCCATAACTCTTAGCCCAAATTGGGATGAAGTGGGTCAATTGACATGTGGTAAACACCAATTGAGGTAATGTTTGGAGGGTAATGGATGTCTGACATTGTTGTTTGGGTGGTGGGAGGGGGGAAGCACCATGGCTACTGCTGTCCCAACACTGCAACCAAATCAGATCAATTTGTTATAGTGTGACCATGGAACCAAGGTAGGCTACCTTGTGCAAGCCTCGTTTGAATTATTTATGTCTCTTTTGAATTTTTTTTCATTGAATCGTAAACTTCTGTTTAAATAATTTACTAAAATGTATTGAAACTTAAATTGTTTGTGAAATTAAGCTTGCTTAGTTTAACTGAGTGTCCAAATTGTGATTATGATAATCATGTTTAGCTCCAGGTAGGATTTAGAATTACTTATGCACCAATGTAATAATAACGGGCAACGTTTATTGTTTAGTTTATGAATTGCTAATGATTTGTGGGTATTATTTTTTAATACCTGTTAGATTGTTGCTGTTTTTTAATCTGCCTACTTACTTATGTGTACATAAGTGTTAATTTTCTGTTTTGGAGAAATTCAGAGAATTCACTAATTTAAAAAAGGAGGAATTCATTTAAGATTAGCTTTACGACTTACAAGTTCTATCTTCATATATTAATAGGCCATTATGTTTCTTTAAAACCTTTTTTCTCAGCTAGGGAAAATCTATGCATACTGATAGAAAGATATTTTCCTGTAGATGTGCAGAATCCCTTTATAAACTAAAACAAGCTCAAACATAAGCACAAAAAATTAATTTGAAATTTGAAAAAATAACAGAAATATAAACAGAAAATCAAAACCAAATAAAGGAATTCCAATCACATGTTTTATTTACAGCGTGGGGTGAAAATAGAGAAGTCCGTACAAATGTACATTACATATTTTTGGTTGACTTTTCGACCACTGGACAACCTCTAGTTACGTTTATTGTGCGTGACAGATATTTTGATTGGTTACACAGTTTATTTTTGGAGTTCACTCTTGTTATAATTTAATCTGGCAATTTTCCTAGTCAGATTCTGTATCAGATGATAAAAAGAGTTTTTTATAATGTCTTTAATATAATTTTTCGATTTTCCATGGACAGTTACATTTCTCCTGTGTGGTTTATAAGTGTTTGGAACTGCTTTGATTATTTTTATCTTAAAAACCCCTAGAATCTTGTACTTGATCCTTTCTTTCACTTAACCAACTAAGGTATGACATTTATACCTGTGATTTGTATGCTCTATAGTCCGTTCTCAAAATAAAGGCAGCTTTAGGGAAAGTTCCTCTACAATTTTTTTGTGTATATGTTGCAGCTGACAAACATTTTGGCAATCTCAGCTGTTGAGCTGTTGTTTTAAATGATGGATTAAGTGGTGGGGATAGATTTCTTCCCTTAAAACACCTACATTTTGTGAATGGAGTATAAGACATTTCTCTGTGGCTTCAAAATTACAAAACTATACAAAAGTCTTCATTATTAATGTAATATATAGGCTACTGTGAAAATGGCCAATCATTGAATGGTAATTTTTACAAACGACAAACTACTCGTACTTTGTCTCAAGATATTTTTGATTTGCAGGAGCGATCCCCAAATCATTATGTCAGAGCAGTATTATATCGCAGTGAAGGCATCACTACACTCCTCCGACTCTTCTGTCTTTGGTCTCGAGCCAGTCGAGATATCCGCACTTTCCAAAAGATTCCCCAACTCCCAAACCCCTGTGTTCAACGGAGTTCTCATTAAAGGTGTGAACATATGTTTTTATTGCTTTAGATGCTTTGGTGTTATTAGATTTTTTGTTCTATAAAGAGGTGTTTGTTTAAAAAAAGTTATCTGGTCTCTTACTGATGCTATCAAGGCGACCACAAAACCCACCAATTGAACGTTAATTTTGTATGCTAAGGAAAAAATCTGTGAATTTTACGTTAACTTTGTATTCTCCTGGGATATAACAGTAATTGCAAATTAGTCAAAGAGTAATTCATTCATTCATTCGATCGTCTTTTAAATGTCTTGTTTGTACTAAGAAAGTTACGATGGCTGGAAAAAGTGACGACTCTACGGTTATGACGGGTATTTTCATTTTACATTTTAGTGTAAACAATTTTAATTTAGTATAAATAATGGTGCTAACTAAAATTCATATTTATTTAATAACAATTCAACTTTGGTTCAATATTTTGATGTATTTTATAAAACTCCATTTCAGATTTAAAACTATTGGATTTGACCAACACTAAAGCCTAAAAACAAGTAATAAATTATTTGTTATTCGTTATTAATTGTTCGTTCTTCTGGTGATTGTAGGTAACGACAATGAACAAAAAGTTATAATCAGTAATAGATGTATGAAAGTTTTATTTTTTTTTAATTTAGATTCTTTTACAGTTTTTAAACTGAAGGGGGCAGACGACTTAAAAGTTAGTTTTTTTAACCCGTGATGGAAATGTTTAACCTAAAACCTGGAACCGTCCACAAATTTAATTTTAATGTCTTGCTGGACACTCTGTTGAATTGGGCATTTCCATAAAATGTTACAATGCTGAAGTGATTAGACACACTTTTGTTACGTAGGTAACCCTATCCAAGTCATTAACTTGTTGAGTGAGCTGGGATATCGCGTTGTCTGCAGCTCCGGTGAGAGCGAGATTGTCTGGACCCTACGAAGGGACGTTTTGGTAAGTCATTACCACAATTACCATAAAAACTACAACACTAAACTACTTTGCATCAGAGCACTCCTATATTCCCAACGTCCCTCATGAAACCCTTTTTGTTTTGGTGATTTGTCAAGTTTGTCTATAAATATTGTTTTTAGGTGATCGTCAATCATAGTTTTACATCCTTAAATTGTTGTTGTAAAGAGTATTTCTGTGATGTCTATCGCAAATATTTTCAATTCAGAAAGAGAACTGGGTTAAACAAGCTAATTTCAGACTGGTACAATATTTTATGATAACAAGTCTGCAACTGACTAGGTCTGTGTTCACACATTTCTGAGAAACATTTATTTGCAATCTTTTATGTTAAAAATTATTTTAAAGACTCAAGAGGCAAGTGTTCAGAATATTTTGGAAATATGTGAAAGCAATTGACTGACTACATATGCATTTATCTATGTGTATTTAATAATACAATCAATTCGATTAGTACCATAAAATACAGTTTTATTTCAAATTTTATTTTTGTTTCATACGTGGTATAAATAATGCAGTCACAGTGATACTTTTGTAAATTATACTACTTAAATTTAAGTTTTCTTTACAGGTATCATACTCATTTTAAAAACTTGGTTAAGGGTGCAATTCATGAATTATTGAACAGGATTCATCCCTTGTAGCTAATTCAGATCATAAATTCATGTTGGTTTTGGATCTTTAAATTCTTTTTTCCAGTATGCACACCTATTAACGTTTCCATAAATCCTTTTATTGTGTTGCAATTTTGATCAAAAGTCTTGATTTTATAATACCGTACTATTTTAAAATTTTGAATTAACAATTTCTAGGCACAGTTTCTAAAAGCAAATGTTTTAAAAATCATTAAAGTGCTGTAAAACTAAGCTGTTTTCTGTTTTACTGTTTTGTCAATTATTGTATTTTGTCATTATTTGTCTATTATTAGTATTTCCATTCCCTCCCAGTAAGTTTGTTCCCGCATGTGTATAATTCATTTCACATTTAAACTTTTAATCAGTTTTATCTCGTGTGTAGTTGCTTGACAGTCAGCTTTCACAAATAGTTAACCAACACTTGGAGATTTTACTCTTGAAAACCACGCTTTAGATTCCGCAAGATCAGCTGATAGAAACGCATTCGCAAACTCGCAGGAGTTTGTCCGCTCGAATCGCTCCCAACGACATCGTCAAAAAGCCTGTACGCAACGTCAAATCTATGGTCTCACCCCCCTCCATAAAATTAAACTGAGGTAAACAGTGTGGTTTGGTTTAATGTGTTAACCTCGTAACGTAATCTAACGGTGTTCTAATTTGGGGTGTTTTTTTGCCTGTTGACTGGTTAGTTTGTGCAATTAAATAAAGTCAAGTACTGTAGACCTGGAGAAGCCCAGTTTATTTGACTTATTTTAGCTTGAAAAGACCTATATACCTACTTAAATACCCTTAGTGAATTAAGGTCTCCAACGGGCTGGGCTGCTGTCAGGAATTAAGAAGCTCATTTCAATCTGTCATAAGAACCATTATCTTTACTATCAGATTATTTTAGACTAACAGATTTTACCATTGTCCTCAGTAATCTTATAGAGGTCTCTATCAGTTCAGCAGTGTCTTACAGTTTCGCTGCAATCCAAAAGCATAATTTTTCCAACGTGCCACTGTCTCATTCAAAACAGAATGACACTCTCAGCCTGCCTCGTGCAAATGTGATGTCCTTCAAACTCCGTACGCCACACACACATACCTTTTTTTAACATTGTCCCCAATGATCTCCTGGCAATGGTTCTCTTCTCAATAGGTTTGACCCCATAAACCATAAGAAACTATTATAGACTTCAATTCACAATTGGTAGGATCATTCTTTCTTTTCTTTCATTGGTTGTGGTTATTTCAACAAGACTGAGGATAAAGCCAGCTTTGGGTGTGTTGCTAGTCTAGTGGTTAGCTTCTCGGACTTTGTTGAGGGAGGGACGAGTTAGATCACTGGCACATTAACAACACATATGGGTATGGACTACTTTCCCTAAAGGTATTTAAACACTTCTTACTGTAATGCCTCATGTAAAAATGCCACCGGTGTAGAAGTAAAGAAAAAGTGTTGGGGTAAAAAAAAAAACAGCACTATAGTCAGATTAAAATAGGCTGTTGGAAGGGACACAAGCTCTTTGGAGATCTTAAGTTACAGGTGATCCTTATAGTTTTTTGATTATTGGATTGTTATTGTTTTAATTTGTTTTGATGCCATTTATAAACTAAATCAATGTTATAACTCTTTAATTTCCCTCATATTAATTCAGTATTTTAAGTTTAGAAAAATGAATTAAAATGTAAAAGTCTCACGATGTATTTTAGGGTAGTTGTTAGAAGTAGTTTGGATTCTGAAGCATTTGGAAATGTAGTTTTAAAATATTGTTTATGGATATAAATGTTGTAAACTAATTGTTAGGAGTTTGATGAAGAACAGTAATAACTTTTAATGACCTATTAATTCAACTGAATAAGAGATCGAGGTTCATATTTATTTATTGCATGCGTAATAACTTTTTCATTATTCACACCACATATTTGTATGTTATCTGTGTCCCAGTTTGTCTAACCACTTTGCATGTACATGCTGCTTTATGGTCATGTTTGCCAGTTTAGTACTATTTGTATTTACTCCTTCCTTATGTGTGTTGTCATAAATCATTTGTAGGCTATGCATTATATTAATGTACCACCATCTTCATCATTTGGTGTACCTAACTTTGTTTTAAGCCGGGCTTACACAATGTCAGTTGGTGAGACAGTTACCTTTGCCAATCGTCACTACGGGATTGCAGATTTTTCAGAGGCCATTTGTCCTGCTCTTTGTCCTCAGTCTACTCCCAGAGATAACTGAATTTCAGAGCAATGAGAGCAGTTGTCAAGGCAATTTGGCCTAAAGTGTTTACACAAAGCCAAAAATTTGTTGCCAGTCAGTTGTTCTCTGACAATTGTCTTACCTATTGGCATTTTGTAAACCCGGATTTTAAGTCATAAGTCATGTTAATAGTCTTTCTTTTTTATTAATATTTTATGTCATTCAAAAATTATTGCCATAGTGTAAGATTATACGGAAAAATCAACAGTGGGCCACAGACTGAAAAACCGGGAATTATAAGTGAATTATTTTGAAATTTTACCGGAAAAAGCTGATTTAGTGCCATTTTATTGTTGTTTGGATTTAAGACAAATTTAGAAGGGCGTTAGACCCAACATAGTACTGTATTTGCTTGGATAAACGCTAAAAAAAACTGTTTGCCCATGAAAAAAACCAACTGTTAAAACATTGTGAACATCTTCCGGGGTCACATTGAAATAGTGGTAAATTTTTTTCACAATTTGCAAAGACTCTCAACTTAACACTGTATACAATAGAATACTGTATTTCACTAGCACATACTGCATTTTTATCAAACCTTACTTGTTTGAAAATTCTGCCAGGAACAGAGAAATATTGTAACATGTACAATGTTAAGTTATGCGTTTCTTGTACCAGAATGGACTCCTTCCCAATCTACAACCTCCTTCCTGACCCGCTTTTTTCACCAAAATCCTTGAATTCTAGGCTATTTCGCTCTGTACTACATCCTTACTGTGATTTTTGTAATCTTCATTAAGTTACACTATGTGCAGATCACTCCTACGTCGCCCCAAGCTCAGGAGCCTGTGACTGAGCCTCCGTCAGTCCAGTAGACATGCCGCACGTCGTAGTCAAGGGGAAGGTGGAGGGGATGGAGAGCACAGTGTTCGGCCTGTCTCGAGCTGAATCCGACGTCGCTTCTCGGGAACTCGTGAGATTTGGTGGACGCGTCGGTCAAGACGGACAATCTTTCAAACATCCTCCCCTCTTCATCATTACTGCACTAGAGAATCTCTTTGGCTACCGTATCCTTACCTCGACCATGGGAACGCAGCAATCTGCTGTCTGGACCCTTCATCGACCTTTCTAGTGTCTAAGTGTCAGTGACTGTTGCTTTCAGTGTCAAGTGACTTTCTATTGTTTTGTGTACAATTTAGTTGATTGGGTAAGTTTGTGTGTTACCGTTTTTTTTGTAGGAAACATATGATAGGCTGTTAATCCTTTCAAAAATGTTTATCAACAGAAAAAAGAATATGATTAAGGGGGATGGGAGAGCTCACCTACTCGGTTAGGTTCTCTGAATCAGTGACTACTGGTCACACACCCAGCCAGACCCACTAGCCTCACCCTTATTCTGTCAGTTTTATTACTCCAAGCACAATTACAATATTCACAATGAGAATAATAATTTTTTTGTCATATTTTTGCAAAAAAAAAAAACTGCTTTTTAATAGCATTGCAGGTCTAAAGTAGCTTTTTTCTCACTAAGTAAAAATCAGCTTTTAGCGAATTTCCCTATAGGGAAGTAGCTATTACCGTAGGTGGCACGGTAAGACCTAGACCCGGGACCGATTTACTTTTTCATTTTGATGTCCCCAGAGTCCAAAAACACCATTCGTTCAAATTTTTATATATGTATATATATATATATATATATATATATATATAGACTTATATATATATATATACGTCCATGAACGCGATAACTTGAGTAATTTTTGTCCGATTTTGATGAAATTTGGTTTAAAGGTGTAAAGCGGGATAAACTTGAATGAGTTCGCGAACCAGCACGATCGGACCATGGGAACGGGGCTTTACGGGGGGTTTTATGGGGTAAAAATTGGTTTTTCTCACTTTTGACCCTCAAAACACAAAATTTCCCGATTTCTCTTTTAACCTTTTTAAAGAGCTTAAAAAAACAAATAATTTAGTATATAAAAGTATTTTTGTTCAATTATTAGTAATGGAGAAAATTAAAAAAATTGTAAATTTAAAATTCCCATGTTATTCTTATGGAGAATATTGTCAAATGTTGTAGTTTGCTTGTTTATGGATATATTTTGATCAAACTTGGCAAATTTATTTATTTTGTACTAAGCTATCAATATTTTACTCAAAAACACACTTTATTAGTTTCCTTGTAGCAGCAAACCTAGGTACTCGTTAAACCTAATGTTATTAAAATATATTTAACTGAAAATCAATTCAGACAAATGGAAATTCGCTTAGTCGGCAGGTTTGCTGCGGCGGGGGTATTTTAACCTCAATTAGTTGTAAACTTCAATTGTAAGCAATTGCATGTATCGAATGTGATTGATTGTTTTGATTGGCTGTAGCTTAACATATTGATGTATAATGTAGGCTACACAAAAATTTTAATAGACAAAATAATCAAACCATTTACTAAACAGCTGCTTGTTTGCAATAGCAATGAAATTAGGTTAGAAGTAATTTTGAGAGGTTATCATTTATTTATAATGGTGCGATATGAAATGATGAAAAACACATTTCATAACAAGGGCAAAAAGTGCTTTTAAAGCCTCGCTCATTTCCTGAAACTTGATCTTGGGTCGAAAAGAGCCACCACAAGCCCTAGTGATAAAATATACTTTTGCTACTGCTGGTTCCAATCCGACCTTCCTAGACCCATTTTTAATTTGCTAAATTGTTTTTATACATCATCAAATATTAAATGGGAAAGTCTTTGTCAACACATTGAATAAGTCCATCCTTAATACTGTGAATGTGAGTACAACCACAATCAATTAATAGTTAATGGATTCATGACTTTTTCTGTACATAAGAAAATACATACGTAATCAAATCACATGTATTTTCTGAGATTGAAAGAATGTAACCACACACGCAAATGGGTAAGTTATGTTCATAATTTACTCATTTGGTTGAAAGAATGTGGAAAGGGCATATTTGTATAACTTTGTCATAACTTTCTCATATGTCTGGATTTTTTTTATCATTTTAATTTTTTTTTCAGTGACTCAAGTAAAAATATGTGTGATCACACAAGCTGTAATCATCCCCAAGCTGTTACCTCGGTACAGCAGACTTTGGAAGAGTTGGATTTCGAACGTGGCATTTGGACGGCAGGTGGGTGAACACTACAACCTCACCGACGACATTCATTCTATAAGAATCCATTGTTGGCTTGGTTGGAGGGTGATATTTTGTGACATATTCTTTCAGTTTGCGTTGAACAATCTGTTGTACGCTAGCAGGATCTTTAGTCTGTCAGCCACACTCTTATTTTTACGTGTGTTTAGTGGACAAAGTGTGTGCTTTTCCTTGTACTAGCCCTATAGTAGTTAACCCTTTGCGGTCGAATGGCGAGTTTATGTCGCCAAGCGCCATTTTCCCGGACAATCAAAAATGGTGACCTATACTCGCTAAAAGAAAAAAATCTACCATTGCAGTCGAATGGCGAGTATAGGTCGCAGTGGGCCATTTTCTCGATCACGCTAATTGCGACCTATACTCGCAACAAAATAAAAATTGAGTGATTTAAATTAGTTATTAGTGAGTGAGTTAGTGAACGACAACTTCAGCACCGGCTTGCCTCATGACGGAAACATCCTTTGTGCTTAAGGGTAACCGGTGTCTCACAATCTGATGACATCACTTCCTGTCGAGTTTATGTTTATAATATACGTTTTTGTTACTGAATAAGTATTCTGTATTGTATTCAATATAAATGACATAAAAGGTCTGCCTTAATGATTTTATTATATTTTATTAGCAGTCAAAGTGGTAATATATTTACAGGGTGTTTTTTTATGCAACCAAAATTACAAGTACCATAAGACACTGTTTAACAACAATACAAGCTCCCTGTATTCTTAATTTCATTGCCAATCAGCTGATACGCATTGTTGCATAGTTATCTATAAGTTCCAGTGTTATTGGGAATTTATTACGAACAAGTCTCAACTAGACGTATTCGCAAGCTCTGTTTGATCATGCGAAGAAAACCATATTTCGTCTTATTTACGTAATTATCAATACTGTTACACTAAGCCTCATAGATAACTTGCATAGTAGCTAATTGGCTATGAAGTAAAAAAAACAGGGATACCATCATATGAGCTGGTTTTGTTGTTTAAACTTGTCTCACAGTAGCTGTAGTTATTTGGGTTGCGTTGAAAAAAACAGTAAGGAGTAATAGGCCTACACAAATTTATACAAATACAAACGTTGATGTATTTTATGGTTATGTACTAAAAATGCTTTTTCAGTTTGCACAAAACTGTACGTTAGATGTATCCCAATCACTCAAACATCTTTTGATTCACAAACAAAACTAAATTAAATGATTAATATTATTCTTATCCTTTAGCACTGGATGGAGACAAGCAGCGTGTCCGTGACCTGTTGAACAAAGGTACCGAAGTTGATAAGAGAGATGGCGCAGGATACACAGCTCTTCACTACGCGGTGCGCCGGGGAGACACTGAGATGTGTCGTCTGCTACTCTCAGCTGGTGCAAACATCAATGCTGTCACTCGTGCCGGGC
The DNA here is from genome assembly GCF_028750875.1 of Macrosteles quadrilineatus. NCBI lineage: Eukaryota > Metazoa > Arthropoda > Insecta > Hemiptera > Cicadellidae > Macrosteles > Macrosteles quadrilineatus. The sequence goes on along the minus strand of NW_026542632.1, from coordinate 199,357 downwards.
AAGCTACAGCACTACATAGGGCTGCTATGTCTGGTAAGGTCTAATAGGCTAAAATATTGTTTACAAAACAAAAATGTATTTAAGAAGTGATGTCTAAAAAGGTGTTCTACATGTTCTACAATATTCTAACTAGGGATGTGTCGGTTCCACTTTTTTTCGGTTCGGTTCCGGTTCGGTTCTTACACTGGATCGGTTCTCGGTTCTCGGTCCCGAGTACTTATGCTATAAATTCATTGATCGAAACAAAACAGTTGTAAGTGGCAGTACCTAAAAATATTGAAAGTCAAGGAAATGAATAATCAGATTTTATTGACAGAAATATTTTATTTAAACACCACGTAAGGATTCAATGTTCAAACCTAAACACAAGTAAACAGTAATTATTTGAAGACTTAATTCCTTAATTGAAAAGTACATATTGGCGGCAACAATTAACATTAAGAATTGGTAATTGCAGCGTAAGTTAATTATTGCAAAACGGTAATTTTACAAATCAATAACCAATTAAGCAGAATTAAAAAGAACAACAATTAACGCTGACCAATCAATGTTACAGTTTTAAATATTGGCTGAAAAGTGAAAAGTAACAGTTATATTTGAAAGATGTAAACACGGTAAACCCTTAAGCTTAATAATTAATAATTATTACAAACAGCAAAATATTAATACAAAAATTGTAAACAACATAAATATGAAATGAGGAGTGATATTTGTAATCATAGCACAGATTTGATTTGTAATCAAATAAAATGCATAACCATGTTAGGCCTATTTTTTTTCAAACCGTCCATAACAAGAATGATTTATTCTAGGTTTCGGTTCAAAAATACCAACATTTTTACTCTGTCAGGATCTAACCTGTTTCGTTTTGTGTCCGAAATGTTTCCCGCAACACTAAAAAGCCTTTCACTGAAAGTTGTGCAAGGTGGCATGCACAAATATTTGTACGCCAACTTACGCAGATGTTTGTGGGAGCTTACTGACCAATACTCGGCGATTTTTTGGCCCTGTTTAGGGTCAAAAGTTTTTTCATTCAAATAAGCGTTGACTTCTGATTCCAAGGACTTTTCCTGATCTCCATCACCAGTATGTTCTTCCTGGCCAAACGCTTCCATGTACTGTGCCCAAAAACCTTTCCTTTTCAGTTGGGTATCTTCTTGTGGAGCCGGTGGTGGTGCTGCTTCCGACGTCGGAGTTGAAAATGTCTTCATTTCCTCCAGGACATGAATCTTTGCCATTTCAAAATTATCTTTCTTTTTGAACGGTGTTGACTTGAACCTGTTAATGACACATAATCTGTATTTATTCTCTTTCCCAAATGTTTTGATATAAGGTTAGAATTTTTTACTAGGTTGCTCACAATAGCCTAAATTTATTTTTTTTAATTGGTATTCATTATAATTTATTTTTTATGGCATTTAATATGATTAACGAACATTTTAGGTCTAGTAATGGTATGCTGATTAAAAATAGGGGAGGATTGGGACAATCAAAACGAATGTTTTAAGAACGAATAAGGAATGAAACATTTAAGTCTATTAATATGTCAAGGAACAACACCATAATTAAGTTTATATAATACTTTAATCAAATTAGTTTTCACTTGTCAGAGTTTTTAATTTTTAGATTTGATCAGTTATATATGAACTAAACTTAGGCCTAAGTAAAAAAGAATTCAGTAGGTAACTTAACACTTGTGTAACTAACAAAATGTGTTATACCTGGGATCAAGTAGTGTCGCACATGCATAAGTTTGATTTTCCTCCATGTCCATAAATCTTCTCTTCAATGAAGCTAATAAGTCATTTTTCAGACCTTGTAGTCCTGATCCCTGAGGTGCACGAGTTTCCAATACATGTTGAATTGTGTGTATCATTGGTATAATCTGAGAAGAATGAAGAAAATGTTTCATAGGCTACATTCAAACCATAATAAAAAAATATTTTTTACATCCATTTAATTAAAACATGGTCAACATTGAACTTTTCAGGTAGCCTACAGTAAATTTAAACCTAGCCTATTTTACTTATACGCTGAATTAAAAAAAGATGAAAACTTTATGTTTATCTATTATTTAGTCCCCAAATCCAACATCTTAGAAAAAAGTTGTTCCTCTGTTAATGTTATATGGTAGGCTATAACTACAAACAGTGTCTATAATAAAGAAACATGGACGATATTTAGCGAAATATTTTCAAGCCTACCAGTACTTACAGATGTGGTAAGTAAAATGCACAAGATATTTTTTTTACCCTGCCATCAATCTTTTTTTATCATAGGCCTAACTCATTTAAATTTAAAGCTACCGGTAGCTAGTCAGTTTAGGGATATAATATAGTAAAACTTAATTATTTCTTTGCAAATGGTAAAATGATTCAAACTCAAATAAGAAAGCCAATACTGTACCTATATTTTCTTGTTAATGAAGTTCTTTGTGTTAGCCCTATAAATCAAATTAAAAACAGAGACTAAGGGACATTTGTGGTCATGGTTAAGAAATGTTAGGTCTAGGTCAGGTTAGGTACCTTGACTTATCGTAGTTTTCAACAGAACACATTCATAAGTTGAGTGGATAGGTTTCATACTGATAGGCCTGCCTACTTGAGCTTTGAAAATGAAATAGGCCTAAGGATAAATTTACTTCTGATTAGTCCAACAATTAGGCCCTATTTATTTTTTGAAAATATTTAAGGTGGGTTAGTGTATAAAGGAAAAAGTGTAATATAACTTAGGCCTACCTCAGAAATTGTCGATGTTTCCTTACTAAGCTGCAAGGTTGCATTCTCAAAAATTTCCAAGATGTCGACTGCATACTCAATAGTTTTCCAATCTTCATTGGTAATTTCAGTGGACAGCTTAGTCTCAGGATTGCTCCCAACAAGAATTAGAGCTTGCTTCTGTTCATGCAAGCGTTTTAGCATGTAAAAAGTGCTATTCCATCTAGTTGGTTCGTCTTGAATGAGTTTGTGACTTGGGACACCTAACTGAGCCTGGTAACTTTTCAGTAACTTAGTGTTTTTCGCAGAATGCTTAAAGCTACCAACAATTTTCTTGCATTTGGTCACAACATTAGAAATCCTGGCATTGTTAAAGAAACCATCTTTGATCACTAATTGAAGTGTGTGTGCCACACAGGGGATTGCTGTGAACTCGGACAAATTCAGTGCACACGTAATATCGGGACCATTGTCCCTAACCACAGCAACTACCTTTTGCTTGATACTCCATTGATCCAAAACCTTTATTAAAAAGGTCAGTAAATTGGTTCCAGTATGGCTTACTTCTGGAAAAGGCACAACCTCTAAACACCTATGAAATCTGGCGTTGTTAGAAAAAAAATGGGCAGTAATGGCCATAAAATCTACTTGAGCGACATTTGTCCACATGTCGGTAGTAATAGCCACACTTTCTACCTCCATCATCTCGGCCTGCACTTTCTTCATTGTTTCTTCGTACATTTCAACAAGTATTTTATTAGTAAACGTTTTCCTCGTAGGAATTGTATATCTAGGTTCCAAGTAATTTAAAAGACGTCGAAAACCTTTATTTTCCACCACAGATAAAGGTTGAATGTCTAAACAAATCATTTCTGCAACCAATTTATTTATGTGTAACGCTCTGCTGTCGGTTGTTTTGAATTTTTGCATCCTGTCAGCCATAGTTGGTAAGGTGATTTGCTTCGACCTTTTTAGTTTTATCCGTTTAGGATAACTAGGCCTAGCACCCCTGGGTGATGTTGTCGATGAGGACAGATTTTCTTCCATTTCCTGTAATGGATCAGGGTCATCTACATCTTCAATTGGTGAAAATTGTGACTGATGTAGGCCTAGGCCTAAAGGATCTCCATGTGTAGGTGTATCAACATCAAGCCTCAAAGGTGTGCTTGAAGATGGCCTACTCACAGTTAGTAATCCTACAAATGAACCCTCTGATTGGTCGGAATTAGAAGAAATAGGCCTACTTGTATCATCTTGGCATGTAGGCCTAGGCCTTACCTTATTTAGGTCATGTTCGATATCCAAAGTAACACTAAATTGAGACTGGCTTGAAGTACTACTAGGCATAGGTCTTATCTCTGAAGTCATAACTTGGCTGGAAGCACCACTAGTACAAGGCATAGGCATCATAGGCTTACCTGACTTCTGCAGAAATCCATCAAGAGTTTTAGCTTGACCAATACTCTCCTTTTTAGAGCTGGGCTCAGGAGCAAGATTAATTTTATGAGTTCTTAGGTGCTTCATCAAGTTTGAAGTGCTTTTAGAGTTTGTCATGCACCCGCCTCTTGAAATTAATTTTGAGCAAATATTGCACTTGGCAAACTTATTATTAACCTCGTCGATCTTGAAGTAAGACCAAACAACGGAAGACATCTTAATAGGTAGGTATAACCTCAACTCTGATCACCAAACACTGAAGGAGATTTAACATTGCACAATGCACACAGACCGGCTCCTCTACCCGTGCATACGCAAACGCAACACAGAGAAAGGGACCTAGAATCATGGTGGAAGGAAAATACATAGGTGTGCTAATTCCCGTCATATTCTGACGTCACTCGGATTGCAAACAAAAGATCACTTGATTCTTGATTGTAACTGTCAAATTAGTATATTTGTTATTTGTTTTGATTTGATTGTTATTGTTTTTGTAATATTTTCAAAATGGTGTAATGTGTTCATTATAAAAACAATAACAACCAAACCAAAACTCTCTCTGTTTTAAGCTCTTTCCACCACCTATTGAATCTCACACAATTAAGAATGGCTTTACGATATGTTAACAGTCATAGATGAAATAAAAGTGTGTGAACAGTTTTTACAATAAAAAAATAAAAATTATATTGACTTTTATTTCATATTGATTGAGAGTAATGCTTGCCACTTACCTGTATGAACTATCCTCCATTGCAATATTGCATTCCTTTTTTCAATTTGCTGCAGACGGCTGCACATGACGTAACTTATTCTTTACCTGATACTTCGCATCAATTATGTAAAAGTCAAACAACAGTTTTAAAAAGATAATAAGGAAGGAGTAGGAGGTTGTGGTAAATAAATAGATCAATATTGTTATTTTATTTGTTCCTTCCTATTTGTTGAGTGCTGATGCATAGTCGATTCAATCAGCTGTCGGCGTCGGCTTTACGGCTTATCTTCAGCTGTTTGATCTGTTGACTTACGTAAATTGATTGAATAATTCATATGGAATTGCACAATACCTACACAAAAACAATTATAATTATAATAATATTTGCTCTTAAATTTTATATTCACTATTTAATATAAACGGTATTGAACAGTAGTAATTTAAAATGTAATGGTGATGCAAATTAATTAGAACGATCAGATCCAGGAACCGGGACCGAGGAATCGACATTTTGGCATCGACCCTCGGTTCCGGTTCCTTTGCTAAGAACCGGTGGAACCGAGAACCGACTTTTGGAACCGATACATCCCTAATTCTAACTGCTTGAACCGTTATTGCAGGTAGAGTCGAGGTGGTTAAGTTACTGATTGCTTCTGGTGCTGATGTTAAACTGAAAGACACAGAAGGAAGAACAGCTGAAGACAGAGCTCAGGAATACAACCAACCAGAAGTATTTAAACTGCTCCATACCGAGTGAATGACTACCGTCTACTTTGGGACATTGTATAGTTTATACTACGTTGTGTATTATAAAACTCTAACTTTGTTAATTTTATGTTACAACTTAAACTTAACATTATTTATTTGCAATTAGGTGGAAAAACTAGACGAACATAGAATGGATTATTATTTTACTAAACTACAGTACAACCCCGCTAATCCGTCGCCTATGTACCAGGATCATGGTCGGAACAGTAAAAAAGGGCTATCCAAAGAACATATTAAATGACAAAATTAATTTACTTACTGACATGTATTGATCGCACGCCACTGCGGGAGTCAATGATAATGCTCTAGTTGCCACGATCGCAGGAGACGTTCAATAATTTGCTCCGATCTTGGAGGATAAATGTCATGAGTAGATAACGATGATGATGTTTCTGATTTTTGCCGCAGGAGATAATGATCGCCACACGACCATGTCAAATAGTCATGATATTACCATGATAAAGTTGTCACCAATTGTGATGGCACGGTCGGATTAAGCGAGGAGTTGGACTAGCCGAGGTCAGATTGGTGGGGTTCTAATGTAGTTTTGTGTTTCAAATATCTTGTTTTAATAGAATAATATCTTAAGTGCTGGATTTATTGCTTTTCCTTTTTAAAATTTAAAAATTATGCATCAATTAAGACTGCAGTGGTCAGCTAGTCAGTGGTTTTTGGGATGTGCTATTTGTGCATTTAATCAACAGTAATTCTTTTTTGGGTGCTTGAACTTTTGTAAATGGGTTTAATATGAAGTTTGCTTGTTGGCTGTACGGGATTTATATAATTTTAAAAGAATCAAAAGCAATACAAATCACTACTTTTGAGGTATGTAATGAGACAAGTATAAAAACTATCTGAATATATTACCAAACACTTGCTAAATTGGTTTATACTCAATATTGCTGGTTATTAGCATTCATTGAGCTATTTTTAATCTAATAATTTACCAGATACCAAGACGCAGTGACTTAAACTTAAATCTTAAACCATTATCCATATTTCGTCTTATTAAAACGGGTAAACATTGCTAATTTGTATAGCACTAGATTATCTAGTGGATAAATCTGACACTCGCCATTTTATTAAGTAACCATTTTTTAGTCTTTGTGATGTCAGGTCTTGAATTGACTGCTTCAAGTCAGTTGTAAGGAATTACAACATTATCCTATTTTTTTAGATTTTTCATATTGACTTTTAAAACCTAAAACAAATGTGTATTTACGTGTTTTAGACAAAATAATGTCAGATTCCTTCGTTTAGAGGTTTAATTTATTTATATACCTGTGGGCCAGACACTACTTTGTTTTGTACTACCTCTAGTTATCTGATTTATTATTTAATCATGTAAAGATTGTATTTTAGATTCCAAGTAATAACTTCTTATGAAAATACAATTTGTCAAGTTGTATCTTACAGTCAAAGATTATTTTTATTTACAAGAAAATCTCTGTTTAAAATATTATAGGAAGGCCCAACTTTCTTTTACAACTTTACAGTATTTTAGTATTTTGTTTGAAAAAAATTTGTTATTGTTTATGTTTAGTAATCATTATGTTACAGATCATTCTGCTATGCATTTTATAAACTAGTTATCTAGTATAGGTTCGTCAAAAGAACGAGCAAACATCAAAGTGTTTGTGGTATTTTATCAAAACTATAATAAAAATGTGGCAAGCAATGAGAATTTACATTAATATTATTAATGTTATTTTAGCAAGTAAAAATCCTTAGTTATTATACATTTTCTCTTTACTAAAGCATCCTTTTGACTAACCTATACATCTTAGTACCACGAGCTAGGAGGATGAATATCTAGAAGATAGCACTTCTCTAGAGGATTTTGTGGTGCTGGCCATTTTGTTGTGTACTGGAACGGTTTCAGAATTTCCATACATAATTTTAATCTTGGTCTTGTGTTAACACTGAATGGTTTATACATATGAGAAATGGTAGGCTACACTACCACCTTACCTCTCCTACAAACCCAGGGTTAGAAGTTGTCAAACTCTAAACAAGTGCTACCTCAGATATAGTATCTAGCTCAGTGGTTAGCATAGTAGAAGTATTTCAGAATTAGAGTAGAATATTTAAATATCTAAATTTAAATGGGTATTAAATATGACTGCTTTTAACAGGTTATATTTTGATAAAGAAATATATATTTTGTGATTTGATGAACCTTTTACCCTGACCCGCGAAGGTTCCTTTTTGTACAGAGTTTATATCCGTAACACAACACTTTTTCCTATACAGTTTTATGATTATGTAACCAGTTGAAATAATCAATAGTTTCATGTCAATTAACATTTTATTTCGGCTCTACAACATTGTACGCATATTCTAATATAACAGCAATATGTATGAGATTACTTGTGTTGCTTTTATGTAGCAAGAAATAAAATCTTCAGTGTCAGTAAAAAGTTTTTTTTCCTTCCTGATCTCTAGTTTTGAATTGTCATGAAACTGCCATTAATCACAGTCGCTGTGTTTTCTGTTTGCGTTTACCGCCTGGGCACTCTTCATAACACAGAAGACATTTTCTTCCGCTGCCTGTGTAGGGTAAAAATCCGCCTGTAAGCTCAACACCACGAAGACTGCCATCGGTGAACATGATCATCCCTATTATCATCATGATGGTGAGGTTAAGTGTATTCTCTGTGCCAGAAGCTTAACCCTCAGCTACAAGTCATAAAAGAGCTAAATTCCAATAAATGGTGAGAGCATGGTCACATGTTGACCCGAACTATAGAATTTTGACAAATAAACTCCCAGGTCTGTGTCCAACAGAATAGAGGGTTCTCTTTTCATCATTAGTCTGAACGTTATGGAGTTGCCGCCTGGGGATCCACAGCAGCCAAGAACATGGAACGCGTCCTCACCATCCAAAAGAAGACCATAAGGACAATTTTTCAACTGCAAGCTGATTTTCAGGGACCACAATATCCTTACAGTCATTTCCCTGTACCGGTTGGAATCCATCTTACTCGCAAAAAAATCTACACCTACCCTAAGATCAGAACAACATTCATACCACCTCCGAAACACACATAACAACAATCATTATTATGGCTCTTAATTCTTCAATTTATTACCACCACGACTCTAAACCATTTATAAACCTGTAACCTTTCAACAGCAAACAGAAGCAATACTAATATTTAACAGATAGGCCATACTACATAGTCTCCAATTTCATTGAAGAGCACACCTTCCAAGACCTGAGACCGAATAGGCCTACAAAACCCATTTTTACCCTGGTCCCAGGAAGAAATGTGACGATTGACCCCGATTCCTGGATTTGTGGAGAAGACACAAGATGGTAAATGAAACAATTTAAGAGTCCTACTTAATCCCCACTTGGCCTCCTCTCCTGGTAAAAACTACCTTTTAAAGTATAAATACCTTGTAGGCTCTAGTGGATGATGCCATCCCTAAATCCTCGGTCTACCAGTGAGAGCCTCGTAAAATCGGTATTTTACCAAAATTACAAATTTTACTGTATTAAACCGTACTACCATAGATAAAACATGTTTTATCTATGGTACTTATAACTTTTAAATTTAATAACTGCAAGCTGTTTGGCTGAAAACAATTAAATAGCTCAACGAAACATACCAATGACGTCAATTTGTATTCTTTCTTCTTTTCCCATGAGTCCCATAAACTAAACCTTATTAGAAACCTAAATGTCACAGCGCACAATTTAGACCGCGGGCTCATTACAGGCACTGCTGGCTACCTGGCTTTAGGGCTCAGTTAGGTATAATTGGCAACGTTGCAAGTTGCAAGTAGGGTTGTTTAATGTCAGACGTCCCATAAGATAACATGGCAGAAAGGTGACATCAGCGCATTAATTCGCACTATATTGATTTAAAAATTTGTTAACTTTAAAATTATTAAAATATTGAAAATAAAACTTACGTAATTGAAAACCAAAACAATATGAATTGAAAATCTATATCTGTACATTTAAAGCAGAGTCAATATTTTCATAGTCAAGTAAACACGCTTTCGTAAAGCCGGGTTTTCCTAGGCGCGTAGTTGGCCAGCGGAGAGAGGAACGCGGAGAGCGGACTCAGCTGGTCTTAGGTAATTTAATGTTACTGTTTTCCTAGCAGCGGAGCGGAATGCCATGTTAATTTCAATTCCGCTCTCCGTTGTCCGCTCTCCGCTGGCCGACTCCGCGTCTAGGAAAACCCAGCTTAAATACACAAATACCATTAGCTGCTTCCAAACAAAAGAGCTGTTACAAAACCCATACTTGTGACGTTACCACTTTGAAGGCCCACGGCCTGGAGTTAAAGGCGGCCGTGGTAACGTGCAGACTAAAGCGTACTCCTAGTTTAAATCACCTGTTTTAAATTTTACTTTCATACTTTCATTTTTTCCTTAGTAAACAAATCCAACGAAAATTCTTCCAAATTTCCTAACAGGGGCACCTAAGCCACCGCCGCCTTTAACACCAGGCCGTGGGCCTTCAAAGTGGCAACGTCACAAGTAGGGTTTTTGTAACAGCTCTTTTGTTTGGAAGCAGCTAATGGTATTTGTGTATTTACGAAAGCTTGTTTACTGGACTATGAAAATATTGACTCCGCTTTAAATGTACAGAGATATAGATTTTCAATTCATATTGTTTTGGTTTTCAATTCCGTAAGTTTGATTTTCAATATTTTAATAAATTTATGTTCATAAATTTAGATCATTAAAATGTGAATTAATGAGCCTGATGTCACCTGTCTGCCATGTTATCTTATGGGACGTCTGACACGAAACAACACTATACTTGCGACGTTGCCAATTCTACCAGGCCAAGGCCTGGAGTTAAAAGTGGCCGTGACTAAGCCCTGAAAGCTACCACGAAATTGATGTGTATATACTGGTATACTGTATAAACCTACTCTATGAAATTCTACATGTATGTACCTAGTTTCGTGGCCATGGGTCTAGGAGTTAAGCTAATTAATTGTAGTTGTGTTAGAACCCTGGAGTGAACTTAAGAACGAGCATAGGCTTTCTTGGAATATATTATAAGTAGGTATTTGTTATAGATGTTAAACGTTATTAGCTGTAGGCTGTCTAGAAATTTATAATATCATATTGTAAGATATATAATCAATGCTAGTACCTTGTTCAATCGCCATTTTGCTCTTTTTCATTTCAGCTTACTTTGTACAAGCAGCTGACTGCTGGAGCCGGCATTCGGATTTATTGGACCAGCGACCAGCCGGAGCCGGCCAGCCGCGATTGGGGTTGACGGTTGGTTGACGTGACGTTGAGCTGCTGATTGCTGAAGAAGAGTTGTAGTTTTTGTTTACTTTTACCATAGATGAAGTAATATAATTACTTCATCTATGCTTTTACTTTGTTGTTGTTAAGTTATCTACTTACAGTAGTAAATTATCTCGGTCTTCATAAGCTAAGGCATAAGAGAGTACGTTGTAGCACGAAAGGGTAGAAAATTATATTAATGAAGAAGTCTTGTGGTATTCAACGGTGTGATAGCATTGACTAATGGTGACTAGGAAAAGTTCTAAGTGACTAGGCAACGCCTACTAGAAGTACTGTACGGTATCTGATTTAGTGCTTATTCAAACTACAACAAATTTGTTTTACTTATGACTCCTAAGTAGGTACTGGATAGGTTACTAATACATGGTTAAGAGTACTTCGTATAAATCCAAGAAGAAACAATGCTTTTGTTTAAAATAAGTTTTCTCTAGGCTAGGCTAATTGATTTTTTTAGCTAGACCTAACCTACAATGTTTCACAAGAATGCTTTATTTATTAACGGAACATTTTTGGGGTTTTGTGGAGTAAGTTTATGTTTCACCGATCTAATGAACGTAATCCACTGTGATATAGTCCTCACATCAACTGCACAGTGGTTCATGTCTAAACTAATGTTAATTTTCCAGTTTGTTATTTTCTTCTGCTTTATCTCAATTGTATTTGTTATAATTTCTTCTCATTTCGCACAAGTAAAAGTTGGGAAATCTTTTGAAAATAGGCTTACAATAGCTTACAAGTTTGGCTATGTTGATTCAGTATCTACTGTGGCTATCAAATGGATCTACCGGCTCTTCCCATCCAGTGACAAAGTTCAAATTTTTTATGAAAGCAAGGTAAGCTAATCACACATAATTATAGTTTGATTACTAAAATTTCAGTTGAGCTTAACCACATTATGAAGATCAACTCCTTTTAATCTCTCAGATATGTAGCCAAGATGAAAAAATAGCATAACAGGATGATAATCAGGGTTGCTACATGAAGCTTTTTGTGAGGCTAGCCTGTTGGCAAACTCCCTGCTATAATAATAACACTTTCGGCTCCACGGTGTCAATGTTAAATCATAACCGTTTTTCTGACAAAAACTGAACTCATTGATTGTTATATGGTGTGTTAATTAAGTTTCAAGATTGGTCTGAGGAAAATAAATACAGTATTGAACATATATAGGCCTAGCGGATAAAAAATCTTCAAAATAGTTTCTTTCTGAGTCCACACACTGCTGCCAGTAGTGTGAGTTTATGTCACTGTGGGAAGGCTTCCTGGAACTGAAGCCGTTTGAACTGCTGCGACGCTACCTAAATGCTTTCCTTTTAGGTCCTTCTTCAAATAAGAGAAGTTGCCTAGGGCAATATCCGGGTTGTAAGGTGGCTGTTAAAGCATTTCCACGTTGTTCTGGGCCAAAATCTGTTTGTCTGTTTAACTGCCATGTGCCACTGCTTCTGATTATTCATTAGCGATTTCAGTACAAGTTTAACACAGATTTTCCTCATCATGGAATTTTCAGAAGCCATTTGAAACACTGTAGGCCTATACCATAATTAAAATTTGTTCCATCCGTAATGAGTCTAATGATCATGTGTCGGTCATTGTACAATGCTTGTGCACTTTTGCCAGATTTTCTTGTTTCTGCAACGTTTCAGGCTTACCAGCACATCATCGTGTTAACAGCCATCTTCAAACCACTTGTGCCTCATGAAAACCATGACATGTGCCAGCGTCTTCTTTGTGGACCTGTTATAACAAGTGAATCGTTTCCACACCGTTCTTGACTCTAGAATTTGATGGAATAACGCTGTTCCTCCAAACACTGAGTTTCATCCTCACTAACTTATGCTCCGACGTGATCACAAAACAATTTGTAACTTTGCGGGTGATGCATTCACTCTCTAAGTTAGCGCCTCGCCCCTTGCCAGCAACCGGAGATGGTTTGATCGCTTACCTGAGACCAACTTCACTCAGCTAGGGCCACGTACCTGGTCAGGAAGCGGAGGCTCCACAGGAAATATAATATAACCCCAGTCTTGAAACTTAATTAACACGTGTCACCCTTTATGAGACTTCGAAAACTGGATTTACAAACGCTTTACTGAAAGTCGTTGTTTTAATGTGACTACTGGTGAAAATTGAAATTAAATTTGAATTGCACCGTATTGTAGGCCTACTTTTCATACTTTTTAAAATACTTTTATCTGAAATGGTGACCATACGAAGGTAGGTATTATAAGCCAAGTATGAATGGTGATGAGTGTAGGATGAGTGGCGCGATCTTGTAGTCTTGTTACTGATTAATGCCGCCATGGTCCTTAGACTGGACTGTTAATCAATAGCCCATACAGCCAATGGTAACTAAGGGACCTACAGTTTATAGTGGAATCCGAACCACATATTTGCCATGTAATTCACGAAATGGTCTAGCCTAATTATCAGGATAGTACTGCCGATAGTTGTAGTCCTCACTAGCGCAGATGTTAATCCACACCAGGGATTATCGCATCAACAGATCATGCCTATAAATATCCACAGTTCGTGACCTCGAAGTAGATGGATTTTACAGGACGATGACATGGTCCCAGTCAATCTGATAAGGAGGCCTAACTTACCTCGTGACAGGCAATTATTTGTTTTCAGTCAAATCAAGAGTTAAGCCTATTTGAATGATAATCCACATTTAAAGAAATAACAGACTTGGGCTAAATCTAAGTAGGCCTACTGAGGAAAAGTTCTCATTTAATTTTTCAAGATTTTCAACAAAATGATGATTGAAATAGTCCTATAATTGTATCTAAACATTTAAATGTAGTTTTATTGTGTTTGAACCTACCCATCACTGTTCAGACTTTTGAACCAAATAACTTAGGCCTGCAGTAAAACTTTCGATAACAAGACTCTCGTGGGAATCTATACTTATAAAAGTCAAATACCACTCACTGATCACTATATCTCAAGAACTACAAGCCATAAAACTGAGGAATTTTCATGGAGGTTCCAATCAATGTGCGCAATAAGAAGCGTTTCCCAAGAATTCCATCAAACTGGCTCCATCACTGGGCTCTGACCCAGTGGCTTTTAAAAAGTTATCCTAATGGATGAAAGATTTGTTTACATTTGAACACACGAATACTCAGGAATCTGTAGGCCTACTTTAATTTAGTGAAAAGCTGGTTATATTTTATTACATGAAATGAAAATATTTACATTATTTTTGTGGCTTGAAAAAATGTTTTAGGCCTACTTAACTGCATTACACATTTTTAATAGTTAAATGAACTAACAAATCAAGAAGTGTAGGCCCTACTCAGGTTTAACATTTAACTTTTTAAATTTTCGTGAGCGATGCCACAACGGGTTTGCTAGTTATTTGATAAGACTTGTTATCAATAGGTCAATAGGATTTGCAATAGGCCTAACATTGGATAGGGGTAGCCTAAGTAAAATCTAGAGGATTTCAAAGTTACACTTTTTATCAAGGTCTCACTGTGTTATTTAGACGATAATTTAACCATTCAGGTTTATAACTTAACTTACGGTATTTTTTGTTTTTCAGTCAGGGCCACTAGGTATAGCATACGGTGTGGTCATTCCCGAGCCACTGACGGATGAGAAGAAGCTAAGTTTGCTCAGCAATGGTTATAGTTTTCTCAGGACAAAGCCAATTTCTAATGCCGTTTACATCTCAAGTCCAGCTATACCTTGGCTTTCCTACTTCGGCCAGTGGCTTATTCTTTGTGTCATCTACCCTAAGCTGTACAGGTACAGCAAGGTGAGTTTAATTTTTTCCTCCTACCGCTTTTGGAAATAATCACATTACTATACCTGTAAACAGTACCCAAAATATCTCATTTCCGCTCTAGACGGATCATAATTTAATCAGGTGATATCATTGCTGGTATTTCTATATAACACTAACATCCAGTACCGGTACCTTAAAAGAATGTTTTTCATTGCTGTCTGAGACATCTGTCATGTTAAAGGTATTTCCCCCTAAAACCAACCAGGGGGAATTAAATGGGGACTTAAATGTAAGCTATCACGAATCAGTGGGACATCCCTGTTCAAGCTGTTCAGCCTAAGACAATTGAATTAGGTTTGTTGATAATCAATTTTCTTTCCACTTGTTACTTTTAACAAAATATGCCTACATATAGTTTATTAAACTTTTTTTCCATCCTAAAATATTCCTTCTAAAACTTGTATGGTACATGTAGATTTTGGCTCAGTTTGAATGGTCTTACTACTGTCAATATTTTAAAATTATGTTGATCAAGTAAAATGGTTTCAATTTCAAATCATTATTATTTAGCCACTAAACACAATAGATAACATGTCTAGTCAATGAAAATTGGCACTTAATGGAAGTATGTAACAGGTAGAGAATTTCTTAACTGTGTAACAAGGTTGGACAGCAAGTAAGCCTTGATTTTTTTTCTGAGAAAGTCTTTCCAAAATCAACTTTAAGGGGGCTTTAAGGTAACACATTCATCCACAAAAAATATAAGACTTTGACAACCTACACCTAGGCAAACAAAATTATAACTATTTCTAGTGATACTTATTTCTTGAACTTACACTTTGGCAATTACATATCTCTATTTGCAATATTAAACATGCTTTCGTTTTTTTCAGACTCACAAACTGAGTGCCTATCCAGTCATTGAACTCTACAAAACCTTCTCTGTGTCTCTCATCGCTCCTCTGAGCCAACAGGACATTTTTGTAGTTCCTGAAGCTGAGTGTTTGATGCAACGCTCATCAAGACTTGACGATACGGTCGATTCCTCCGTGGCTGAGAAGTCTATGTCTACCAGTTATCATTCTACGAGAGTTAAGCTTAGCGAAACTACTAAATTGTCACCCAGACTCAGTTTAACTCCAATCAGTAGTGTTAAAAATACTAAACTCTCTCTGGAACGGAGCCTAACGCCCCTCGGTAGTTGTTATGTTGCCGTTGGTAAAATCATACTTAAGCATAGCTTGACCCCTGTCAACAACAATGACGTCACCGTAGTTGTACGATCGTCCACTCCCTTGGTATCCAACGGTCACCATGTCAACGGACAGCATTAGTGCGAGGTAAGACTGATTTATTTGTAGTGAATAACGAGTAAGCAAACTGAATTGTATAGCTGGATGGCTTACACACTTGTTCTTGTGACGGAGAATATACTTGTTCTTTGAGCCATGGTACAATTTTTGTGTTACCAATGTTAAAAAAATTACAAAACATAGTTTATGAATATGTTACTTTGTTTTTTTTAATGAATAATCATTCTTATTACATACATCATAAAATCATTTTTACGAGTATAATGTTATCAATATCACAAGTACGACATAGAAAATTAATTCTGCCTTTATAGCTTTGTTAATCAATACATTAAGTATTTCAGCTTGCTTAAATTTTCCGTCATTTTTCATACGATTTTGTTGATAGCGATATTTATTTACTTCCTATTATGTCGAACCAGTTCTTGTTTACATTCTTTAAATATTTGTTTGTAGGCTAATAATTTTATTTGGAATAAACCAGTCGTAATCCATAAAACAATTACTTCTGTTGTCTTATGCTTTTAATGGATTGGTTTGCTGACCTAATGACTTAGATTTGACTTAAGCTATTCAAAGTATTGTTGTAAAAACATTAGAAAAGGGTGAAAAGTTAAAAGATCGTTTTGCAGCAGGTCCTGATATTTTTAGAATGGCAAGTGTTGCTGAAACTGTCATTTGAAACACATGATTTATAGACTTCATACTTTATGATGAACGTGGAATAGTTTAGCAGTATCAGAGTGTTGAACTGTTGTAAAGTATCAACAGAATAGTAAACCACGTGTTTTACTTTTCTATAAAAAGCTGCATGGCCGACTCATTTGCAACATAAGGAAATCTGGATATTTTATCACATTAGTCCGGATTTCCAAGATTACAACAGACCAGTGTCCAGATCCAATTAGAAAATAAATAATCTTCTTGAACAAAAATTATCAAGAACAGGTGTGTAAACCAGTTAGTTGATAGACTGAAGTAAAATGTTCCTTTCAACAAGGTTGTAACGATATCAATTTGTATTTCATATGTATTAGACTAGTCTCAAATACTAAGTAGAGCAAGAAAGGTAATACAGAAAGTTAAAAAATATTAAGATGGTACTAGACTAGGCATAACTACTGCATTAGTAGGACCGTGGGATATATTTGTTTGAGTTAAGCATCTGAATTACTGATCAATATGTGTACTGATCAATACGTGTACTGGTGAAATTATCGGTCAAGTTGCGGGCGACACGGAAGAAGAGTCTAGACTGCTCTACTAACTATTACAAAACGGTAATAGGTATTGGAAATTTTTACGTGTTTAGTGTTAAGTGCTTTGTAAAACAGTGACTCAATGTTTTTTTTTTTTTAAATTTAAGTGTTCTCAAGAACTAAAAGATAATGACGACGTCTGCCTGAAGATGATCCCGTGAGGTTCAAAATCGGTCGCCTTTCAAGGTACCGGTACAGCAAGTAATTTCAACAGTACACGGATATATTTAACATTTTGAAAAACTATGACGATGTTTTCGTGACTGTAAGAGACGATGATGTCAAGATGATATTGAGAGAGGTTTTGGATTTTGCCGCAATCACGTAAGTTTTTAAAATTACTTCTGTATGTAATTCGGATGATCAGCAATTCAGATAATTGTAGTTCTACTGTAATTTTATTTCTGACTGAGGCCAGCTGCTTATAAGCCAGGACCATGTATTGAATCACAAAAAGATAAAGAAATTATAATGTACGGTAATTTATACAGGTAAACTTGAATACGACTGTTTAATACAAAGTTACAATGCTTAGTCTACCATATATCTGTGAAGCTAACAAGTTATTTACCTTTCTTGCCATTACATTTAGTAGCAAAGGAGAAATAATATTTTAACCCTTTTTGTATGTTTAGCGCTTTAGAGTTTAGACACCCGTGTGTTCAGCCCCTCATTATTTAGTATGTTAGATCGCTCAAAAGAAATCTGAAATACTTGATTTTACTTGTAGCATACTTGAGACCAAAGACTTTCATTTTTACACTTGTTGTTAACGGACTTGGACTTGTAAACTAGGAAGTAAAAGACTTATATTTTATGTGAAATCAACTGAATTTTTACGTTATTGTAAATTATTTTGTTTCTGGGGGTAAAAATAGAAAATTGACGTAAAGAATATGATATTCTTTCAAAAGCTGTTAAATAGAGATGGAAATATTTGTTACGCTGTGGTTATCAGTAATTGGCTCCTGTTTCAGTCAAAAAATTAAACCAGTTTTCACTGAAACCCCTAAATAAATATCTCTACAGTTATTGAAATAAGCCCTACTCCTTTTTTGTTTCTTCTTTCCGTAATATGACTCTTAATTTTAAGCTGTGATGGATATTCCCTCCCATTGAAAAAAAAACACATTTTAATAAGAGTAATTAAGGTGAAATTTGAAATTAGTTTCCAAGTTTAACTAAGTAGCATAAATGCGATAAGTTTGAATTTAACTCTTCTTATTTATTACCCATGGTCAATGATATGTAATGTATTTTCATACAATTTTGTTTCATTTTACTTTGGGCGTTGTTACTTAACCTCCTTGAATTACTAACTTTTTTATCCAACTAGAAATTTTACACTTACTTTCAGGGGAGATTTTGTTGTAATTTCTTGATTCTTTTAGTATTTAATTTTTGAAAAATGTTTTTCAAGAGAAATTGATAATAATTTGCATAACTACTAGTAATATTTTAAATACTAGTTAGGGTAATATGAGATAAAAATATCTACGACCTCTTTAAACAATGGTTGTATTACTTACCAATGATGCAAAGTATAACATGTTCTTCCAGTGAATAATGTAGTGAATGTCTGCCTAGGCCTAGTCTTATCCATCAATGAGTGTATGGTTACGGTATTTTTAGACATTGATCATGCATTTCTAAACTCTAGTAGGTTTGTTCAGTATACATTTTTTAATCCTCTTGAGTAGGCCAACATACAAAAAGATTAAATATTTCATTTAAATTAGATTTGTAACCACCCAACAGAAAAGAAATACTAAGACTTAAATTTGTTTTTTAAATAATTTATAAGAATTGTCTCCTCTTTTAATAAGTTGTTGGATTATAAACTTAGTTAATTCCATTACGTTGAATAAATAATTTAGTTTTTTTGTTGAAAAAATATTAGATTTTGGTTGTGTCAAGAGCCTGGAACACTAGTTTGATTTTGTTTGTCAATTCAATGTGAACAAGCCAAAGTAAGTGTTTGTATGTGATTGCTGTGTTAGTTAAAATTGATATTTCTATTTGACAGCCAAATTGTTTCATTCCGAGCATATAAACGTAATATTGGATGAATAAAAGAAGTATCAAGGCTCAAGAATGGTTAATTGTATATTTTGTTCATACTTTTGTTTTGTTTGTAATTTAAATTTTATGATAAACTTAGTGTTGGTAATGTATGTTTTACTTATGTATACCTCATTTTTTCTGTTTGTTAAGTTAATTTAATATTAACATGTCTCGTTAGTAAGTCTTACTATTAGGCATACTCTTTTTTACTTTCTTCTCAAATAAAGATTAAAAAAAAAATTAACTGAGAATCTTATTTGTAACTCTCTGAATTCACAAATCAAAACTATTTAACTATCTAAAAATTACTCTTCATCACATCTCATAAATGGACCAATTTACAACAAAATTATTTATGTCATTTAAATAATAATCCATCATTGGTTATTTTTATGTGTCCAATAATCTGGTAAATAACATAAGCACACTATCACCGAAAATGAACTTAAAACAAAGAATAGTAAGCTGCATTATTCTACCAGGCCGGGAAATATGTGTTAGCGGGAGTTTATCTGAGTAGGCTACCGTAATTACTGTTACATGTAGAATTTCACAATATTCTCATCTTAATATCATTTGTATATCATCACAATACTCTACATAAGAGCAGCCATCAATCTAAGTGATTATGTTCTAATCAACAACATTTTTGCATTGGGTGAATTTGTTACGTGTAGGGGATGGAAGAGGTAGGTTCGTGGACAGCCTACCTAATGGCAAGTCTACATATTCTTGTGGAGAAGGTACAGCTTTGTTCAAAGCCTTTTGAAAAAAATACTGTTGAATTAACTCTACTCCAGCTCACTTTACCAGTCCCTTTAAACATACCTAAACTTTCTGGTCTCTTCTGGAAAGAGTTCAGTAATCAACTCCTTAAGCTCCTTTCACACTATACGCTTTCCTTGGGCCGGTTCAAAACATAACGATTATACACCGTTTCTTTGTTTTTTCCGTTCACGGTTTCTGACCACACAGCGAAATGAATGGGACCGCGTCTCGTTGTCCCTCCGTCTCGTTGTCCCTCCGTCTACTTGTACCTCGAGGCCTAGGGACAACTAGTCGTAGGTACAACAGGACGTAGGTACAAGTAGACGGTGGCTCACCCGACTAGTTGTACCTGCAGATTTTTAGGAGGTACAACTAGACGTAGGTACAAGTAGACGTAGGTACAACTAGACGTGTATCCCACCGACAAGTAGTATCACCTAGCTTGTACGGATGCGACCAGTTGTCCCTACGACTAGTAGTCCCTACGACTAGTAGTCTCTACGACTAGTGGTCCCTCCGTCTAGTAGTCCCTACGTCTAGTTGTACCTACGCGTATTTTGCGTCCTTATAGTCTAGTTGTATCTATCCTTCAATTCGTTACCCTGTTTAATTGATTACTGCACGAGTACTTTTTAATAATACCCTTAATTAAATCAGGAACTGCAGTGTTCCGAGTCGATTGAGTATGATTGGCAAATATTTTTCACCGCAATACGATGTTTTAGTAGTTTTACAGACGTTAATTGGAGGCTGAAATCTACGCATTGCTGTCCAGGGTCGAAATGGCAGCTATAGTTGTGATTAAAATTTTCCAGCCCTAGTACCGAAAATCACTTATTTAATTAAAACATTTATATATATCATTAAATATACAAGCAGTATATCCCTAATGAATTGCAATAGACCGCTGCCCAGCAATTATGTATTACTGTACTATTTTTGCTGATTCCTTTAAATATTTTTTCACATAACCTTAAAGTATTTGCATTGATTAGTGTGCATATCCTATAGTTTACAATGGATTTCCCAGTGATCATTGAACAATGAAGTGTACAATGAAGTTGAGGTCCAGCGGTTGAAAACTCGACAAAAACTATGCAATGTACTACACATACTTCTCCACTTAACATACACTGTAAATAATAAATGTGATTGGAATATGTTCCATTTGTTTTGATTTTATTTTCATAATTAGTTGTTATTTCGTCACCAGCATAGCAACCCGTTAAACCCATGTTAGTTTTAAACATTTGTAATTCTTTTTTATGTCTTTTTAGCCTATTTTAATTTATAAAGGCATTCTGTAGATCGACAGGAAAATACATTTCCACCGATATGCGGATATTTTCTCTGTGATGTTCACGAGCTGATAAAAAGGTTGTAAAGAAACATGCTTGCCTACATTATTGATATATTTTCTCAGTTTTGTACAGTTTGGTGAAAAACAGCAATCGTGCCACGGACCGATTTCATCTTCGTCTCGAACTTAAAAATGATCCCGAGCTGAAAAAAAGTCATTTTCGGCCCTAGGTACGAAATATACTCTTAAACTATCGTAGGATCGGTGAATACTAAACTCTATCTTGGAATTGTATACACTCGCTCCTATCTTTAAGTTTACGTTGTTGCCATACAATAAATGTATAAATAAACACAAAAATTCACAAGTTTTGTTGTAAGTACCTATATCATGTATAAATAAAAACATACAATAGCATCATGTGTAAGTGTATTCTGTAAAACTTTAAACAAATATTAGTAAAATAGTTTTCAGGTAAACTATTGTTGAATGAATTAGTTTTAAGTTGTTAAATTAACCTCGACCCGTGCTATATGTTTAATGGAGTTTGTCCGGAAAAATACCATAGTAAAATTAAATCAAATAAATAAAATCAAAAGCAATTCATAACAAAAGAATAATAGATACAGAATGAACGTAATTTCTGAAAATCGACAGGGCCCACATATGCGAAGCCTGTGCGTGGGGACCAAGTTGACTCAATAATTGGCAATTTGTCATAGTCTTGTAACATAATTAAATACCACTACTATAATTATCAATACATTTTCAAAGGAGAAACAAACGTCCGATTATTTCTAGGCAGCCACAACAGATAATTTTAGAAAACTACGTTATAAGAATTAGAACAACTCGAAAATTAAATTGTTAACATGATTTGTTTAGCCTAACGAAGAAAATCATGAAAACCAAATTTAACTCCCATAAGAAAAACATGGGGAGCAATTTCGTTTACGTATAAGCCGAGTGAGATACAGTAATAGAAAAATATACGCCGATGCTTGATGGCAAATCTGTGCGTGCATACCTTTAATTTGAGACCTCAATAATAAAAATGGTCGGGTAGCAGAGCCAAACGAATAACCCATTTTCTTAAATTTATAAGATTATTTAATTATTTATTTATCTTAATCATTTATTTATTTTACTTGACTGTTAATACCAAAGCAAAAGCTTCAACTTCGTATGCGTCCGGATTACGAATAAACCTAAAACAATCTTACACCAATTTACCAATAAGTTTAATAAACCAAAATTGCACATACTCCGGACAGATTTCTTATAAAGAGATGCTATGACAATATGATCAAATCTCTATTTAATATCGTTTAGGTTACAGCACAAAACAAACATATAAAACATAAATGTAAAACATAAAACATAAATGTACAGTACATAAATAGCCTAATTGTTACAATAAATTAACAATGATCATTTGTTAAATTAATCAGTTCAATGTTATTTATATAATACGACCATAAAGATAGGCGAATGTCTCTCGTGTTTATTAGGACAATAACACAATATACCTTATTGTTGATTCAGGAACACGCCATGAACAGCTATTTCTGAGAAAGGTGAACGAAATACCTGTTGTAAAATGCAGCTAAAGACATCTGCTACAACGTATTTGACTTATTGTTTAATATAAGCAAAACCATATAGATTCAGTACTTGGAAAGGCAAAGGAAATATTTTGTAAACAGCGTACAGAATGTCCCGTTAATCCCCACACGTTACTCCGAATGGACTTCATTTGCAAATTCTTAGAGTTTCCTTTCACAACAATCCATTCCAGTTATTGGGGTGTTGGGTCAGCCCTCTATCGCGTAGTTGCGAGAAAGTGATTGACCTCCAATCAACCTAAATATTGTTTTTATTTTACGTAGTACTGTGGTAGTTGCTAAAAAAAAACTCTTTCACTCACAGTATTAAAAATTTTCAAAAAAATGTTGATTATATCAAACTGTTATGAACAGTGTGATTTTTTTATTAATAACATAAGCTTTTAGTTGAGTATTTTAAACTCCTTGAATGACAAAAGTTTTAATGTAAAACAGATCTATAATCTGACGTACGCTGCCCAACAAAGACGTTATTTATTTATTAGTTTTGAAATAATTCCTGGTAATACACATAGCTTAAAATTAGTCGATTTCGAGAAACAGGTACACTACATTATAGTGCAAACAAAACGTAAATAACACTTAGATTTTCAATCCATTACTGATTTTAAACTGATTTTAAGTCTAAATCTACACAGGCAACGTAACTTATGAAATACTCTTAGTTTATGAAGGCTTGGTATAAAAAGTCTTGTAAAGTGCCATTCTTGTGTGTTCTCTGGTTAGGAAACTAGCCTTAATATTTAGTTGTTTATGATATAAGCGGTCTGATTCATACCTACAGTGTATTCAGGTTTTGGACTGGCTAGGCCTATATACAAATATGCATGAGTGTTCGATGTCATCATAAGCGTTGGAATGTTTACCTAAAAAAAATGTCGTAGTAGAGGGTGATAGTGTAAATCATAGCTGTTCCCTGGTCCATCGGCCGGTGCCTCGAGGGGTAATGACCGACGGACTAGGGATAGAGCTGATGACTCATCCGGTCATATGAACATCGATATATTAACTATTATAATACTATTTAATAGTAACTAGGTGAAATCCGTCGAAATCGACGGTTACTTTCAAGGATTACGTTAATTCACCTAACTGCAATAAATTGGATAAAATATAGGCTACATATTTTGAGCATTTAGCATTGTTTAAAGAATAATAAGTGTAAAAACAATATTGATATTAATTGCGTTAGTCGCCAAATTCGGTTGATAACTCAATGAATAAAATATTCCCCTTACCGTACGTCATCGGAGTTATTATTAGTATGTTATCTGGTATCTCTTCCTTTGGAAGAACCTTTAAATAGTATTAAAATCGTATTGGTGGATCTTTTTGTAGTTAAACACTTCCGTGATTTCATCAGTGTAATATGATTTTATTTTAAAAGAAAACTTTTTTGGGAAGACATATTCAAAGGGAGGTATATCCGTTACAGTGTAAGTTTGATTTTTCCTTCGTCACGTCGCGTCAGTTCATATCTTACTTCTGTGCCAACGAATGCACCCTCTAGCTTACTTTTGAGAAATTTATTTTGAGGTTACTGTTGAAGCTGGAATTTATTGACATGGGGGATGTCAGTTAGTTGCCTCAGCCTTATCAATAACATAAAGTTGTCAATATAATCTCTCCACGGAATGTTAGGTGTAGTGTAATACTTGAAGTGAAGTTGGATTTTATTCTTGAACTGTTAGGGGCCTCCTAGTTCATACGGCCTTTTGACTTTATTGGCAGCAAATAATGCAAATGACATAGCAATGGGACATTTCCAAAAACAAAAAATACTGTAAATTGGCTGTTACGTATACATTGACGTTTAAATATTGTTAATCAACGTATTTTATAAAGGATTATGTGATCTAGTTTAAATGGAATATGACCTTTCTGTCATGACAGTAGCTGCATAAATAGTATTTTCTCTCTGTACCATATCTTACAGCCAACATGTCGTGTTATTTTCAATAATGTTACCAACCCAGTGCGCCAAAGTTCGTAATATAGGCAGGTGCAAATAATTTGTCAAGATAGGTACCATTTTAGGCAATGTTTCTATGTTTGGATTTTATTGGACATGATAAGAGCAGATATTTGTACATAAATATTTGATATGTGTAGAATAATATGATTAAATGTAGGCAAAAGTGGTGAAAAAGGCAGACACCATCCAGTACAATAGATATAAGATAGTTCAATAAGAAATAATTTATGAATTGCTGTGATAAAAGGATTTTGCACTGATTTCGTAATGGAATGTTACATTGCAAAACATGGCTGAAAAATAAGAAAAACAATTTTAAAATAAGAAAATAACATTAACTCCGTTGTTTGAAATACAATTTAAAAATAAACAGCTGTTTCATTAAAAAGTATTATTCACATGGCCAAAATGTAAACAACTCTGTGGAGGGATCTTTAAAGGCTTCTAGGGCAGAGTCCTAAGGGATTTTGCTTATTTTTTCTTTTGATAATTCATCTGCAGACCAATACATACCTTTCTTTGGACACCTCTACCAAGTGGTTACGCGAAATTTGCGTACAGCTGGAATTTAGCGTAGACTGCGTACGACCCGCCAGGTGGATGTTTGACGAGGGTGAGACAAGGCCTGGCCTTTGTGTCAGTGGAATTTGACAAGCGAAGTTTGCGTACACCAACAAGAACCACGGCTTGGTGTTGACTGTTAGACTAACATTTGACTAAAGCAACCAATCAGTTCTTACTGATTAAATAAAACTTACTAACTATATTAAGTAGTAATAAAAATATACCGCTTTTAAATTACTATCTAGATAAATAAATGTATATGTAACTTGGTCTTATGTGATTGTTGGATGTAACAGCCGCTCATACACTAGACAGAATTGTCACGTATGGAAATGTATAAGCGGTCTTTCGGCCTTGACGGTTTTATTCATATTTACAGTTCTGATTATGTAAATACTTAGCGGCTACTATTACAATTAACGTTATTAGTAATCTACAATAGCACAGTTTCTAAATTAAAACTATTTACATTAGTCAGTTCTTTTGGTCTTAACAAACTTATATATAGTTAAATATAGTTACTACCCGAGTTTGTGGAGGTATAATATCGCTTTAAACCCGGAGCTATGTCTCTATATTGTAATGATACCGGTATTGTTTGCGTATTCTTTCGATCCTTTGGTCCAGCATAAGATAGCGACCAGAAATCATAACGTAGCCAAAATAAAGTGTCTCCTAAAACTAATAATGTTTAATGGTAGCTCAACGTTATTATCTGAAGCAACATTGATTGAAACCCAGATTTGTGTATGTTAAAAATAGTATTTATATGTTACTATAACTTTTACAGTTAAAGATATTTAACAAGGGATTGCGACGTTGTATTCCGCGTTGGCTGGTTACTACATTTAGCTATGTAAAACAGGTTAGTTAAACCTTCAAACCTAACAGAATTGAGCGATAAATAATTAATTGTAATTAAGAAACTGTAAATATTGTACATTACTAATAACGTTGATGTAAATAGTGGCCGCTAAGAATGTACATGGTAAGAACAGCATATAGGAATACAACTGAAAAGACCAAAAGGCCGCTTCATACATTTCCAGACTTGAATTTGGCTTAAGTAAAATTTGTCTAGTAATGTATGAGCAACTGTTACATCTACACTCTATCTATTCTATCTATATATTAATTACGTAAGCCGATTCTTTGCGTCAAAATTGTGGTGAGAGACTGGGAAATCGTAGAACGACGGGAGAGGGCTCAAATTAAAGGTCTTGACCCCGTGACGGCGGGAAAAATAGTGAAATGTTAACACAAAATTAGATATAACGTAAAATATTCTCCATAAGAATAGCATTGGAAGTCATTTGCTGCTGATTTTTGTTTACTTCAATACAGCTGATTGTGATTTATCATCAAGCCAGTAAGCAATATGTTACTTCATTTTTGTTGTTTTTTCCTCCCACAATATCTAAATTATTACTAGAGGTTAAAATACCTTATAATACGTCAGTGTGACTTTTTGATCACACTGATGGATTATAAGGTATTTTAACCTCTAGTAATAATTAAATATATTACCTTTGGACTACTTATTTGCCAGCCAATTCTGCAATGTAGCCTACTGTACACAATATAAAACCACGAATAACCTTACTTATAATAATTCAGACTTTTTAGTTAGTCTTACAATGTTGAAATCATTATTTAACTGTACAATTTACAAACTTGTGTATTTTTTTGTAAATTAGTTAAACACGTGATAAGTAGTTGAATCATCGGAGATGGCTCAAATCAAAGGAATTTAACTTAGAATAGCTGAAAAAATAATGAAGTTTTTTCTCATAACTTGAAGGTTATTTTTGTGTTGAAGGAATGTTTAACATGAAATAACCACATTGACTAAAAAATAAACGATTCAGGATTTAATGGAAAACTTTTGCTTTGTTTTAATTTTAAAACATATGTTCAAGATTTATTCAATTTTTTTATATTTTATTTTACCAATTTTAATTTTAGATTAATTTATTGTGGTGTTTAATCAATTATTGTATAAAGGGATAAACCTCAACGGCCACTCTTGGAAATCAACCTGGGAATAAAGATGAAATAGGTTCGTTCAGGACAGGCAATATATTTGTTCATTAATCATCAAGTAAGTACTATGTCAAGTTCCAATGGGCGGAAACACATAATTTTTTAGAGGAGATTTTAACCAGGTACTGCAAAAAAGGTTCAAATAATATAGCCCAGCATGTACGGTTGTAAAGGAAGCATCCATATATAACAGTAAAACCTATAGGTAGTTTCCGTTTCTTAAAACCAACCAAAAATATGCATGTCAAAGATTCCGATGAAAAGTAATTAATTGTTTTTTAACTGGGTAATGGAAACCTAACCAGTCGCAAAATAGTTAGGAATCAGCCGTTGAATAGACCCCTTTTTGATAGAATATTTAATATCAATCGCACCTTTAGGAGGAATACCACCACATAATCTTACACTAGGCTAATAGTAGTTTTTATGTTGATCAGAAACAAATCTAGCGATACGTTTGGTCAATGGGATGCTTTTACTTTACACTAATTTTGTTAAACCTTTCCAAAATAAGGAGCATAAACGTAGAAATAATAACTTCGTAGGGATGCTAATTTAGCGGTTTTGACCACGAACTAAGCTTATCTCAACACACCTTTATTTGCCTTTTCATTTTTGACGAAGACGATTTCCAATCTTTCAATCAGGGAAGCCTTTTTATTATCATTATCATCAAACACAAGACCAAAGCTACCTTAGTAAACCAATATTTATTCACAAACATGTTTGCTGCCTTTAGTAGTAGAGTTAAACCTCTGGAGTAATATAAATTATTTATTAAAAATAACGTCAACAAAAGCAAAGAAAGACTAATAACAAACTGTTTTTGTACAAAATATATATTGTACTGGGATTTCTAACCTGACATAGATAATTTGATTCTGAGTTTGTTTAAATATTATAATAATTTGTTTTGTATTTGAGCTTTTTAGGGACTTTTTAGCGACTGGTTCGGTTATGCGCAATATTATATGCCTATTTAGTTTTCAAACCAGCTTTGTTGAATTGTGAATGTGTATACTATATACTAATGTGTATTTGGAATACGCTATATTTATTTTTTTAATCTAATTTATTTTTATAAGATATACCTTTACATTACTTTTCCTTATTATGTGACTTATTTTTATATGTGTTATCAATGGGACCGCGTCTCGTTGTCCCTCCGTCTACTTGTACCTCGAGGCCTAATATCCATAAGAATAACATATACATTTTTAATTTGAACTTGTTGTAATATTCTCCGTGACTAATACCGTACAAAAACACTTTATTATACTCAATTACTTGTTTTTGTAAACTCTGAATTTATTTATTTTAAGATAATTGTTTAAAGTTGTTGTTTAAGCTAGTTAATGTTAGTTTTCTATAGAAAGGTAGAGTTTAAGTGGAAAAAACAATGATAGCAGATCTTGACAAGAAATAAGGAAAACCAAAGTGTAATAAGGATAAGGACTGACCAAGGGACACAAGTACGTTGTTGTCAAGAACAGGGGTTTCTCAATGAGCTGCAGACAAGCCAAATTTTTCCTGGCTTTTGTAGCAAGTTGTTTATAATAAATTGTTGTAAGATTGTATGATTTTTAAAGAAATAAAATAAATCTCTTAAACCGGTGACAAGTTGAAGGGGAGATACAACTAGCCGCAGGTACAACTAGACGTAGGTACAAGTAGGCGTAGGTACAACTAGTCGTAGGTACAAGTAGTCGTAGGTACAAGTAGTCGTAGGTACAAGTAGTCGTAGGTACAAGTAGTCGTAGGTACAAGTAGTCGTAGGTACAAGTAGACGCAGACGTATGAGGTACAAGTAGACGGTGACGTTCCCGACTAGTTGTACCTGTAGATTTTTAAGAGGTACAACTAGACGTAGAGACAACTAGACGTAGAGACAACTAGACGTCCGCACCATCGTCAAGTTGTCTCTACAGCTTTGGACGGGGTACAACTAGACGCCTGTCACCAAAATGCAGCAGGTACAACTAGACGCCGGTACAAGTAGACATCGCCCCAAATGAATGGGTCCACAACATCACAATAGAAATGAACCCAGATTGTAAACAATAAATTTTGCAACAGCTGATCTATTTGGTTTGATTTTAAACCGTGTAGTATGAAAGCTTGCATTTAACTACATGTGCCACGGCCCAACAACCGGTTCAGTGGCAAATGGACGGCTGCAAAACGGTTTTCTGTCATCGCCGTAACTGTATAGTTAGAAAGCTTTCATGTTTTTTATACTTAACAGTGCTAACAAAAATTATCCGTACAGTTAACCATATAGTGTGAAAAGAGTGTTACCATAGATAAAACTAACATAGTCCCTTAGTAGATTTCCCATCCTTATGCAATAGCTGAAGCCAATTTTATTTTTAGTTCTGTCCCGTTTTCTATAGATGTTGTGTTTTGTTTACAATTTGTTTCTTGTAAATTCAGTAATTAAAAACCTTGTTTAACCAAATACTGCAAATACAACTATCTAATCATAAAAAATAACTCGTCCACTAGCTATATAACCAAAAAGTGAGACACAAATAATGAGAAACTAACCCTAAAATAATAGAAACAAATTGTAAACAAAACACGACATCTACAGAAAACCGGACAGAACTAACAATAAAATTGGCTTCAGCTGCTCCATAAGGATAGGAAATCTACTAAGGGACTATGTTTTATCTATGGTGTTACCATGTATGGTGAAACAATTGTTGTTCTAACTTTGTGTTCTTAAACATTTTTGTAGAATTTTTATTTTAAAAATAAGTTACAAAATGGGGAGTAAACCTTGTGTAAGAAAAGTCTCGTTAGCAACTTACAGTAATGTATTATTTCATTACCTAAGCTAAATTATGGAACTTTAAATCCAGTAGTCCTACAGTAACTCCTTACAATTATCACATATATTACAGTCATTTAATTTTAGGCTAGATGCAAACATTTTATTTTATGTTGATTGGATTTTTATTTTGCTTGTAATCTTGTGAAAAAATGAGACAATAATGAAAAAATCTCCTGGATTCATGTTTGATAGGAGATAGGCCTAACTATGAAATTAACTAAATTCCTCACTGGTAGATCTGAATGTTGTTTTGTGTACCGTATTAAAGTTTAAGAAGATTGCTTCAAAGTTTCAAACTTTTTTTAGGGCGCGTCTCAATATCTCCATGTCACCACAATATCTCATTGTCATATTGTGTTATTTCAGTAATTAGTAAGTTCCATTGTTCCATATAACTGTATATAACTTTCATTGCTTCATTACTGATATGATTGAAAAGGAATTGCATGCATATAAAAAGGACTTGATTATATATCAAGGGAAACACAAATAAAATGCTGCTGCTCTTCAAAAGGAATAAAAATAATACAACTAAAATTTGCAGTCAATGTGGGATACAGCTATTAACACCTTAAATTTGAGAACAATTGTATAATTGACACTATAAATATTTTTACAATAATCATTCAACTTTCTTAGAAAATAATTGGTAACAAACTTTTAGTACAATCTACATTTTAATATCTTTGGCACATTACATTTATCAGCGCATTTGCTTACCATCCAATTAAACCTAATTTTTTGTGTGTAAGACTCCTGTCAATAAGTACAAATATTTTTAACCCTAATAATGAATCAAAATGTAAAAAAAATCATTGACTTAAACATATTTTTCTATAATGTGAATTTTTAATTTTAGTCCAGGAGTTTGAGCAAGTACGTAATGCTATTCAGTTACTTGTTGTTAAAACTATTCTGCAAGTTTTCAAGTCCATATTGGTTTGTAATAACTGATCATATCAGGGGGAAAAAAATTTCATCTAGGTTTGTGAATTCAATAGAAAACACCAGCCAGTAGATATATTACTCGTGGTTGCAATAACAATATAGTCGCAGCTTGTAGTTGGGCATACACTTACTTTGGTCCCCATATAAGTTTATCCTGCTGATTGTTCCTACAACACTAAAGCTGTTTTGGTTCCCATCGTGTCTCACTGTCGACTCAAATAGTCCATTCCCTGGAGTAGTTTGAATTGTAATGCTCAGGTCAGTAAGTCCTTTGTCAGAAGTTTCAAAGGAACTGTGAGAAATTGACTTTTCTTCTCTTGCGTGCATGATCTTCTTCAGTGTCAATTCCACACACTGAGTAAAATCATGGAGCAAATAATTAATGTGCTTCACCAAATAGGCGGAAGCTTGTCTTACCAAGGTGTTGTTAGTAGAAATGTCCTTACTTTGGTGACAAGTGCACCAGTGGTCAACTATCCCTGCGTCGGGGCAAGTGCGGTCCCCGGGTACAGGCAGGAACATGCTGATACCTCTTGGGAGTGTTTGAGCATTCTGTAAAGCTTCAGATCTTTTCTTCAGTGTTTCCTTCTCAAGTTGTTTCAGATTTGTCAGATCTTTCAAGAGTTCATGCAGATCAAAAGGTGTTGTTAATTTTTTAGCGTTTCTCTTCAAATTGCTAACAGCTGTCGTATACTTGCTTCTGAACCAGTCTGGGTAAACTATAAACAGGAATGGCAACCTCTCTTCTAAATATCCTTGGTAAGTTCCCCGTATTCCTCCCCACCTGATGCCATGGTCACTCAAGAATACTAAGATTGTGTTGTTGAAGATACCGTGATTGTACAAACTCTCAAAAAATACTTTGTGATCCTCGTCGCCGTACTTTGGCAAGTTTAAGTAATCGTGGGATAAACTTGTTCCCCAAAAAAAAGAGAATGTTAAAACGTCTTTCATAGTGATTGAAAATTTTGAAGCGTAGTCAATCAAGGTCTCCAAACTCTTTCTAGGACCGATGCAGAGGTTTGCATTCAATCTTTTTTCAAAACCAATATCGTCTTCGGCTACTTTATTTAGAACTCTCATGTAATAATCAGTTGGCTGTTTTCGGAATCCTCTTTTAACATAGTTAAATATTCCCATCCATGAAGCATCTTCACCAAATGCAGTTTTGAACCCTAAATCACTAAAGTTGTTCCAGATGAAGTTGCAGTCATCAAAAACATAATGGGTCTTTGGCCAGCATTTTTGTTTCAATTCCTCTGTAGTGAGGCCTGTTAAAACCGGTATCAAATTAGGAAATGTATTGTCCTCTACCTTATTATATCCTAGCATTTCCACAGCATTAAGTGTTTTCTTTAAGAACTTAAGAGTCTTTGGCATTTGACGATAAAGGTTTAGACGCGAGACTGCATCCACCCCAAAAACTAAAACACTTACAGCTTCTTCAGAGTTAGTTGAGTGTTGTGGTTGTGTGGTGTTTGATGAAAAGTCTTTTGGAAAAAATGCATAATAGTCTTTGTATACCGTGTCATTTCCTACGGAACACTCCACCTTCACATACTTGTTGTGTATTGTAGCAGATCTGAGGAACGGCACACAATCGGCTGCAAATCTGCAACAGATAGTAAAACTCGTTAACAACATGGACAGTTTGGCTCAGGTTCGATTAGGGGAAGTTTTATGAAAACTTGCACAGTTGATTTAGTATACTTTAATCAAAGCCAAGCAAGATAGATCAAATCTGCCACCTGCTCCCTCCTCCCTAATCATATACTCCACTAGTAATCTAGCTGGTCCTCACCCATGTGTGATGACTATTTTCCCTTCATAATCCATAAAAGAGTTATACATCTACAGCATATTCCTATTGATGATAAATCTACAACAGTATCTTTAGTTCAGTATTATGAGACACCATAGATGAATCCTTACCTCACGGTTGAGTCAACATTGGAAGGATACTCTCCGGATGGGTTGAATTTCACTTCCTCCCGCCAAAACGGCCTGTAGCAACAGCTGATCTGACCTTCTGTCACGTTGTAGTAGGAAAGTGCAGATGTGTTGATGTACACAGCCGTCAGGTTAGATAGGACCAGCGCAGGACCGTACTGTGCAGAACAGTTGAGCACTGGCTCGTTGTAGACGAACTTGCGCACCGAGACGTCCATCGGGTCAAGGTCAGGAATCCGGCAGCCATTCGTGTTGACGAGAAATCCTGAATAAAATGTGGTTCCATCTGTGACATGATCTGTAAAAACGTTTGTGTTGAAACACCAAATCTACAATCTAGATGGAGCATTGTGCTCACTTCATGCATCAGTGACATTCTTTGTGGACGAATAACTAAACTTTTTACTGGATGGTGTTTCATACTTCCACCCCTGTTGGAGCAATTTAAGGTTGGGATTCTTAGTTTAGTCGAATTTGATACAATTCTTGATCATTTACATGCTACAATGATGAAAAAAATATTGCTTATCCCATGTATTCATCCTAAATAACTATTTATAAAATATTATGATTTTGTATTCATCTGATAACATGACTTAAGTGAACCATGCAACTATTGACAAATGACAAACTGGTAAGCACATTTATTGATCAACATAAATAGCTCATATAAGAGAGTAAATGATATTCATCAGCAAATATATTAGCTAAATAAACTGAAAACAATTTGTTGAATTTTCACTGAATAATTGTATGAAAATAAATTCATCTCCATCATTTGGACTAAAATTTTGATCACAGAATGGTTATTCGGATATTTACAAAGTAGTAATGGATAGTTTCAAAGTGAATTGTGGAATAGAGTCAAAGGCAGAAAGTAGTTGATTGCAATCAAAGCCAGTAAGAAGTTGCTTAGAATCATAGCGCATCAATAGAATAAATTGAATAGAATCAAAGCCAGTAAGAAGTTGCTTAGAATCATAGCGCATAAATAGAATAAATTGAATAGAATCAAAGTCAGTAAGAAGGAAAAGAGTCATCGTCCAAACTCTCCATTTACCTCTGCTTGTCTGAGGAATAAACAGAGAATCGTCTGATCTTTCTATGGTCAGTTCCAGCGCGGCCCATACTATCACACAGCCAATGAAGAGATATATACGCACACCAGGCCTCGAATATGTAGCCTTCTTCAATGGCATATGATCACTGCAACAGTCATTCATAATTTAATCACTATTTTTTTTTTATACTGCAATAAACAAGTTTAAAAAAAAAACATGTTTAAAGACGAACATGAGTAGGACTAGGATGACTTGGCTTTTAGATGGAATACTGTATATTACCTTGGCAAAAACCACATTTGATCCCAAAGAAAGAATTGAAGATGAGTGTCAAAAGGCTCAGATGACTTTTAAAGTATTGTTACATCTAAAATATCTCTAAACATTTTTAAGTTTACTAATTTAAATGTTAACTTACCTATTCTCTACCGTTTAACAGGCAAATTATGGAACTCATGGATTCTGCTGTCGCCTAGAAAATAAAATAAATTATAAAAATTGAAACAGATAGATAAATGATTAGTAAAAGTGTTGCAAAATGAATCAAATCTGTATAAATTCAAGCAATTTTACTAAAGGGTGTCCCAATAAGAACGCCGGATTTTAAATGTTAACAAACTTATATTTTCACGCTAAATTTACAATATGAAACATGAATCTAAAAGCATAGTATCTTTGATTAGTAATGGCATATTATGTCTTGTAAGGGCCTACCTGCTGCCTGCTGACAAGCCCGACATCTCTTGACAAAGTTTCCCATCACTTTTTCACACACTTCCTGTTGAATTCCATTAAGGCGGGTTACACACCGGTGTCACGGATATGATGTCGCCGATATTTCTGATGTCGCGGACATGATGTCTGCGACATGTAATAAAATGCAACCATGGGAGAAGGGACACGTGCTGGCGACATGAGAGGGAATCAGTTCAGTTTTTCACCAGTTTCAATAATGTCATCCTCTGAAGAAGATGGTGTGTTAGTGTTGTTGCTGCTGATGCTACGGAGACGAAGACGACGACGAAGAGTAAATGTGAGAAGAGATAACTGGACCCATCCTTATTGGAAGGATAATCAGTTGTCCAGTCAATTCACATTGACTCTAGTATAATATAACCACCACTCAACTCACAAAACAAAACAGAAGTACCAAGACCAAGTGACAGCGCCGAAACTACTAGAAACGTGTTATGCGCATGCGCGGGCCCAAGAGACACGAGACATGTCTGTCCAAACACCGACCGGTTGGTTCGCTCGAGACACGCGTCTGCGACACGAGTCGCAGACAACGTGTCCGCGACACTGGTGTGTAAAGCTCCATAAGATAACATAGGTTGGTTTTCAAGGGGCATGTCGCGGACACTAAAAATATCGGCGACATCATATCCGCGACACCGGTGTGTAACCCGCCTAATGGCACGAATAATTTCATCCTTCAGGTCTTGGATTGTTTGAGGATTATTGGCGTAAACAAACGTCTTTAAATATCCCAAAAGAAAGTAGTCACACGGTGTTAAATCACATGATCTTTGCTGGACAGTTACGATCACCATGTTTTGAAATTACACGCGCTGGGAGTCGTTCTTGCAGCGAATTAATTGAATCTCGAGCAGTATTGCATGTTAATTGCGCCGTCCTGTTGAAACCACATGTTTTCCAGGTCCATCTCCTCAAGCTCGGGCCAGAGAAACTCTCGTATCATTTCCCTGTAACGTTCACCATATTTTTACAGTCAAAGCGTTTTCATCCTCGTTTTCAAAGAAGTATGGACTAATGACTCCATTTGCTCAAAACCCACAACAAACTGTAACACGAGGAGGATAGATCGTATGGTTTTCTGCGAGAGTTTTCTGTGATGAGTTGAGGATTTCCAGTTTCCCAAATTCTACAGTTTTGCTTATTTACATAACCGCTTAGATGAAAGTGTGCTTCATCTCTAAACAGCAAAGATTTTTTGAAAACATGTAATTTTCATCTTGATTTCCAACCACCCATTTTACAAATTCAAGCCCTTTTACGGGATCTCTTGGCTTGATCTTTTGTGTGAGTTGAATTTTGTAAGGGAACATGTGAAGGCTTTTTACCAAAATTCTTTGTACTGTGCTCCGAGATAGGCCTAACTGCTGACTACGACGACGAATCGATGTTCTTGCATTGTCCTCTGCACTATCATGTACAGCCTCAAATATTTTCAAGGGAGGGATCTGCCCGACTGCGCACTAGTCTTTTAGGGTTTTTTTTTTAATGTTCACAAACCTAGAAATCAATCTTCGGTCAGATGACTCATTTGGTGCATTGTCCCGGCCGAAAATAGGTTGTTTAGCAATCCATGACTACAAATGGGACCTAATATTGATAACATCGCTGATAATTTGTGAATTCCTATTGAAATACAGATAAGAATAAGATGCTCCTGAAATTGGATGTTCTTACTGGGATACCCTTTACATACGCAATCTTATATTTACGGTTCCTGTAACATTAGAACATTACAAAAACGTCAAATATCCCCCTGCTGCAGCAAGACTACCTACCAACTAGGGGAACTTCCATTTACCTGGTTGGATTTTTGCTAAAATATTCCTATTGTCACATAATTTTCTATTTAAAATATGACTAGGTTTAACATTTATTTTAATTAGTATGCCTAATTAGGTTTGCTACTTTAGAAATAAAGGAATAAAGTGCGTTTTTAATAGCTTATTTGAAATAAACAAATTTGATAAATTTGATCAAAATATATTTGTAAACAAGCAACAGAGTTTATTTATTGTCCATAAAATAGCATAGAAATTTTTAATGTACAGTTTTTTTTCATAAAAAATGTGCTAACTTATATAAATTAATTTGAAATGATGGTGTTTTTGGCCTCTGGGGACATCAAAACAAAAAAAGTAAATTGGTCCCGGGTCTGTCTTACCATGAGACCTAAGCTGATAGATTATACCCTATATGGGGTATTTACTAATAGAGTAAATATTCAAATATTTAATCTAAAATGCTGGGTTAAATCATCTTCTCTTGAAATGTAGATCTATGTCAGCATAATGAATTTTAATGCGGATTTCAACATCTCTTTTGTTCAACTGGGTAACCGAATATTTTAACTTTTAAGATGAAGGTTTCTTTATTCTATGTCATTTCTGTAACTTATAGAAATACAAAAATAGGCTACCTACATTATGTAAAAATAAAATATATTTGGGAGTCATTCCCCACATGAAAAGGGTTAGGCTATGGTACCTAACCCTAAAAGAAGAGAGCAAAACTATTTTTTTGTAATGCTAGGACCAAGATTGGCTAAACATTTTTAAATGGCAAATGTGTCTAAAGATACATTATTTTTTATGGCTACATAATGAAAATAATTGACAATGATCAAAATTCTATAACTGGCCAAAGTTGAACCAGAGTCAAAAGCTTCATGAAAATCAGAAAAAAAAAATTGGAAGGATAAAAGAGTAAAATCCTCACCAGGAATGAAAAACTGTTATTCAAATAAAAATAGCTTGTTCCCTGTATGGGAAATTCGCTGAAACAAGAATAAGTCCTAGAAATTAACCATCTTTACTCAACATCCCCACTTGAACTCTAATCGGAGGATTTGATTAAAGAAACCGGCTTTAATTCAAGAGTTTCATTCATCAATAAGTTAGATCAATCTTTCTGTTGTAAGGCCCGTCCTAGCTGAGCGGTGAAAATTCGGCCCACGGTGGGTGCGTGCGATTCGTGCGAATCGACCGGCGGTAAAAATTTCAAATGCACGAAAAGACGCCTTATTCTGTAGGCCTCTTTTATGCACGACGTTTCCGCCGGGCGGAATCCGTTGGGCTTTCCGTCGGGGAGTGTCTCTAGGATCAATGGGAATCTACCATGTATGCATACAATTCTCTGATTTAAAACAGCAATCCTAAAATGTGATTTTTGAGTCAAGATGCTCATTTAATTACATGATTAATTTTTATATAATGCAGTTAAGATTCTGCAGGAAATAGCAAGCCAACGATTTCATTGAGTGGTTTTAAACTTTATTCCTCTAATAATGCATCAAGCTCTAAAAAAAGTAGTCCCTGTTAAATTGATCTTTGTGGATCAACTGAAGACAGTTTTGTTGTAGGTTTGTATTTTTATTCAAATAAACGCTGGAATGGATCAATACCTCCCATATACCACTCACTATTATTATGATTTAAACTTTAGTTTGACCAAAAACAACCTACTTGTAAACTAACTGGTTCTACTGGATTGGGTGTATAGAGGCCAAAGACGAAAAACACTGTAAAAGCTACTCTAGAATTCTAGAGGGGAAAACTATATTCACATTCACACGATAGCACTCGAAGAATAAGAGAAACATAATTAACACAAGCTCTATACATCAGCGTTTGAGCTTTACTGGACAATTAACTTCGTATTTTGCAAAAATGAAGAAGTCTTGATTTCTTATAGTATCCAATGTTAATGTCATGCTTCATACATTATAAATTAGAACTTTTCGATTTTGAGGTTAGGTAACTTATGTAGTAAATTCTTCAGTTATGTTTTCTGAGTTTCACGCCTTACCTATTTCGTGATAACCATCAATATCGGCTTCAAAGTGATCTTCTAATTAAATTGTAAAATAAGTTTGTCCTTTTGAATTGAAAAAAAAAACAATTTAAGTTAGTCAAACAAATAAGTATTGATTAATCAAATCAAGTGTGATTCAAAGTTTAAGAAATGTACACAAGCCATATGTACATAAACAAAAATAAACACATGTGTAAAATGTTGAAATGGGTTTGCAAAGGTTTATGAGATTTTATGCTATAATGATTTATGATCGAGTTGTTTAAACCCATGGTGGAAGGAAAAACATAGGTGTGCTATTACCACATATTCTGACGTCACTCGGATTGCAAACAAAAGATCACCTGATTGTAACTGTCAAATTAGTATATGTCTTTGTTTTGAATTGGTTGTTATTGTTTTTATTATTATAAAAACAATAACAATCAAATCAAAACAAATACATACTAATTTGACAGTTACAATTAGGTGATCTTTTGTTTGCAATCCGAGTGACGTCATTTAAACCATGTGAGTTTCTCTGTGGCATTTTGTACAAACAGTTTATCTGATTATTGCGATTACTTATGAAGGGCAGAGTTACGTGCACAATAGCTTAAGGTTGAAAACATACCATCTCATTATTTATCAATAATTTTTAAATTGCCAAGCGGGTTAAACACATCAGTGAGTGGCAGTTTTTTAATAGTTTACTTCGTCTTATGAACACAGAAAATTCGTAGCCTAAGAAACAACTTTTTAGTGTAAACCTAAACAGGTGCAACTTAATTGTTTTTTATTCACGAAGACATAGAAGAGAAGTGTTATGATTATTGTTTGGTTTTGAATTGCAACTAACATAAAAGCTTAATCAATCGATTGTTTACAAACAATGATTCGTCGAATAGTTGCATAATAATATATTGATTCATATGTTCGTCACTAATGATCTATTGTGACAAGTAAAGAAAACATGATCATCGTGATCTCTAATCCTTTCCAAATATTTGATATATCAATCTTTGAAATGCAAATCTGGACCTTTTCCGCTAGTGTGTTATCACTGCATTTAATTTGTTTCTATTTCACTTAAAAGTTGTTCTTTATATGATATACGCTAACCAAACCTAACCTAACCGCCGCGGCGTGCTGTATGAGATTAAATTCTTGTATTGAACGTTACAAATTGCAATACTGTACTAATTGTGAAAATAAATTATGCGAATTTGAAATTTGAGCCTCTCGCTTCTGGCCTTATATGATTATTTAATTACTTAGGAATAAGTTAAAATTGCTGGCGAGATAATAATATGGTTCGGTAAAACTACAGTTGGTTGAAAAATCTAGTATCGCTTTTACGATCGAAGGAGCAAGCCTGATTTTTCGCTCTAGTGCTATGATAAGAGGTTTTGCAGTTGCACATCTTTCAAGATGTTTCCGCTGAATTTGGGAGGGTAAAAATAAGGCAGTAGGCCTACTGTTTCATTTTGGGTGTTTTACTGACTAATTTATAAAGTTTACGATTATTACCGTTTAGTTGAGTCTTAAGGGAGGAAATGTGCGTGTATCCTTAATGTATCGACGTAATTTCGTTTTAACATATTCATTCTCAGAATAACAGCGCAATTGTGTAATCAAAATATCCTATCAGTATCACTTCAAGTTGTCATATTCTGAGACGGGGACAATGAGTTTGAGAAGAGAGTTGATTTTGTTGTTGACTGGGATCGTTTATCAAAAACAAATAATCACCTGTTCAGGTTAACAGTTTTAAAAAGTACTAGATAACCTGTTGCTCGAAATCGAGCAAAACTTAAACTTGTATAAAAAAATACCAAAAACATAAACAGCAAGACCTTAATCAAAGAGTCACTCTAAAATAATTTATATGACTGATTATCGAAATATAAAAATATTATGATGTAAAAAAATATAAAAGCAATCTACAATATTTAAATTTACATTCACTCTCATATCGCGTTGGTTATCTCTTATGTATAGTAGGCGGGTGCACTCTATGAGCACGTAAATGTCAACCACAAACTGTTAAGTGAGCTTTTGACCTAATGTAGCTCAATTCCTCTCTTGACGCCAACCATTGCTACTCTTATTCTAGCATTGTTAAATTATTTCTTTGATGTGTTCTGCTTTAGGCATATTTAAATTAGGGGCCCCAACCCAAGTCTCCGGTTGGGAACATAAGAGGGTAAGCAAGTGGATCTAACGACAGATCTATAATGGATACGCGTTTAACATTATTAGTGTTGGAAAAAACTATACGATTTATTTGGCCAGGTGCTGCTTTAAAAATTGCTGCGAAATCTACACAGGGTGCACCATTGTAAAGAGGGAAGACACTTCTTCTGTCTCTTATTATGTAGGCCTACATAAGAATCTCACTTGACTCCTCGGAACTCTCGTCCCTACATAATGTCTGCCACAGTCTTCAAAGGTTTGAAAATTGGTTGGCATTGTGACCCTATTTCCCGCATATTTTTTCATTGCATTTTTTGTTTGAATTGTGCTTAATTCTCTTTTGGGTTCTAGTTCATTGTTGTACTTACTTATATCCTTAAAATCGGGTTATTTGAACTGTAAAGTCCATCCATCTCTATAATTGTGAAGAAGATTTTATTTCTGTATTTGTGTCTTTAATTATCTATGTGTTTGTGTACAAATAAAAATTCTACTGAGCCGCGTGGGCTGAAACTTTACACGAAGGTATAGTCCAGGCAAAATACGACAAATCACACTTTAACCTGGGCAAAATTGCTTCACAAGCGATTGAAGTGGTATTCAACACAGAAAATGATGCTTTATAACATATCCAAAATCCGACCATGGGGAATTACTAAAAATTCAAATTCAAAATGGCGGCAACATTTCATAAATTTGTGTGATATTTGTTTTAAGACTTTTGGCGGTACCTATGGGATAACGGAAAGCACATATACAAATTAAATATCAGATTGGATGTTGAAATATCAAATAAATACAAGAATAGACTTTATTAAAACGACAAGGGCATATTTGTATGTACATTTTAGTTTCCATCTATCTATATAAATAAATAAAATCTAGATTATAAATATAGTTAAATAAAAATCTATAAAATTGTTTCGCAATGTACAATAGTTTTGTCTGTACATTGCTCAGAATCATAAACTTTTAGGTTATTTTTACGTTTTATACATTAAAGAAACCGAAAAAGTCCATCTAAATTTCTGTCTGTCTTCCTGTCTGTTACTGCCCAAGACTAGAGCCATTTTACGCGGCCTTCTCCTGAAAAACGAGAGTACCTATCAAGTTCCAAATCATTTTAATGTATTCACTGGATTGGCGAGATTGTCTTTAGCCATTAAAATATGGCGTCACTACTTTGTAGATAAAATGACGGACGTTTAAAAACCCAATTTTGTGCGATTTTTTGTAAAGTTTTCTCCCAATGTTTATCACATATTCATCTATGAAATAACGAACAGCTGTTCCAATCAAGATGATTTCTTCTAGCTGTCACTGATATGTTTAAATTGGATGTTGTTTACAAACCGTAACCAATTCAGATCACGTTTTGAAAGCAAATCCAAACCAAGTAAGATTTAAAAAACGTTTTTCCTTACATAACGGATTTAATTAATCGCAAGTGCAATAATTTGTAGGGTAACCGTAAATGAAAATATAGATTCTTTGTGTATAAAATTGTTCCTGAGTTTTGATAGCTGGGGAAAAGACCTTGAATCAGTGTTGTATATGACAGGGAAACTAACATTTTTTAAATGAGCGTTTTCAGTCGAGACTCGGCACACGACCGACGCGCGTCTACATGTCCATATTAAAAATAAAAGTAGGCCTACCGTGTATTTATGTTTTATTCGTCATGTGTGTACGTGTACAGTTCGTGTATGTGTTCCAAAAACTCCAAGACGCACCTAATGGGGAAGCTCAAGACCTTATATTAGGACTGATGATGGCGATTTAAATTCGCCGAAATGAAAATGCATAATAGGAAATGCTGTAATAGGATACATTAGGATCGACCGGCGGACACAGGTAATTTAACCTTTTATTGATGGTCATACCATTTACCATTTACCATTTACCATTTACCATCGAAGTCTTCGCCGCAGTCCTTGGAGACCGGGGAATTGTCAATTTTTTTCTCATCTTTCTTCTTGCTAGCTTCTTGATTGTGTGTAGTGTTGTAGTGTGGTTGAATGTGTGATTTGTATGATGAGTGTTATTTTGTAGGAAATTTATGTTCTTCTAGATATTCTGTAATTGTGTAATAAGGTCGATTTAAGAGGTATTGTTTCAGCTGTTTTTTGTACCGATCCGGAACAACAACAAACAACATAAAATGAAGTTATGTATAATAGTTTGGCCAGCATATCTGAAAATATGCAAACCAACTGCTGTTCTTTATACTGTGTATATAAGAAGGTTTTAACTGAATACTATAAGATCCCGGTGCGTAGAACGGGTACACAGCTAGTAGTTACTAAAAAAGAACTAAATTTAATAAGTTTTCTTGGACAAACTATTCATTTGAAAAACTGTTATTATTTTGTTCCAATGTTCTTACATTCATTTATCTGGCACTCTCCTCAAGAAGCATAACAAGACAGTCCGTTATGTTTACACCCACAGTTGCGCAATGGGTCATAAAAGAAGAATGGAACATTTTCAGTAATCACTCTATGGTTGGTGGTATATCAGATACTGTACGGTAGTACGATTTTTTCACCAAGAAGGACATTATTCTCAGACATTTGAACAAATATGTGAAAAAATAACTACTATAGGAAATATTAAACATGAATAGGCTACTATAGTATGAAACAGTAAACATATCAAAACAGGCAATGCAAAAAGACTAAAAAACAAAAAGCCGTACCCCCATACATCTCTTATGGACGTTTCGTAGTTTGAAAATTGTTTAAGATAATTTTTCTTATAGGCCTATCTCCAGTTTTTACAAACGATTGCAGTTTGTTGTAGCCTTAAAATAGTCTGTGATAAAAGGGTTTACATTTGAGCTATTGATAATTCAAATCGGATGATTTAGAAACGAGCTACGAACCCTATCACAATATTAAATTTAACTTTTTAGATGATAAGTCATTATTAAAAGATGTACATCTCGGGTTTTAAATATGTCACCAAGTTCATTCTGGTCTCAAATTACTCAGTGAATCTTTGGCTTTAATTTTATTAACCATTTAATAAAATCTGATGAATTTTAATTGTGTCATGAATCTTTATTTAACAGTAGATTATTTGTTTTTCAAAATTTGTCTTTAGTTTTAGACATATATCCCCAATTCTAAATAGCTCCCGAAAATCTTTACAGTCTTAAATAAATAGTAACATTATTAACTTTTGTTTTAGCTATGGATTACTTATTGGGAGTTATAAGAATTGGGGATAAATGCCGTAAACTAAAGACAAATTTTGTAAAAGAAATAATTTACCTACTGTTAAATAATGATTCATGACTCATTTTAAACTTGTCAGATTTTATTAAGTGATACATAAAATTAAAGCCAAACATCCACTGAGTAATTTAAGACAAGAAAGAACATGGTGATATATTAGCAACCCGAGATGTACATCTTTTAATAAAAACTTATTTCTAAAAAGTTAAATTTAATATTGTGTTAGGGTTTGTAGCTCGTCTATAACACGTCCGATTTTAATGATCAATAGCTCAAATGAAAACACTTTTGTCCCCGAATATTTTAAGGCTAGAATAAACTGCAAGCGTTAGTAAAAACTGGAGATATAAGAAAAATTATCTGAAAAATTTTTTCAAACTACGTAACGTCCATAAGAAATGTATGAGGGAGAATTTTTGTTTGAATATATATTCAAAACGAAAAAATATATTTAAAAACGGATTTTAGCATTGAAATCAGCGTGAAAATC
Source organism: Macrosteles quadrilineatus (assembly GCF_028750875.1). Lineage (NCBI taxonomy): Eukaryota > Metazoa > Arthropoda > Insecta > Hemiptera > Cicadellidae > Macrosteles > Macrosteles quadrilineatus. Next base: position 154,522 of record NW_026542632.1, on the reverse strand, counting down.
TAATTTAAATAATGACGTGTCACAACACTATCATTACGTTAAAAAAATATATTTATATTCAATATGGCGAATCCAATATGGCGACAAAAATGCGTTCCCTATCAAAATAAAGGACTAACCACACAATAAATATCGGTGGTAATCTCAAGTGAATATCTCAAAAATATGCATAATATATGTTTATATGTTTTATATGTTATATGTTTTAATGTCTCCAATGTTGGGGATAACCGCCATATTTAATCATCATTTGAGGGGGTTTCCTGTAGACCGATTTTTGGAAATTTTAGTACGTCACTCTGCACACCCAACACTATAATAAAATGTTTTCTTGCATTGTTTTAAGGCCATATCCCATATTTATCTGACTATTGGTATTTTAAAATAAATGTCTCTTAAGAAAAATAGCCGCCATTTTATTTTTTTAGACACTTTCCCATGGTCGTATTTTATCGGATTTTTGATATGTTGTAAAGTAATATTTGTTGAGTCGAATACCACTTCAATGTACAGGTCAAATCATAATAATTTTACTAGACTAGTAGACAGACTGTAAACCCTTCCATCACCTATTTGTTTCAGATCCACAGCTGATCTGGAAAGTAATACAATAATAATGGAGAGTTTTCCCCCCATAAGCAATTAATTGGGGTTGTTTCAAGTAAACTATGCTACATAAGAGGCTTTTGGATTATTATGCTGTGCTTTGTTAAAACAGATTTGCTTTCTTTATCAATAATCTCACTAAAACGAGAACATATAACTAATCAACGATAGCATTTTTGTTGCAGAATTCACGTAGATTTTACTATCTTCGCTGTTGATATTTCAATCATCGGCTTCCAGTGGATTTTAAATCAAATATTTGAGTTTCCAAATAAATTAACGTGTTTATTTTGCTAAAAATAAAAATATCACATTTTAAAATGTGCGATTTGTTTCTCAGTATCCAATATCATGTATAGTATGTTTCAAGTATTTTTTAACACAAAAATAACAATAAATTACCTATTTACGCAAACTGTTTATAATTGAATATTTAATAGTTCAAATATGAAAACGCTAAAATTTGAAATAAATTCAATTAAAATCTTTAGGAAAGCGCAGGTGGTAAAATGTTTGCAAGCCACACAAATCGCCAAATTTACTTTTTAAGGGACGGTCCGGTTAACAGATCACCAAAACAAGAGTCTTTACATCACACATATCTATGTGGATATAGTATATGATTCTAGGTACAATTTCACACGAACTTCCCTATGATACAATCAATGCAGGTTGCATTATCAATTCCTGTACTTCAAATAAACAATCGATATACAAGTATGCGTTTTCTCTCAGGGTCATCGAGTGTATCTTCAATTAAATTCCGCGTTAACTTTCTTCCATACGTACATCCTTACATTTATTTTGGGATTATTTACTAAAATATACAACCAGCTTAAAGTGAATACATACAAACAAAAAGATGTTTCAAAAAATTTTCCATGGAGTAGTCTTAAAAAATTAAAAATAAATCCTAAACGTGCAATCTAATAGTCGCTAATATAACTTTAGTGCAATATAGTTAACTTAGCTATGGCGTTTTGTTGCAAGTGTTACACTTTCGACACTTATTGCAACGGGATGTGTCAATTCGACACTTCAAACATTACTTTTACGACTATGAACATTTAAAAAAGGTTATCTCTGCCAATTGTTTAATCTAGTTTTCTGGTCGATAAAACACAAATAATAAATCGTCATAGATAAATTGGCATAGTAAGTTTTCCCCGCATAACATTGTTTATCAAAACCGTATAATGTAATTTTTACTGTTATAAAAAATATATTATTTTAAATTGCAATATTAAAAGATTATTGTAATACTAAAATATTTAACTTTAGATGATACTGACAAATAAATGTTTGTGCTTAGAATGTCGACATATTATTTCCAAGTATTTAATGGACAAATGCAGGACAAACAAATGATAGAAACTTGTTTGGTACTAACACCAATAGTGTCCTAGCGAAAGAAAAGAAAAGAGAAGAACGACATTTATTAGTCTTTATATATAGAAAATGTATTTCTTACAAATAATTCACAGATAATGCTGATAACACAAAATATTATATTGTAAAAACTATAATCCTTTCCTATAATATCTTTCCCGGACAACACCAAAATTCGAGAAATAAAAGAAGGTTAATAAACGAAATAAACTGGCATAGTAAATTCTGAAATCCTCACCTCTAAGTTTATCCTTCAAATGTTCAATGTCTGAACGCTAGTCACGCTGATTGAACAATGACGTTCAATGAAGGCTCAATGTTCAATAGGACGGCGTACACAGGTGACGTTTACACTTGCTCTGACAATCTACTTAGGTTTACAGGATACTTAGCAAGTCACATCCATCTGACGATGCTCCAGAGGTCGATGTGGTTACCATAGCAACCTAGGTGCGCGCGCATTCTAGACAAGCTTAACATATTTTCCGTTGCATTGATTAGCACTGAATTTTTTACGTTTTTAAAACAGAATGGAAATAAAAAACACGCAGAAACACAACAACCTATAGGAAAATGTATTTGCACATTTTTGTATATATTTTTTCTGTAATTTTATTTTGAAGATTTTTTTAGTTGGGCAAATTTGTAATTTTCTACATCTTGAGCATTTTTTACGTGTATAAAAAGACGATGGAATCACTAAACCTTTTAATTTAAAGAAGCATCAATTGTGCATCATACACTAAGGGCAAATTAATGGCATCTGGAGCTGGAATAAATCACGCCCGTGATCGGATCTATACCGTTTTGAAGGCGGCCACTATACGCACTTGGCTACCAAAATTATTTATTTTTGTAAAATATGACAATTGTTTTATTGAGTTTTTAAACTCCGAAAATTTTTTAGATTAAAATATAGAGAGTCTGATATTTTTTTATTTACTACCGGTAAATAAAATAATCTTTAGGATGGTTAAAAAATAAATAAACTTAAGAAGGAGAAAAATAATCATAAGAATAGTTTACATTAGGATTTCGTAGTAGGCCTAGTTGTGTTTCTATGTCACAGACACATTTGACTTTCGCAATGGCACGATCAAAATTATGTCCGTGTTTTGTTTCTATCCAACATTCTAACATATGAATTTTGTTAGGTAGCATAATTAATTTATAGCCTAAAGATAGATGGCATCTACAGGGTCTAGAAACAATCGGCTCGGGAGTCGGGATGCAACCAATATCATTCAGATCAGAAGGCTAGCACCATTACCAAATTGATCAGCCAATATTAAACTTTTTCAATGCTCATTGTAGATAGTTAGGCCTATATTTAGTTTATATCGAAAATGCAATTTTTTGGTTTGTAATTTTGATTCTTAATTATATTAAAATGAGGTCTGTTTGTCGTTCATTATCACGCAAAACTCGCTGAACTTTCTGTATTCCTTTTTGATATTTTGATCTAGGTCTTATAACTTTTCTCCAGGGTTTCAAAGTTCTGAGACGGGGATTTAAGAAGAAACCGTGATTACCGCCGAGGAAAAAATACAAGCGAAATGGTTTTGTTGAAACAAGAATCAAGTTATCGTTTGAATAAATTTTACGTGGTAACAATAAAATAACTTTCCGTTAACCGTAAACATTTATATAATTGTTTAAACTGTTTTTAATGGTTTAACCTTAGGGAGTTTATTAACCGTAAATATTAAGGAAATTGTTCTACCGATCAAAAAGATAGAGAATTTAAATTCAAATCAAATGAGACCTTGTTTGTTAAAATCGCATGACAAACAACCGAGTTATCAGTTTTTTTCTACATTCGGTTTTTATGAAAATTGACATTTAAGACTTTAAATGGCCGTCATATTGGATCGGCTTGAGATATTGGAACGAAACTTTGTAAGCTCTTTTTACCTTCTAAAATACACATTTGTACCAATTTTGAAGTTTCTATATCGAAAAATGTTCAAGGTATAAAACTTAAAAATCACAAACAGACCGATAAACAGAAATCTAGGCATTTTAGATCATACTTATGGCATTTTATGTTTGTCTTAGCCCAAGGAACAAGTCTACAAAATATGTCCAGACAATTTGGAAACACCCTGTATTAGTGATGATTTGGTTTGAATGAAAACCATATAACGTTAGAACCTCGTTCGATCGATGTATGACCTATTTTTCAACCCAGGCCTGGAAATGGATGGCTTTGAAATCCGGACTTCCAAAAGAACGTCTGATGAACGCAAAAGTTCGATCAGGACACATATATATAAAAGTATTTATATAAAAGTCGATGCTCTAGGTATCATAGACTTAGTTCGAAATGTCCATATTAATTAAGATCAATGTGCAATGAAGTATGCAACTTGATATTTTAGTAGGCCTACATTTAAATTGGTTTATTAAATGCATTAATCTAATTGTTTCGTGGGTTATTTTTAGTTTTGAGAGTCTTAGATACAGGGGAATGCTATACAGGGTGTTTTTTAACGCACACCCCAAATTTAAAGTACTCTGAGACACATTTTAATGACAAACAACCTTATATTTTTGGTATTCCTGTTTTGTTTACTTTATTGCCGATCAGCTGACATGCGTGTAGTTTGCATAGTTATCCATGTTAGTGTTATTGGGAATTTATTAAGGAATTCGCCCCGCCAAGTCCCCCAGCGGTACACAGCTGCTGCAGTGTATATATACATGACGTGACAAAGTGGCTTTTTTACTCGTCTATAGCTCTGAAGAAACAAAAGCTATTAAAATAATTGTTCATCCACTGGATAGGGGCAATCATTCTTGGCAAAATAAAAAAAAGAATTTAAAAAAAGGTTGTGTTTGAGCCAAGAAAAACTAGTTTGAAAATTCACAAATTTTCCGTGTTCTCCTTCTTCTCCTTAAATGTTGACGGACCTACAGCCCAAACCACTGGCTCAATTTTAATGTTTTTTATGTTGTTTGAAAGCCCTTAGCGTGTAGATGTGCCTTTTGAGGGTCACAAGTCGGTGCGTTGACCCATAAACCCTTGGCAAGCCCTCAAAGTACGATTTTGGCCCATTTAAATAACATGGGATTATCAAAACAAAACAAAAGAAGGATCAGCTGCGATTAAATCTCAATTAATTTAAAATGTTAGAGAAATTCATAGGATCAGCTGAAAAATTATTTTAAAACTTTTATAAAGTATTTTTTTCAGGTATACCGAATGATTTGAGCTACTTACTATATAAAATTACTTAGAGCAGTGATATTCCCTGATACTTTCCATTGAAAAATGCAGTGTACCGATGGTACACTGGTACAGCAGCTCGTCATTTTTAACAGTTTAATAGTACTTATCAAAACATATGAAACCTAGGAACTTGAAACTTAGTACTAGTACTAAGGTTAGTTTTAACATTGTTTCTTCATAATATTGCCAAAATTTATTTAACTAAATAAGGTTAGTTTTATGTTTTGATACACTAAAACAAATAAAACAATCGGGAAAATCCGTCTACGTATGTTAAACAAGCAAAAAAGTGAATGTAAAAAGTGATATGTAAATTTAGGATAAAAATGAGTTTTTCAATATTTGTTTTGCCCTATGCTATTTCTAACAAACCTAATCTGTTTGATTACATTTTTACTTCTCTAATAAGGGCTCAATTTACACTAGTCTTTAGATATACGGGTTTAATTATCGGAACACTTATGTAACACCAATGCATTTTATGTGTAGTTGTGCCCTGGTCTATATATAAGAGAAAAGAGGATTTTTATTTTAACTGTTAATTTTCTACAAAAATAAATACAATCTAACAAAAAACCACTAAGTGGTAACACTTCCCCCGCCAAGTCAGCAACCCAAAAAAGACAATAAATCACCACTTTTCCGCCAAGTAAAACAATGTAATGTATGTAAGTTTGGCCACTTGGCGGCAGACTTTTGCTTGATCACTTTAAAAAATACCATAAAATTAGTTTCATTGAGCAAGTATCTCTCCCAATAGTACATTGCTAGATGAGAGCTTATTTTACAAAATTTGACCTTATTTGTGTCACATTTCATAAAATCATAATAGTGATGGTTTTATATTTACTGATTACCTCAAAATTATTATACTTAGTTGGACTAATTAATTAGAGAAGTTGATTTGTGAAATTATCCACCAACGTAACTTTAATGAAAAAAAAAACAAGCAAAAGTCTGCCGCCAAGTTGCCAAACTTACATACATTACATTGTTTTACTTGGCGGAAAAGTGGTGATTTATTGTCTTTTTTGGGTTGCTGACTTGGCGGGGGAAGTGTTACCACTTAGTGGTTTTTTGTTAGATTGTAACTAGGAGAAGTTGTCTGTTTGCAATATTGAGCGGAGGAAGGATATCTGTTGTCTGTTTTACGTAAATGGGATGTCTAATGTCTACTCAAAGTATCCAAAGCCAATGCTGGTTCATGTTTGAGATGTCTACTTGTAGTATACTCAGTGGTAAATCTAGTTCACACAAATGACATGCCTTTTTGCAGAAAGTCAATGAGTTATATGTTTCTCTTATTATAAAATTAAATGAAAGTAAAACTAAATGTGTCACATTCAAAACAAAACGAAAACAATTCCAATCTTAATATTCAGGTAAATAACCAACCAATTGAAATAACAGACACAATAAGGTTCCTTGGTCTGACTTTGGACAGTATTACTTGTTTTGGGACCAACATTCTAAACTTTTTAAAATTAAATAACCTCCTGTCTTTTTGGGATTAAAAAATGTCAAAACTATGCAGTATTGAAGTTGTAAAAATGATCTATTCTTCCCATATGCAACCCCATATGTCATATATATTATATGGAGCTACCTCAAAATCGAATGTAGACCAAATTTTGACATACAGAAGCAAACCAAAGTTCCTAACCAAAGCTGTTTTAAATTTGTAGTGGATTCCAACTCCAAGTTTGTCATACCAATTCAGAAATATGTAAAATCCAAGTTTAGGCCAAGCTCACGTGCTGTCTGGGAAGAATCCTCACTGTGTATGGTTTATATGTTCTTGACTATATTATCATTGACTATTGGATACTGATATTGTTGTTGTATTGATAGTCAAAGATATTATTTTGTAAAAAAAACAAAAAAAAATAATCCACCAATTAAAAAGAAAATAGAAAACAATCATAACTACAACACACGTAACAAAAATAACTTTGTAATTGGAAATCATAAATAAATTCAGTCTCTTAAAAAAAAGATTCAATGCAGAACATGAATTCTTTAAATTTATTCCTTTGAAAATTAAAACAAAACAAACCCCATTTCTTAACTGTCTCAAGGAATATTTAATGGACCTGTCCTATTACATTTTCCATTTTAGATGAATAATTGAAAATGGATTTATCATAGTTTTAAGCATTAGTTTTAAATTATTTGACGCTATTCATGTACAACCATGTATACTTATAAAAAAAATACTTGACTATATAACAATGACTAGGTAGGTGAGTGAAAATTTAAAAACGTACGTTTTCATGTCCCTGGCCTTTTACTTCGTAGATACTGGATTTGTAGTTTATTATTATGTGTTTTAATATTTTTTGGGACGGGGGCAACATGTTACACACATTTATTTGGTTTTAAATAGGTTCTAGGTATTTTTTTCGTATTTTTAAAGTCTCGAAATTCACGACCATGGCGTGTCCCTAGGGTACATTTTCCAACTTTCACGCTGTTTTTAGACTAATTATTCATGCCGAAATATATAAAGCCATATTTTTATGTCATCAATGGTTATTAAACTTACAAAAAAAGCATATTATAATTTTTATTGTCATTACAAACTGACTACCATGACAAAATAAGTCTGTCCCTCGATTTGGCGTCACGACCATTTGGGAAAAATTTTCAACTTTGGAGCATGACTGTGGCAAGCCTGGCGTCGATGGAGTCAGTTGGTTTTAGAGACTAGTTCGGGGTGAATGTCAGGATTGTAGTGCCGGTCGTTTCGAGTTGAAAGGAGGAATTACAAGATTAATAAAGGAAAGATTGTGTTTTTTGTAATTTTGGTGTGTCCATGACCGTACGTAGTCATTCGATAAAGTAGACATGGTGTTAATTTTTGTTTATAAGATATTTCAATTGCTAGATTAACCTAGAAGTCCACTTTGTATCTTCGAACATGAGGTGCAGGGCTACCACCAGAACAGAGCCAAATAATACGTAATTTCACGACCAAAGTTTCACGACCATCACGGGTTTTTTCACGACCAATCCAGCCTTATGGATTATAGTGTGTTTGGTCGTGACAATAACTTTAATATAATTGTAAATTGAACAGTTTTGTTCAATTGAAACACATATTTTTATTATAACTAACAGGATAATTGAAGGATTGTTTAGAAAGATTTAGATTATTCCAGACAATTCACGACCGTACCGCTTGTCCCTGACCATCACGTTTATGATTTCTATCATAAAAATTTCAAAAATTAAAATATCGTCATATTTCAATGTTTTATACACAAAAGAAGCACACCTCTACACAAACATAACGATTTTTCGGGTCTCAGGTAAGTTTTTTCGGAGTTATACAAACTTAAAAAGATTTTATTGGCTTTTTTTCAATTTTTTGAGTTTTTTATTTTTTTCTAGAGAGACGAAATATACCAAGAGCTCAGTGACCTTTTTATTGTATAATGGTCATAAAAGTAAATTAGTTTATAGCAAAACATAGTTATAAAAATAATATTAACTATTTTTAATATTCATTTAAACGTCCGTTATGGTCGTGACAGGATTTTGTGTTTTTCCACTAAAGATGCTCTTTTAAAAAGAAACTACCAAAGATATTGCGTTACCATGGACATTTTATGAAACTTCAAATGTTAATGAAATAAAAAAAATAATAAAAGTTTTGAAAAAAGGGGAAAAAAATTTGCAAAGTGCTTTTCCTGAAAACGTACGTTTTTAAATTTTCACTCAGGTACTTGCAGTATCCAAAGACAATGGTAGGGATATATTTGGTTCAAATAAATGCCATGCCTATTTGGAGTATCTAAAGTTAATGGTGCATTAGCCTTAACATTTGCCTTTGGGTTGTTCATTTTGTATTAAATTGTGTATAATGGTATTAATCCAATCTTTCTTCCCTATTTTCTGTATTTCTAATGTGCTAGTTAAGATGATTTGATGATAAACATGTGTTTCAACTCTTTTGTTTACCTTTTTATTGTTATACTTAACTTTTTTTATTGTTAACTTTTCCTAAATATAATCTAACATACGTTCATTTTCATTATACAGTAGACTCCCTCTTTACCTAGACACCTTTTAAACATACAAAACTCGGCAGAAATGTCATCTCTTTAACCGGACAATTTTTATCAGCACATCGGTTTAACCGCGGACTACACCAGAAAGGAAGTGGGCAGTACTGATACACCTTTTCTCGTGGGAAAGATTTGAGACCAGTGATCACGTGTCTAAATACAATGCTCTCCTAAATTTAACACACTCACTCCCGTGAGTCTGGAGACGACATACAGAACAGTGTGACGGCCAGTACTGAACCGTCAATTCAAATACTGTATACAGTACGGTATGCATTTAAACGGCCTGTTTTAACAAGTTTTTGAGGACGTCAGTTTAACCGGAAAACCCGTTATCCGGACTGGCCTCGGTTCCGAGGAGTCCGGATAAGAGGGAGTCTACTGTATATAAAAGTATTCATCCAAAAGGTTATACCATAGACTAACCAACACAAGGGAGTATGTTTTATCTATGGTTATATTAATACCCCAAAGATAAAGTGTAATTTTAACGGTTACTGTTGGTTAAAACTTTTAAGTTCATTAATAAGTGTCAGGTTGAGCCACTTATTTTAGGCATTTATAAAAGTCATAAAACTGAAAAACAATAACTGGTACACCGAGTGGTTATAGTGCTCGCCTAACAATCAAAAAGGCACCGGTTTTATCCTGAGAAAAGTGTGTAGCTTTTTGATTGTTCGAAACTGGACCCAGCTGTCCTTGATCTTTGGGCTTTTAGTAAATGGTCCTGACTAATGAAACAGCTGATCTTAGTCAGTAACAAAGCTACACAGATCATCTCACATCATTCTACACTCATCCTTCACTCATATTTGGGTTTAAATACGCACCTAGGTGGTGTCCCCATCTCAATCATTGATAATTGATCATCTTTTAGAATACAAAAACTTTACTCACCTATTTGTGTTGTAAGTAAATCTCACAGTTTGTAATCCAAATTCCCACCACAAACAACATTCTGTAGAAGACCACTCTAAAACTTAACATCCTGTGTTCTGATTTGATAAGGTCCTGTTATCATTCCACTTATCAACCACAAGGGCTACAACTCATCGATTAAACTAAACTCCCTTGTCTATCATATCCATTATAAATAAATGTTTCAGTTTTCACCTATTACGTGCACCAGTAAAAAATCTATTTAAGAATTATTGAATTCAAAGAGTTAGTGTTTTGTTGTATAAAATTTAGTATGAACATTGTAAAATGATCTAGCACAAAGAGGTGTAAATTAATAAGAGGTTGAAATTGTAGTTGACAGTCAATCCTGCTTGTAGTTGTAGTATGTAACGTCAGACTATAAATAACCTAGGCGATAATTGCTCTTTGATGGGTCCTTTAACATGTTTGCTCCGACATGTTCCAACATGTGCAGGTTGGTTAGGGAAATGTAATTAATAAATACCACAGACTTTACAAATACCCCCGCCGCAGCAAACCTACAGACTAATTGAATTTCCATTTGCCTTATTGGATTTACACTAAATGTCTCCTTATAAATTTCACATTTTATCCCTATTTAAATAGAATTAGTTTAATGAGTACTTAGGTTTGCTGCAACAGGGAGGGTAGAAAGGTGTTTGTTTAATGTAATAGTTTAGTATAAAATGAATGCAATTTCCAAATTTGATCAAAATATGTTCATAAACAAGCAAACTACAACAGTTTACTTATTCTCCATAAGAATAACATGGAAATTTTAAATTTATAGATTTTTGGAATTTTCTCCTTAACCATTAGGCGCATAATAACGCTTCAACATACTAAATTATTTGTTTTTTAAGCTCTACAAAATGGTTTGGAAAGAATTTGCTAAATTTAAAGTTTTTAGAGTAAAAAATGGGAAAACCAAATTTTTACCCCATAACACCCCCCATAAACCCCTGTTCCCATAGTCCAATCATGCTGGTTCTCAAACTCGTTTAAATAAACGTAGGTTTACATTTTTGTACCAAATTTCATCAAAATCGGATGATTTTTGCTCGAGTTATCGCGCTATCGGACACATATATAAATATATACTGTATATCCTTATATATAATACGTGAAGGCGATTTCTACAAAACACTACTCCTCCGTTAATAATGGACCGATTTTTACAAACAACGTGTCAAAATAAAGTATTTATTGTGTAGACGCCCCCTTTTAACAATTCCTGTAATAAAAATCCTCGGGCTTTGTCCCACAGGCCATCAAAGTTGGAGTTTCTCCCATAAGGTTAACATGGGGGAATCTAAATATTTAACTGGAAACTTTGTCCCCACTAATTTGAGAGAACGGCTGGGCGTAGAAACTTGGTAGATGTGTCCAAAGAAAGGTCTTGGTCTGTAGATGAGTTATCAAAAGAAAAACTAAGCAAAATCCCTTAGGACTCTGCCCCAGAAGCCTTTAAAGATCCCTCCACAGAGTTGTTTACATTTTGGCCATGTGAATAATACTTTTTAATGAAACAGCTGTTCATTTTTAAATTGTATTTCAAACAATCTATCTATATATTAATAGGCAAGCATGTTTATTTAAAACCTTTTTTCTCAGCTCGTGTGCATCGTAGGTAAAATCTACGCATACTGTTAGAAAGCAATTTTCCTGTAGGTGTGCAGAATCCCTTTATAAATTAAAATAGGCTCAAAAATAAGCACAAAAAATGAATTTAAAATTTTGAAAAATTTAACATGGATATTATGAGTTGCCATGCTGGTGACGAAATAACAACGAAATATAAACAGAAAATCAAAACAAATGGAAGAAACTCCAATCACATGTTCTATTCAAAGTGTGGAATGAAAATAAAGAAGTCTGTACATTAAATATTTTTGGTCGAGTTTCGACCACTGGACGACCTCTAGTACACATTAATTGGGAGTTACTGAATTCTACCAAATAAGTATTTGCAATGTTATTTTTTTATTTTAAAATAGATTTTCTTCTTTATCATGTCATGTTTTGCAATATAACGTTCAATTATGAAATCAGTGGAAAATCCTTTTATCACAGCAATTCTTAAATCATTTCTTATTGAACTATCTTATATCTATTGTACGGGTTGGTGTCTGCCTCTTTCACCACTTTTGCCTACATTTTATCATATTATTCTACACATATCAAATATTTATGTAGAAATATCAGCTCTTATCGTGTCTAATAAAATCCAAACATAGAAACCTTGCCTAAAATGGTACCCATCTTGACAAATTATTTGCACCAGCCAATATTACGGACTTTGGCGGGGTTTTGGGGTCAGGTTGGTAACGTTATTGAAAATAACACAACATTTTGGCTGTAAAATATGATACAAAGAGAAAATACTATTTAAGCAGCTACTATCATGACAGAAAGGTCACATTCCTTTTAAACTAGATCGGATAATCCTTTATAAGATACGGTGATTAACAATATGTAAACGTCAATATATACGTAACAGCCAATTTACAGTATTTTTGCTTTTTGGAAATGTCCCATTGCTGTCATTTGCATTATTTGTTGCCAATGAAGCCGCCAAGATCATATGAACTAGGAGGCCCCTAACAGTTCAAGAATAAAAGCCAACTTCACTTCAAGTATTCCACTACACCTAACATTCCGTAGAGACAATTTTGACAACTTTATGTTATTGATAAGGCTGAGACAACTAACTGACATCCCCCATGTCAAGGAATTCCACCTTCAACAGTAACCCCACAATCAATTTCTCAAAACTATGCTAGAGGGTTCATTCATTGGCACAGAAGTACGATATGAACTGACGCGACGTGACGAAGGAAAAATCAAACTTACACTGTAACGGATATAACTCCCTTTGAAGTTAGAATATGTCTTCCCAAAAAATATTTTGTTTTAAAATAAAATCATATTACACTGATGAAATCACGGAAGTGTTTAACTACAAAAGATCCACCAATACGATTTTAATACTATTTAAAGGTTCTTCCAAAGGAAGAGATACCATATAACATACTAATAATAACTCCGATGACGTACAGTATAGAAAATATTTTAATCATTGAATGATCAACCAAATTTGGCAACTAACGCAATTAATACAATTATCGTTTTTACACTTATTACTCTTTAAAAAATGCTCAAAATATGTATATGTCACCCAATTTATCGCAGTTAGATGAATTAACGTAAGCCTTGATAGTAACCGTCGATTTCGACGGGTTTTACCTAGTATATATATACACTAGTGAGTCGGTGGCTCAATCAGTAGCGTCGCGGACTTCAGGCCCAAGGCAGCGATGTCGTGGGTTCGGATCCTGGTCACTACCGATAACATTTTATCAGTACAGTTCACCTTTGTACTGTACCGGCTCACTCCTTGCTTTGCTGTTAACGATCCACGCACGGGCGCTTAGTTTATGTGGACGGGCAAATGCAAGGTTAAAAGAGGCCGCCAACCTCTTTAAAAAAAAAAAAAAAAAAAAAAAAACTAGCTGTGTACCCGTTCTACGCACGGGGATCTTATAGTATTCAGTTGAAACCTTCTTATATAAAGAACAGCAGTTTTGGTTTGCATATTTTCAGATATGCTGGCCAAACTATTATACATAACTTCATTTTTTGTTGTTTATGGTTGTTTCGGATCGGTATGACAATCAATAAAAGGTTAAATTACTTGTGTCCGCCGGTCAATTCTAATGTATCCTATTACAGGAGATGCATTTCGCCAAAATTAAATCGCCATCATCAGTCCTAATATAAGGTCTTGAGCTTCCCCATTAGGTGCGTCTTGAGTTTTTGAAACACAAACACAAACTGTACACTTATATGCATGACGAATAAAACATAAATACACGGTAGGCCTAATTTTATTTTTACTATGGACATGTAGACGCCCGTCGATCGTGTGCCGAGTCTCGACTGAAAACGCTCATTTTAAAAATGTAAGTTTCCCAGTCATATACAACACTGATTCAAGGTCTTTTTCCCGGTTATTAAAAATCAAGAACAATTTTATACACAAAGAATCTTTATTTTCATTTACGGTTACCATACCATTATTGCACTTGCGATTAATTAAATCCGTTATGTAGGGAAAAACGTTTTTAATCTTACTTGGTTTGGATTTGCTTTCAAAACATGATCGGAATTGGTTGCGGTATTTGTAAACAACATTCAATGTAAACATATCAGTGACATCTAGAAGAAATAGTCTTGATTCGAACAGCTGTTCGTTATTTCATAGATCAATATGTGATGAACATTGGGAGAAAACTTTACAAAAAATCGCACAAAATTGGGTTTTTAAACATCCGTCATTTTATTTACAAAGTAGTGACGCCATATTTTAATGGCTAAAGACAATCTCGCCAATCCAGTGAATACATTAAAATGATTTGGAACTTGATAGGTACTCTTGTTTTTCAGGAGAAGGCCACGTAAAATGGCTCTTGGGGCCGTGACAGACAGGAAGACAGACAGAAATTTAGATGAGACTTGTTTCGGTTTCTTTAATCTATAAAACATAAAAATAACCTAAAAGTTTGATTCTGAGCAATGTACAGACAAAACTCAAATTTTATTTATATAGATATAGATATGAATTTGAACTGATGGTGTTTTTGGTCTCTAGGGACCTCAAAACGAAAAAGTAAATCGGTCCCAGGTCCAGGTCTTACCTTGAGCACTAAGATAATAGCTTAATCCCTATATGGAAAATTTTCTTTTTCAGTCTTCTTTTCTTAGTACTGTAATTTTAATTATTTCACGAGGTTTTGAGCACGTTAAATCGAGCAAAAATGATCCCATTTCGATGAAATTTGTTATGAACGTGAAAACATACATTTATTTGATTTAGTTCACTAACCAGCTTGATCGGACTATGGGAACGGAGGTTTATGGGGTAAAAACAGGGTTTTCCTAATTTTACCCTTAAAACACAAAATTTCATAATTTTCTTTCCAAACAATTTTGTAGAGTTAAAAAAACAAAAAATTTAGTATATTGAAGCGTTATTGTGCGCCTAATGGCTACAAAGAAAGTTCTAAGAAACTGTAAATTTAAAATTCCCATGTTATTCTAATGGAGAATAAGTCAACCGTTGTAGTTTGCTTGTTTATGAACATATTTTGATCAAATTTGGAAAATACATTAATTTTTTATTAAACTATTCAGATTTTTACAACAAAAAACCACTGTTTTACCCTTCCTGTTGCAGCAAACCTAAGTACTCGTTAAACTAATTCTACTTAAATAGAGAATGAATGTGATATTTTTAAGCATGTATTTTAGTGTAAATCCAATAAGGCAAATGGAAGTTTGCTTAGTCTGCAGGTTCGTTGCGGCGGGGGTATTTTGTATTTTTATTAAAGACATTTCCAAAAATTGTGGGGCACGAGGGGGACGCCTATGCTTGAAATAAATAGAATAAGATGAATTTAGCCAACACAAAACAAAGGTTCATTAAATATTTTACACAATGTTTATTGTTAATTATTAAGACTACCTGCAGTTTCCAAAGTCAATGTTATTATTTATATGACCAAAAACAGCAGGTGTTAATATAGAGAGTATTTTATCTATGGTAGTATTATCAAAACATAACATGAACCTTCTAACTGTTTCAAATTTGATTAAAGTATAATAATTTGTAAGAACATTTTATAGAATGACACAATATTAAAAAATGCAGAAAATAATACTGGATAAATTTACACCATTTATTAGTCTTACAACATCAAACAATTGTGTTCAGTTTGCAATGAGAAGATATGATTTTGATTTTAAGTGAACAAAAACTGTGACCAGAACACTTGATATAAAAACCATTGACAAATACTTTAAACAAGTAAAAATTATGTGTTCGAAGACAAAATGTTCATTTTCTAAAAGTTTGTTCGGTTTCTTTTGAGAAATTATCACATTCATCACCCTATGACTTGATGTCACGTCCAAATGAATGAGAATACAGAATAAAAATATAAAACATATAAGGATAAGTGTTAACAGAAAAAACACTATGTTTAGTGAGAGTTTAAAAAGTTGTTGGACCTGAGGGAACATGTTTTCTGATAACAGCAGCAATAAAGTCCTCAGCACACTGATTAGTAAGAAAAACGCAAGCATAAAAACAATATAGCTGTGAAAACTCATAAATCTGTCAAAGTCAAAGTAGTTGTGTCTCTTGTTGTAGTACCTTTCCCACAAATCGTTAACGTTACACTTGTATAAATGAAAGAGGTAGGCCACAACAACAAGGTTACTTGGAATCACAATCAACAGGAGCAAGTTGTTTTTCACATCCTTAAAGAACTTTATAAATCCGTTGTAGTTGATTAGATAAACAATTTCTAACATATACACAAGAGTCAATACGATAAAAGCTATGTGATGAAACCTGATACCGTCACAGTCAATGATGACAGATGTCACTCTAGCTGCCCTCAGAGATACGTCTGCCGTTAGAAACTCTATGATCAAAGTGATTTGACTCAAGCTGCGGAGGTCGACGTTGTATAGAGTCAGTTCTATAAACACAGATTTGGTCATTTGATCTATCCAATGGTTCACCACTAACTGTGTTGTAGTCTTGACTGTTTCTTTTATTGAAGACCCAATCCTGGCCTTATACCCTCCATTGTTGTAGACTATATCAGACTGTCCCTGAAGTCTGTAGAATGTTTCCAGCCAGTTGGCCGTCGGAGGATGGTAGACCCAAGGGTCGTCCATGGAACTTTCCGATGTTCCGGAAGGTGAGTAGACAGACCAGCCCATATTGTAAGGATCCTTATCTTCTGACAGAGAACTCCAATGAGGGATACAACGGTTAACCGGGGGTACAAAACTGTTACAAGGAACATCGTAGACTCGCTGTTGCCTCACAGAAGGGGTTCCGACCAATCTCCACGAGTAGTCAGAAGTCCAGTACATAGTGTTTGTATATTACTTACTTAAAAGTCTTTGTTTAAAATAATTTGTTTAACATATGTTGTCAATAATAATTAAGCAATGATATTGATTGTAAACAGTTATAGAATAAAGAGAAACAACTTGAATGTTAAAAAATACTTTTTACTTTTTATCAAATTAAACATGGCGCAGTCGGTAAAGATTTGATTAAGAATAATATCAGAAGAATATACACAGAAATGGAATTTAACAAACCGGATATCCTAAGCCTTGAAGGCAACTTGGAGGAAAATTTTAGGACATTTAAAGAAGAAGTGGAGATATATTTTATAGCCACTGAAACCGTTTTTCCTGGCAAATATTTTAGTTTAAAACTGTATATCATCAATTTAAGTCTGAGTCTTCTTATTCTGTTATTGACAATTTTAAACAATGACTTATTAAAAATTGACAACAGAGGTAAATGGTCTGTAAAAATTGTCACATTTTCATTTCCATATATATAGTTGTGGTATTTCTTGCGCGAAAAACAAATAGCTAATAATTCTTTTTCAATTTGAGCATAATTAACTTCTGCTGTGGTCAGACTTCTTGAAAAGTAACTAACAGGCCTGCCATTTTGCATGCAACAACACCCTACAGAATCCTGTGAAGCATCACATTGTATTTCAATAGGAAGAGATGGATCAAAATTCCCTAAGACCTGATTACTACAGAGTGATTGTTTGATTTTTTTAAGAGCATTAGAATGATGTTCATACCATTGCCAGGGAACATTCTTTTTTAGTAAATCTCTAAGAGGTGATGCTATTGAAGCCAAATTAGGGACAAAATTTCTGATGTAATTTACCATACCTAAAAATCTTTGTAATTCTACCTTAGATGTAGGAGTTTTAAAATTCTTTATTGCATCTATTTTTGAAGGATCCGGTTGCATCCCTTGTTCACTGAATACAGCACCAATATACTTTACCTTATTAACACAGTATTGCATTTTACTATAGTTAAATCTAATATTATACTGTTTTGCTCTTTCCATTACCTGCTTTATAATTTTATCATTTTCCTCTTTAGTATCAGTAGCAATGCACAAATCATCGAAATAGATTGAAAGACCTTTAATATCTTTGAAATATTTGTGTACCAATCTTTGAAATATTTCAGGTACACAAGAGAGGCCAAAAGGTGCCCTCAAAAATCTGTAAGTTCCAAAGATTGTGCTGAATGAACACATTTTACTGGATTCTTCATCTAGTTTTATATGATAAAACCCGTCTTTCAAATCTAAAATTGTAAAGTATTTCTTATTACTTAAGTTTGGAGCCAAGTCCTCTAGTAAAGGAATTGCATACCTCTCTCTTATGATATATTTATTAAGTTGTGTAGGATCAATACAGATTCTTAAAGATCCATTTGGCTTTTCTAGTACTACAATATTATTGACCCATTCAACCGGCTCTTCAACTTGCTTAATAATTTCATTGTCAACCAGCGAATTTAATGCCTTTTCAAATTTATTTTTAATTTTGTATGGTATTCTTCTAGCGGAACTTACTTGTGGTACTGCATCTTCCTTTAATTTTATCTTACAAATGTCAGGGAAACAACCCACACCATCAAAAACATCTTTATAATTGTTATAAATTTTTAATTTTTCTTCATCTTCTTTTACTGATAAACCATTAGCAACAGTGTCTACCTTCTTTATTAAATTTAAACTTAGACAAGATTTCAGCCCTAGGATTGGAGTACATTCTCCACTGACCACTACTAACTTTACAACATCCATTTTATTTTCTGTCTCAATCTGTGCATCTATGTATCCTACTGGATTTATTTGAAACCCCCCAAATGAAATTAGTTTGTTTAGGTTTTTCTTCATCCTATTTTGTAGTTTATTTAGTTTTACAAAGGAATATGGGACAATGTCTACTTCAGACCCAGTATTGCAGATTTTTTATCTCGGAATGGTATTAAAGATGAGGTTGAATGGCATGAACCCTTAGATGGTATTGTGCATTGTATTGAATCTTCTGAAGTGAAGTTTAGTGATAGAAGACTTGAGGAATTTAAAGAGGAAACAAGAAATGATGATGTTTTAAACAAAGTTATACAATTTTGTAAAACCCAATGGCCAAAATCTGTTAATGATGGTGATCTAAAGACTTATTTCAATATGAGAAATGATGTAACTCATCAAGATGGATTACTCTATTTGAATGACAAACTTATAATACCAAGTAAACTGAGGAAATTTATGCTGTCACACCTGCATGAGACTCATCTGGGAACAACTAAAATATTGAAAACTGCCAATTTATTTTTTTACTGGCCAGGAATGTCATCAGACATAAGAAATACAGTATCTCAATGTTCTATATGTATGAAACACCAACGTTCAAAATTGAATGAACCTTTAAAAGTTCACAGTGTTCCTCAAATACCTTTCATCAAGATTGGAGCTGATATTGCTGAATATGCAGGTAAATACTATCTTGTAACTGTTGACTTTTATTCACGTTGGATTGATGTATTTAAGTTGAACAGTAAAAACAGTAATACAATAATTGGTAAATTCAAAGAGCTATTTAGTCGAAATGGGATCCCTATGTATTTGGTGGCTGATAATCAACCATTTAATAGCTATGAAATGAAACAGTTTTCTATAAATTGGAATTTTACAATAATCACATCAAGTCCTCACTATCCAAAAAGTAATGGACTAGCAGAAAAGGCTGTAGGAATTGTAAAGAAAATGTTACAGAAGAGTGCTGAAAGTAAACAGGATTTTGAACTCTTCTTATTAAATTATAGAAACGCACCTGTTGCAAACCTGGACTATTCACCTTCTCAGCTTTTAAACAGCAGACACATAAGATCAAAACTACCTATACCAAACAGTTATTTACAGCCTAAAACAGTTTCTTTTGAGGTACATGAAAGCATAAATGAAAGCAAAAGGTATCAAGAACAAATGTATAACAGATCAGCCTTGAAAAAAGAAGATGAATTCCAAGTTGGAGAAGAGGTTTTAGTACAGGATATTAAAACCAAATTTTGGAATCCTGGTGTGATTTTTAAAAAATTACCGGAACCTCGTTCTTATTTGGTAAAATTAGAAAGTAATATTGTTTTAAGAAGAAACACACTCCATATAAGAAAAATTAAATCTATGTTAAAAAAGAAGGACAGTCAAGACGGCTAAAAAAGGGAGATGTTTGTATATTACTTACTTAAAAGTCTTTGTTTAAAATAATTTGTTTAACATATGTTGTCAATAATAATTAAGCAATGATATTGATTGTAAACAGTTATAGAATAAAGAGAAACAACTTGAATGTTAAAAAATACTTTTTACTTTTTATCAAATTAAACACATAGAGCTATCCGTTTGATTGAGAGACCACATATTGTACCATCTGTTTTCAAAAATCACTTTCAAAAAAGCGTTATTAAAATAATTATTGAGTTCTATTAAACCACTAGCTTCAAAAAAGTCACTGTCACCTCCATATTGAGGTGCAATCATCGTTTCCAAGTGACTGCTCCTAAAAAAGTGTGAACGCCTTAAATGATGTACAGTGATGACCACAGTGATGATGTAGCATACAGATATTAAGAATCGTAGAGTTTTCACAAAATAAATAACTTTAAACCATTTCTTCAATAACTCTTTTCGATTTTCAAGTTTAATCGGTTTGTACATGGGGTGTTTTCTTTTAGCAATTAGGTCTTCAACACTATTGTTTTGTATTACCGTCACAGAAAAGTTAATATCTTCTTTAGTCGCTCGATAGTTAGATAATGCAACAAAGCCGAAACTGGCAGAAATTGAAGTGGCTAGGAGCACGATGCTTATTGGGTTAAGGAACAGTTGATCGTAAATATAGGATATACAAATAGCAGAAAGCCACTTTTTACTACTCACTAAGCCCATTTGAAGACCGTAAAGCATTATGAAATAGACACTGAAAAAGATAATGGTAGCACATACAAACCAGGCTAATATCAGCCAAAATGAATTAACACGTATCGTACAATCAGTGTGAGGTAGCACTGCGGGGATTAGCTTTTCAGTTTTAACAATTTGTTGAACTACTCGAGCAATCCTAGACCTGAAACCTCTTGATTTAACAGTTAGAGCTGCTGGCTTAGGAATAAAAGCAGCTGTATTTCTGGAGTAGTTATCAGACTCAAAATATTTATCCAAGAGCTCACTGCGCCTTAAGTACAGTGAACTACGATTGTGTGATATCACACAAGTGTAGCTTCTTTCAAATAGCAATTTGATAATATAGTTGACTGCAACTATAATTATTGCTGTTATAAAGCTAACAAATAACTCTTTGTTTCTCACGTTGTACCTGTAATAGTCAGGTCTCGTTCTTTTAGGGTTAGTTGTGTAAAACATTATACTAAACAATAAAGCGATGAGTAAACTACAAGTAAACATGTTGACTCTCTGCTCTCGCTTGACAGTGCTCCTAGGATGTTGTGTGAGAACTCCTGTCACAAACCGTTGTTCTCTCATACACTTGGATATGTTTTCGCTCAACACATGTTTTATCTTGAGAATGTCGTCACTGCTGGCCGGACATATCAGAGCCTCAGGGTAGTTTGTCTTGTTCAGTACTAACCATTGCTCTACAATAAAGAAACACTCCAAGCTACTGTTGATGTCATAAACATGCACTTTGACACAATACCAATCTGGACTCATGCCGGAATTGTCATGCCATATTTGAAGATATTTTATAATACCCAGAGGTTTGGGACACATCATGAGGAACCAGTCATCAGAATGTCTACTGAACACCTTGTAGTAGCTACTACTCAATATGTGAGCTCGACTTTCAGCTAGCTCTCCAAAGAGTTTAACTCCAACATTAGAGGAAGTCCCAGCAAACAGACGCGAGCTTGTGTAAACTGCCAGCAAATAAGGGTGTTCGTCTAATGGAAAATTGTCATTCAGCACCGTAATAGACCCACGGTAGCGATCTTTTTTGTCCAAGTGATGAGCAATCACAGAAAACACTATGTAGAATATAATTACGATCACCATTAAACATACGACAAGTGGATTGTCCCAAACAGTCAAGAAAAGTTTTATATCGGATATAGGATCTATTTGGGTTGGCGTATAAGAAAATAATGCCCCAAATATTGAAAGGTGGTTACACTGACAGTGGATTGCCCCACCTTCAGTGTCTGAACCTACATTGCAGCTAGCAGAACTCCACTCAACCGTTTCCCAGGATACACAGGCTATGCTGTTTACCGTAAATGAAAAAGAATATGTTTCATTTACAGGAATTCCAGGTCCTGGTAGCACACCCATGTAATAAAATGCGTGATCTTTAGTTCTCGTATAATTGGGAGAATAGTGTGGTGATTGTTGAGAAATCAAGCTGGAATCAGTCATCATCATCTTGAATGTTGGCCGATAATTTTCCATGATGAGTACTCTTAGAGTGGTGCTCGTTGGTGGAAACTGAAAAGTCACATTGAGTTTGCTGCCGACAAAAGGCTCTAGCCTATGAACCCTGACTCTGAAGTCTAAACTGTCTTCGTCTGAGGTATCGTCTATTGGAAAAGTTTGACTAAGTGTCTGAACTTCTTCTATGGAATGATTGTTCTTCTTCCTTCTTCTCAAGCAGAAGTTACACTCTTATGGAATTAGAGGGCTGTCACTACAATGGATCTTGTCTTACCTTGCCAACCGAAGTCAATATGTGGAGGTGAAAGCAGTGGATAGCACTGGGTGTCTACGCCCTCACAGATCCTCTACTGGCACGATCGTCAGTGGAGTGCCTCAGGGGTCGGTTCTTGGTCCGGTACTGTTCCTCCTCTTTATTAACGACCTCCCATCAGTTGTTCAAAAGGGTGAAATATGTCTTTTTGCTGACGACACCTCTCTCGCTGTCTCCAGCCCAAACCGACTCGAACTAGACATGTGTGCCTTTATACAAGCCAGTTGCTTGTTGCAGTGGTTCGACGAAAATCTCCTCAAAATCAATCCAACAAAAACTCAGCTCGTTGAATTCTCAATTAGGAAAACCAAAAACAAACAAAATTTTATTTTGGACGACACTGAAACTGAAACCACTGCTCAAGTAAAATTCCTGGGTTTGTTGGACGAGAACTTGTGTTTCAAACCCCACATTGATTCTGTCTGTAGAAAGATCAGTTCAGGAATTTTTCTTCTGCGCCAACTAGCAAAATTTTCAAACAAAGATGTACTTCTTACTGCTTACTACGGTGTACTTTATCCACACATGATATATGATTCAGATACTTTTAATGACTATTTTGTTAATATTTTAAGTACCGGTAGTATAAATGTTGTTAGTGATAAGAATAAATCCCATGACAAGGCAGTAGAATTAGTAAATAATTTTGTCCTTGAAAGAAAAAAAGATTTGAATAAATATCTGGTTTGGCAAACAATTGAAGGTAAAGATGTGACTAAAGTTGTTACTAGCTTAAGTTCATCATGTAGTGAAGATTACTATGGTTTATCAAATAGAGTTCTAAAGGAAATATGTCAGGTGATAGTGACACCGTTGACTTTACTGTTTAATATGATCTTGGAACAGGGTATATATCCGCAAGCACTAAAAGTAACAAAAGTGATACCAGTCTATAAAAAGGGTGAAAAGTTGAGCCCATCTAGTTACCGACCAATATCTCTGGTTCCTATAATAAGTAAAGTTTTTGAATCCTGTATTAAGGCTCAACTTGATACATTTTTTGTGACTAATAATTTGTTTTGTGAGGAACAGTATGGTTTCATGCAAGGTAGAAATACAGTAAAAGCAGTAGAGAATGTGATAGAAACAGTGTTAGAAAACTTAGAAAATAAGCTGTTATCATCTGCCTTACTCATAGATCTTACTAAAGCTTTTGATTGCATGAATCATGAGCTACTGCTAGACAAACTGTTTCACTATGGTATCAGAGGTAAAGAACTTAATTTATTTAAATCATACTTGAGTGGTAGAGAACAAATGGTGGTACAGGGCAGTGATAAGTCTGGCTTTAGAACAATATTAATGGGTGTGCCTCAGGGATCAGTCCTTGGACCTCTTTTATTTATTATTGCTGTGAACGATTTTGCTTCAAATATTCCTTGTGCCACAGTGTTATATGCAGATGATACCACACTTCTTAACAGTAAAAAACACCTAGATGATCTAATAAGAACTGAGAACCAAGCCTTAGAAATAGCAATGGAATGGTTTCATTCTAATCTTTTAATTGTTAATGAGAAAAAGACTGAACAAATTATCTTTTCTTTGGACTTTTCTATTTATAAAGATGTGAAACCTGTTAAGTTGTTAGGTATTTATCTTGATAGTAGGTTAAGTTGGGAAACTCATGTCGAGCAGTTGTGTAGAAAACTGTCTAGAGTAATTCACCTTCTTAGAAAGTTGAAAGATTGTGTAACCAAAAACATGCTGATAACTGCCTATTATGCTTTTTTTCATTCTCACTTAAAGTATGGCATAACTTTATGGGGCAACTCGTGTAGTGCATTAGAGGCTTTTAAGTGGCAAAAAAGAGCTGTAAGAGTCATTACAAATGTTTCAGATAGGGAGTCATGTGTTCCTTTATTCAAAGAGCTTAAAATAATGACTCTTCCAAATTTGTACATATATTGCTGCCTGATGGATGTTAAGAATTCTATTTGTAAATTGTCTGTTAGAAAAGAAATACATGGCTATCAAACGAGGAAAAACTATCTTCTTAACTTAATCTCTGTACGGTTGGAAAAAACAAGAAACAGTCATGTTTATATGAAAATTTAATTATTTAATAAACTGCCAGAAAACATGTGGAATATAACTTCAAAACAGTTTGAAAATAAGATTAAAATATGGTTAAGAGAACATATTTTTTATACTGTTGATGAATTTTTAGCTTGTGACATTAGTACTTTAAGAATTTAAATTGGATAATTGTTTAGATTTTATATTAATTGTTTGTTATGTCATTCCCTGGTGTTTTTATATTTTGTTATTGTTTTTATCTATAAATTAATATTCTATTTTTCAATGTACCTTTTACTTAGAATAGGCTATTTACATACATTATATGCTTGTGACTTTGTCAATTGCACACATGTGTTTAAAGACAATAAAAATCTTTGACTTTGACTTTTATGCAGTTGCACTATGGGGAGGTGAAAGCACAAGAACCCATTTCCTTTTTCGCCTTCAAAGGAGAGCTATCAGAATAATTCACGGCCTTCCCTACAAACAAACTTGTAGAGCTGTATTTAAATCATCCGCAATTCTAACTTTTCCCTGTATTTACATTCTAGAAGTCCTCACTTTTCTGAAGTCAAATTATTCTCATTTCCACACCACAACCGCCCACTCATATCTGCTTCGCAATACTTTCAATCTGAGAATTCCAGCCCATTCAACCACATTCTTTGAAAGACATCTAAACTATAATGCCATCAAACTGTTCAATGCTCTCCCACTTCAAATCAAGTCCACATCAGATCCGGGATGCTTCAAAAGGCACTTGAGGTCATTTCTCGTGGGTAAAGGCTACTATAGTGTCCGCGCCTTTCTCGCTGACGGACAGTCCTAATGAATTTTAATTACTTTAAAAGTTAGTTAATAGTTATTTTTAGTAAATTTGACTTGGCTAATGCATTTGTAATGTTGATCTGGCTAAATAAATGAGTTATTGAGTTATTCAAATACGTAACGATGTCTAGTGGGGAAGAGAGTTCTCTTATGTGTGAAATTTCATTTTCTTTGGTACGTTTACTCAAAGTAATAAACAGCAGGTTGGAAAGAGAACCACTGTAAGACCACTCAAATACATTCATGTTCACAGTTGCAAAGCACAAAGATAAACATTCATCAGGATCTAAACTTTTCTCCAATCGATTCATCAGCACTGAAGACATTTTAATGCGCAAATCAGAATAATTTTTTAGGATGTGTGAAAGTCTGACGTTGTACTCAGGATCCTCTTGTAAAACTTTGAAAATAATATTATTATTCTTAGAAGAAATTGTTGTAGGTGGTAGGCCAGACTTTTGTAAAACACTTAAAGTTGTTTGAATATTTCGGAATATTTCTATCAAATCTTCACTGGCTTGTAGTAAGTTGTGAAAATTATTTATAGTCGTATGCTTACTCGTTTCTGTTAAAATCTTTGTTTTATTTTCATTATCAAGTATTTGTTCTAAAGTATTTATTATAGTCGTTAAAATTCCTTGAACTTCTTTCGGGTGAGCTGGCTTCACACTATTGGAAATCAAATACTTTACCTCATTTGTAAATCTGAGAATTAGATTTTTAACAGACTGTAATCCTTTGAAATTTAAATTCTCACTACCAAGTTTTGATAACATGTTGTATAAAACCAAGCCTAATATTTTCACATCCTCAATTAGAAAGATTTTGTATGACAGTAAATTCTGCTCACTTCGGCACCTGCACTATCAAAGTGAAGTTGGCTGACTCTGGTCAAACTGTCATACTACGCAATAGTCCGTAGTCCTTTAAAACTTACTAAGAAGGAATTTCCTTTAAAAGTTACCTTTTCCACAACTTTAAATTAGACACATGGTCAGACGCTAACGAAGGAAGGATTGCACGAGCCAGACCCTGTTTTAATTTTTACAAATTCAGTCTTTGTGGCTTTGTCAAGGGTGCGCTTTTTCAGTGAAAACTATGTCTGTGTAAAAAAAAAGACATCAAAATAAAAATCTTTTATGGCTATAGGGACCTATTATTACTTCAATTATAAGAGTTCAAATAGGTCCTGTAAACATTTAAAAATGTAAATAATATTATATTTTGAATAGGTTAGTTATCTAAAATGTAGACCCACATCTATTCCTGATGTAAGGACCCAACTTAAATCAACAATGCACTTACTACGCAGAATTAACAGTATGTTATGTACCTCAATAAGTAGGATTTGAGAAGGATTCAGTGTGAATGCTTCGCACGGGTCGGCTAGTTTTGATATTTTCCTATGGCAGGTATAAATGTGTCATAGCGCAAGTTATGAATGAAAGTGGATTTTGGAAAGTTAAAACCGTTACAAATACTTCAACCTTTATTCAGAGGTTTATATCTTTAAGTTTTATCACAGCGCAGTCTGAGTTGAAGAATGTGCCAAAGGAGAAACAATTTCCCCCTCCACCAACAATCACAATAGCTTTGTCTTCTTCTGAAACTATGTGACAATGGTTGATTACAAGCAGGGATCTCTCAGGTTCCATGGCCTGAAAAAAGAACTAACTTAACAGAAATATTGAAGCTGAAAATTAAAATCATTGGTTCAAATTATACTTCAGCTTGGACTAACTCTGATGCATTTTTATAGGTATTTTACAAATCAGCAAGTTACTAGAACATGGATCAAAACTGATGGTTAATTAATAGTTACGATCAGGGAAGTAGTGTTAGGGTGTAGCAGTGAAAATATCTCAGGCTATTTTCCAAAACAATTAAAAATTGCTAAGATCATACCAGTTCATAAAAAGAATTCTAAAAATGATGTTTCTAATTACCGACCAGTATCAGTTCTTCCCACAATTTCAAAAGTATATGAAAAAGCAGTTTACAACAGACTGATAGAATTTTTAAGCAGATCAGAGCAAATTGATAATGAGCAGCATGGTTTCTGGGCTGGAAGATCAACAGTTACTGCAGCAATTAGTCTCATTGAAGCCATAATAGATTCTGTTGATAAAGGCTTAAATACTGCTGGAACATTTATGGACATGTCGCAGGCCTTTGACAATGTAGATCATATGGTATTGCTAAAGAAGCTTAAGATAATGGGCATTAAGGGTGTTGCACATAAATGGTTCACTTCATATTTGGAGGATCGCTATCAATTTGTAGAACTCTCTTATTTATCAAAAAACAATTGGATACAGAAGACAAAATCAGATTTACTACAGACGTATCTAGGGGTCCCTCAGGGTTCTATTTTGGGCCCTATTTTATTTATATGCTACATTAAAAACCTCCCAAATGCATTGACTGAGTCAGCCAGTATATTAAGTATATATGCTGATGATATAAATCTTAAAACTTCGGGTAGTTCAATTACTGATATTAAAAATTCTACTGAATTGGAGCTCAAAAATATTGAACAATTCTTAACAAACAACAATTTAACACTTAATACAAACAAGACGAATTTTGTTCTCTTTCATACAAATAAGATAAAAAAAGATCAAACCCCTAAAATTAATCTAAATAATAAGCCGATCAATGAAGTGAAATCAACAAAATTTTTAGGCTTGATAATTGATGAACATCTAAATTGGAATGAACATATTACATATTTGGTTGGTAAAATTAATTCAGGCTTGTTTGTTTTGAGATCAATGGCTTATCTCTGTGATAAAGCTGTGTTAAAATTGATATACCACTCGCTTATAGAATGTCATATTGGCTACGGAATCGAAATTTATGGTGGGACAGCACAAAAAAATTTGAAAAAGGTTTTAAAACTACAAAAACAGGCCATTAGAGTTATTGAAAAATTTAAGAACAAGAAGTCGGTGAAAAAGTACTTTAAAGAAATGAAAATTTTTACAGTGTACGGTTTGTATATTTTTAAAACTATTCGGCATGTTTATAAAGATAAAAACACTGTTGAAGTACCCCATAAATACAATACAAGGTGGAAAAATCTTACTGTAAAAAGTCATCATCGTCTGAAACTTTCAAAAATGAAGCCTTCGTATATTGGAAATTTATTCATAAGAAGTTTGCCTGCCTTAATAAAAAAAGATCAAAACAAACCCAATTTTTTGAAAAAGCTAAAATCATTCTTAATTAATCTGGCTCCCTATAGTATAGATGAGTTTATAAATCAAAAATGAATTAGCTGTCCATTCTAAAATAATTGTCAAATTTATGGTTAAGCCATTTAGATTAAGTTTTATAACTAATGTTGTATGCTTTGACACTATTCATGTATATAAAATGTATAAAGTGAATAAAGATAATTTGATTTGATTTGATTTGATTTGATTTAGTGTTGTTTTCCATATATTTTTGTTGTGAAATAATAATTAAGATGATGTCTTTGCGATCACAATATAGATGCTTTCGCTGAAATAGCCAGATACAATGATAATGTCTTTGTAATCTTATCATAAAAACAAAAAACAAAAAAACAAGAACAGGAGGAAAATATTTTGGTTTTTGGTGGAGTTTAGGTTTTTGGTTGCTACAGGTATGTAAAAAAAAATATTGCAAATCATTTTGACACAATCGCAGGAATAATAATGATATATTTACGTTAGCTAGGAATATTTCAGGATTTTGCTGTGGTCACTGGAGAAAAAAAGATTTTTTTACCTATGTCAGGGATGTTCAAGATTTTGGGGGGATAATTTTTTGTTTTTTAACACTAATACCGAAACCCCAGTCTGACAGGCCCACAGGAACTTTTACAGACGCATGTTGGCAACACTGTTTACTTGGGGGATTCCATTTCCCAATAAATACCTTCCCCCCTTTTCCTCCCCTACCTGTTGATATATTCTTTGTTCATTTGCGTTGGTGCCGTGACCTTGACAGGTTGTCTATTCATAACATGCCCGTCTCAGAAGCCCAGCATTAGTGTATTTTAAAGCGCGGTCTCACAGGCCCATGGTTTTGGTTTGTGTGCTTCTAAGCTGGGTCCATTAATTTCAAATGGGGTCTTACAGACCAGGGGTTTTGGTTAGCGTCAGCCTGGGTAGCGTTTCGGTATTAGTGTTAAAGGATTATTCTAAAAATTTTGATCAGTTATTATCGAAACTCTATTTTTACCTGCAATAACCGCTGTAACATCATAAACCTATCATCATTAGCAATCTATAGGCGAGCATGTTTCTTTAAAACCTTTTTTCTCAGCTCCTGTGCATCACAGGGAAAATCTACACATACTGTTAGAAAGATATTTTCCTGTGTGCAGAATCTCTTTATAAATTAAAATAGACTCAAAAATAAGCACAAAAAATGAATTTTAAAATTTAAAAAAATTACCATGCGTCTTATGGGTTGCCATGCTGGTGACAAAATAACAACAAAATATAGAAATAAAAAAAAATTAAGAAATTCCAATCACATGTTGCTATACAGCATGGGGTGAAAATAGAGAAGTCTGTACGTTACATATTTTTGGTAGAGTTTTTGACCACTGGACGATCTCTAGTTAAGCACTATAAGATTTTCTCATAGATCAGTAAAACTTCCATCAGCTGTGAATCCTGCACATTATCTATAAGTACACTTTACATATCCCTGCACTTTTGTCTAATACTAACAGTAGCAGGAAATTTCATCTGACCAAATTTTAAGTCTACATTTGTTACTGTCCAATGTACTCAATCCTACCGGTAGCTGGTAGTGAAGTATTGCGCCAGTGTGAAGATCCAACACTGACACCGGAGGTTGACCACTGTCCCAGTAACTAACACCTCCAACCAACACTAGCGAGTGATCGTGAACACTGGCCGAGTGACCGAACCTGAGAACAAAACGAAAACATGCCCTAGATTTGGAATTAACTCAACATCAAGCTACCTTAAGTGGCTGACTAAGTTTTACACTCTGCAAAAATGCCAAAAACTGACCACTCTAAAATTATTGTTACACTTTTATTTTAGCTTCAACGGTTTTATACATATCTGCAGTAAATTTAAGTAAAATGGTATAAATTGATGGGTCGGTTTTTCAAGTCGGTTGGTGGTTTTGCCAGATTTTAGCGAAAAACCAAAAACCGACTGATGGAAACTGTTGGTTTTTGTTTATTGGTTGTTGCACAAAATGTTTGGTGACACGGTTGCAACTTCTTTGCGATTGCAGAGAATTTAGGTACAAAATTATTTATTTCTCATTTCTTCCAATTAAGCTAAAACCGCCTGCAGTGTTAGAGACTATTTTTGATGCTTTGTAAAGAGTATTTTTACTTTTAATCGATAAACCAATAAAAAAAAAACATAACTAAAATGAGTTTACATAACTAACTAAAAAGTCTACTTATTAAAATGTGCTCCAGTTTAAAGTAATGTTACTTTATAGAAGGTTAAGAATTAAGTATACTTTCTTGATATAGATCACTAAACTATGTGAATTACCATTACTGGATTCATCTGAATTGAAAGAATTCTAACTTGTATTGATCATAATAAATATTGATTGTTTTAATGGTTTATAGAGAACACTAAAGAGTTTAAAATCTTGTAATAACCGAGTAAAAAAATCAAACAAAATAAGATAGCTGGTTGAATATTGTAAACTTGAATGTTTCAATGTTACCTTGCTATGTTGCCACCTGTCACTTCCAGCTGTCGCCACTGCATTGCGTTGATATCCAGACACCAAGCGTCAGACAACGGACCTCTGACAGACATTCCACCGTACACCCACATCTCACAGTGTCTACAAGGTGGAACAGATGTATACATTAAGAGAGTATGTATCCCTATAGAGTATGGCATGCCTAGGAAAAAGTCAGAAACTTTTTGATGGTTTGAAACTGGACACAGAAGTCGTTTGGATCATTGGACTAAAGGCTTTAAGTAAATGGTCCTGCCTTAAGCACTGGTCGATAAAACAATTTGATTCCGTTCTAGAACAACGGTTAATAGAAAATGTGTTTTATTCCATAGACAATTTACTGGCCTGTAATATTAGTTCTCTCGGTTTTTAGATCAATACTGTGATTTATTGAGCGGAGCGAGCGAAGCTCTTTGGGATCAACTTCATTTTATGTTTTTGTTGTTGACCATTTCATGTATATTGTTAATCTTATATAAGTTACTAAAAAACTTTTGCAAAACTTATGACAGCTAGCCTGACCATACTACTGCCACTACTGGGCGAAATTACACGCTGTTGGTACCAAATGAAAGATGTTTTCCTCTAGATGTTCAGAATCAATTTATAAATTAAAATAGGCCCAAAAATAAGCACAAAAAATTAATTTGAAATTAAAAAAAAATTAACATGGACCTTATGGGTTGCCATGTTGGTGACAAAATAACCACAAAATATAAACAGAAAATCAAAACAAATGGAAGAAATTCCAATCACATGGTTTATTTACAGTGACAGCGTAGGGTGAAAATAGAGAAGTTTGCACATACATAATTTTTGTTGAGTTTTTGACCACCAGGGCGAGCTCTTGTAATTACTATTAACTTAGAGTTTAATTCTATTTTAATAGCTTTGTAGCTTCACTTGGTGCATTTTTGCTTAAGAAAATCAGTATCGACAATGACTACTGTAGTAATGACAAATTAAGATATTGCATTTTGAAACAAATCTACCAAGAACCAAGGCGAGCACTCTGTGCAGTTTTGTTGCCAATTATTGGAGGATTGTTTTCAGTTAGCAACAAAAAAGTGTCCTCGTAGTTTAGGTATCCTAGATTAAGATTAGGTTATACTGGATAAGAATAACAAAAAACTATGTACCAAAATTGGTTCAAATTCACAATTCAAATGTCAGCATACTGAGCACTCTTTCATCTATATGTGATTATAATCAACAAGAGAACTTCTGCTGTTATGTTAGGTTAGGTTAATAAACTTTGATGATGATAACAATGGATAAATTGTTGTAGGCTATTGTAAGTAAAATACAATAAAATTAATTAATCAACTACAAAAAATATCTAGAATACCTTACACATGCTGTATGGGAAAATCTTGGACAAGGCTTTTTGGATGAAAATTCATCAACATCAATGATTTTTCTGTCCTCTACATTTGGATGTAGTAACACCATCCAAGTATCATTCAGCAACTGAAAATAATGTTACAGTGATAACTTAACTTCCATTATATCCTAGAAAAACCTCACAAGTAAATTGAACTAAGAGCTTATTAATCTATTAACTAAGCATGTTTTATGTGATATTCTAGGCACGCTTCAGCAAGGAGAACCTAAAGTCTATGAGGTAGCTGGTTTTTTTGGATGTCATGTTATTTTTGTTGTCCTAGGATGCTAGGTGCCCGAATTGTTTTTCACATTACTTCAAACTCAACCTAGGGGTTGCGGCATTATCACTTAGATAAAATCCATTGATGATTTGGCGGGATATGAACCCAGGACCTCTTGGACCGAAGTCCCGCGCTCTAACCACTATAGGCCTACCAGCTCGCTCCCCCAGACATAATGTAGTAGTTTGTGTAAGGTTATTTAATACTTTCAAAAAGGGTTTTCATTTAATTAGCTTGTTACAAGATCAATCTAAACAACATAGCCTAACCTAAACTCTAGCTTAAACATGTTTTTGCTTGTTAGAGATATTCAATACTAGCTGTAACCCGCGGGCTTTGCCCCGTTTAACTTCTTAATTTTCAAGATGATCTCGTTCGCATGGCTCAATCACGTCCTGGTTGAAGTTTGTTCGCTACGCTCACTCACCTTTAGGTTGATAAATAAAATAATGAGGTGTTTGTTTTTAAAGTTGTTAGTTTGTGATTTTTTTCAAAAAAAATTATTGATAAATTGCTACCTCATTCAAATATACATATAGCCTAGCATATCTTGAACTATGGTCTCCTATAGAGCTGGAGTGCAATAAAATCAAAATTAGCAGAGCCATAAAAACCGTTATGATATGATCTTCTAATATTAGATTAATGAGAACACCAGAGCAAAAAATAAAATAACTTAAGTTATTAGAGAACCAAAGACATCAGATAACAGTCTGAATGTGTCTGAACAATTTTAACTACAAATTATTGCCATAGCTCAAGATTTTGCTTTATATACATATAAAAACTTTACCTAACCTGTAGGTCACTCGTCCTTCCACCGAACACGAGGAATGTTTCAACTGCTTCCCTCTCAACTACCACTGCTGAATGTCTCCATCTTGCGAGACGATTACAGCTGTTCAATAGCAGCGTGCTCTTCACACTTCCGTCCGGCTGAAATGTCACTAACTGAGGACACGAAAACACACAATTCGCTGGCGAAGTCCTTCCTCCGTACACAATGAAGCTTCCGTTAGACAACAAAGTCCAGGTTGAGTACATTGTGGCAAACTCAGCGACTTCTACGTCTCTTGAAACAATCATTTGCGATTCCTCCTGTTTCAACCAAACTATATCCTTCATCCTTCCGTGAGTGCCATCTTTCCTCAGGCCAAACCCTCCAATTAGAACGTAATGGCCGTTGAGTTTAACGAGATTATGGCCGTATCGACATGCTCTTTTTGCTTTTACTAATGTCCAGGTGAGATTATTCATCTGATGTTTTACTGCAACAAACAGAAGAAAAAATTGGAATTCTGTTAATATATGAAATCAATAGGCCTATTTTAGTGAATTTCTACAGGGAAGTAGCTGTTACCGTATGGCACAGTAAGACCTAGACCCTGGACAGATTTACTATTTCATATTGATGTCCCCAGAGGCCAAAAACACTATTTGTTGAAATTTTTCATACTGTATGTATAGATTTATATGTCTGTAAACAAACACAATAACTAGTGTAATTTAGGTCTGAATTTGATGAAATTTGGCATGAACTTGTAGGGCTGGATTCACTTGAATGAGTTTTCAAACCAGCAAGAACGGTCATGGGAACAGGTGTGATGGGAGTTTTAAAATGTTTCAATGATTGTTTTTTTATCTTTAAAACATAAAAGTATTCTCTTCATTAAAACCATCAAGTAGAGCAAAGAAAAAAAAAACTTTGCACTTTTGTAGGATAAAAAAATTCCAAAAAACTTTACATTTACAATTTTCATGTTATTCTTATTATGTCTATAATATAGAGAAGAAGTAAAAAGTTGTTGTTTGCTTGTTTGTTAACATATTTTTGTAAAATTTTGCAGATTTATTTCTTCATACTGTACTATTAACATTTGATCAAAAAACACTTTTATTTTCTGTAGCAGCAAACCCAAGTACTCGTTAATCTAAAATTCTAATAGGGAATAAATCTGACAATTTTAAGAAAATAGTTTAGTAAAAATCCAATCAGGCAAATGGGAATTTGCTCAAGAATCAAGAATCAATCAATAATCAAGAATTTATTTGCCATTAGATAACACAGTTACAATAGGCTTCGTCAACATATAATTTTTGTATAGAAAGTCAAAGTGCTGTTGGTAGGTTTCCTGCGACGGGGTCTTTATGTGGTGACCTCAGCCAGAAAGGCCAGAGTTAAATTGTGTCTCTAGGCCCTCCTACTTGTAGTTAAAATCGTGCTACACGAAAAAGTCATGAACAAATCTTATTTTCAATGCACAAAATTACAGTCAGTTGTGATGTCTTTTTACAAGCTCTGGACAACTATTGTTTCCATCTTTATCTACACCTCTGTATTGTCTATGTCTCTAGGTGCTATTATTTTTTCACCACACTGAGATGTTTTTAGCTGTTTTACATACGTTAATTGGTGGCTGAAAGTTACGTTTTGCTGGCCATGTCAGCTGTCATCGTCATTTGGGGACCGAGCAGGTTTTTACATCCCTAGGGCCGCAAAATCAACTGTCCGCTTATAACTTTCTTAAAACATTAATGCATATTAAATACACAATCAGTATCCATAGCACTGCAATAGAATTGTTTTATTGTCACCGTTGCCTAGCAACTATTTATTATTATTTTAGCCGATTACTCAATTTTTTTCTTCACATAATATTTAACACATAAACTTCACATAACAGTTGTAGTTGTGTTGACTATCAGTATGCATTATTATTGTGGTGAATAGTGGTAATAGGTTATAAAGTGGTGAAAAATAGCGTTCGTACCACGGACTGAAATGGTTTCGCAGCTCTTGATCGTTTTAAGTTCTCGACTTCGGCCCTAGGTACGAAATATACTATTAAAATCACAATCCTAGCCTTGA
Organism: Macrosteles quadrilineatus; assembly: GCF_028750875.1. Lineage (NCBI taxonomy): Eukaryota > Metazoa > Arthropoda > Insecta > Hemiptera > Cicadellidae > Macrosteles > Macrosteles quadrilineatus. The sequence continues at coordinate 118,517 of NW_026542632.1, read as the reverse complement.
GCTACGCTTTAAACAAACAATATTATATATTATAGTAAAAACAATCGTCTATATTACCTCTGTTTAAAGATATTTTACTGCAGATCTTAGACCAGTTGGAAAGAGATCCTTTTGAAGCAATCACAACAGTATAATGCATACACTTGAGGTAAAATTCTTCCCACTCGTCGAACGGTTCTAAAGATAGAACTCTTGATCGTTCCTGTTCAGGTATTAAACTCTTGTAGGCCTCCAATGCAGTCAAGCAGGTACAGTGGTCCCAGTTCTAAGAAAAATTAAAAAAATTTAGCCAACTCAGTGTAAAATAAAAAGTATAATACTGTAGGCTCTCGCATATGCATGTATGTGTCTACTGGAATAAAACATTGATTCTTGATTCTTGATGATTGGTAGACAATAAAAGTTGATGGTTGGGCTATGCTAGCCTGAAATTCTAAGAGGTTAGTATTAGAAAAGGCTCGAGTTTGTCTGTTTTCAGCTCAGCACTTAAGTCATGATTGAGATCATGTCAACAAATTTTAATTTCATGAGTATACTAGAATGTAAAAGTGGGACTTAAAATTTAAAAAAAAACCATTGAAAAACGGATGAATTCATGAGACCATTTTTAGTCTTCAAACTAAGATACCCTAAGGTAGTGTTGAGCCACTGACATTCCTAGTGTACCGTTCTGTCTGCAGCTCTAGGGTGGGGTACTGCTCCACCGACATGAGTGGACTCTGGAGTGAGGTAAAGTGGCGTAACATGACTCGGCCAAATCCATCGTCAGGGTGGAGCTGCTCGTAGGTGATAAACGTTGCATTCTTCAGGCTGCTAGCAAACCTGATCAGATCTGTAGACCTAGGAGAGACGTTTCGATTTTACAATAACTTAAGAGAGCTTCAAGACATTCCGTTACATTTTAAGATTGTCACCAGTTAATTGATGTGTAATAGAAAAGTAATTTAAGTGAGGCAATGATAGATTGCGCTGATGTAAACTACGGATTTCTGTCAAATATTCAGGCTTTAAAACCAAGGTAAACTTGGACAATTGACAACTTGTTGTAAGATGTAGCATCTTTTATGTCAGGTCAACTATCTCAGTCAAGTCAAGGTAGATAATATTTTTCCTACAGTAACCTGACAGAGTGGCCTTGCGCTGATTATAGCACACAAAGTAGTTAATTGCTGCATTTACTTACTTTTGCTGCACTACAGTATTCCAACCAAACAACACAAAACAATGTGCTTTTATTAGGCATGTAAAACGTGTAAGCTAGGAAATAAGTTGGCAACAATTAAAGATACTACGACTACGATCAGCTGGTGCAGCGTATTTTGTTCAACGCTTGGATTTATCCTAACCTAAAAACGTCTTGTATAGTGTTTGAAAGAAAAAAATATAGTAAAAAAAGAAAAACATAATGTGTAACGCGAGTGCAAAGTGACGTTGCTGCACTCAAGAAACTTTCCACACTCGCTTGCGACTCGTGCGTAAACATTTCTCTCATGTGCAGCAAAGTGCTACTTCGCACACTAGTTACACAAATAACTATTTAGACGCTAGGACAATCTTTAACGGGCTCACAGCTAATTAGGTTTTTTAATAAACAAATTTTGAGCAGCTGGTCCATGGTATATCTACTTCAGTAGGCTCATCCAAAAGTCAATGGTATGTATAAGGTTAGGTGTTATGAAGAGAAGAGAATTGATTGAAATTAGTTTAAAAATTAAAGTAGAGGAAGTAAGACAAAATGGTTTGGACATGTGAAAAGAATGCAAGGAATAACACGACTGATGACGAAAGAAGAACTGTGAAGAGGTACTACTATGCAGCATCATTTTACAATTGTGTTGGCAAATCTGCTAATTATCAAACAACAGTAGTCAAGTTGAAACCGTTTTATTCAGGATGATATTCTGACGTGAAATAAGTGATTGGTTTTAGTAAATATGAATGTTACAGCTCTTTAACTAAGCCCTAAAGATGACATTCGGACTGCTCGTGTAAACACAGCTTAACCGTGAACCCTTATTCAGCCACACAGATTTTCTTCTAAAGTATTCTAAAAGGTGTTATTAACCAAGACAAAACATGAAGGCCTACAAAAAACTTACTTTTCTTCTTCCAAATATGTGATGGCACACTCAGAGAGAAACAATGTGGGAACCTCAGGGTCAAAACTGTACTTTTGAAGCATGTCTGACAACGCTTCCACAACCCGCAAGTCTACAGCTAGCAGCTTGTAATCCTTACTGGATAAACCATCAATGTTCACTGCAAAAGATCACATACTTTTCAAACTTATAACAATTTTTTTTACTTGGCTTCTATTTTAAACTCATAATTGAGGTCGGTAGGCTACTCTAGTGTACATTTCATCACATTTGTTTGCTTTATTCTCAAAGGATTTAATTTCTGAACATACTAACACTATTCACTAATAGGTTCTGCATTGTTATCCTTATACCAGCACCCTTCAATTAATTTAAAGTGTGCAACAATTTGGATATCCAAAACATGATGATAGAGCAGAATTTGTAAAACACACCAATATTCTATGAAATAATAAGTGCAGTAGAACTCCAATCATCAAAATCAATCGGGTCCGCACCACGTTCGGATGATCAAAGGATGCACTGTAATCTCTTTTTGGCTTAAAATACCTACTTTGTATGGTCGCCATTTCATTAAAAAGTATTAAAGTACAGTATTAACATACTAACACTATTCACAGTTTATAATTGTTCTGTATTGTTTTTCTTATACCAGCACCCTTCAATTTATACAAAGTGTATCCTACAAACAATTGGATATCCAAAACATGGATACCAAGTACATTACTGTGGATACCATGGATATCAAAGTTTAAATAGGCTACACAACACATCCCAAATGTAGAATGCATCTGTAATATTTTTGCAATTGAAAAATTCACGCTTTCCCGATGATTGAGGAGGATGTTGATTTTCTGTGACTGCAAAAGACGATGGTGATCTCTACAAGAACGCTGCGATGTTCAAGATTTTGTTGCAATCACAGAAGATGACGATGTCTATAAGGCTGTGCAAGAAATTCAGGATTTTGCCGCGATCACAGCTTCTGTCTTCTTTACTAACTATTTTTATTCCTGTAGTTTTAGGTTTTTAAAAGTTCTTCTATAAGTGATTTGGGAAGTTGCAGTTTGGATAGCTGTGGTTCTACTATAGAACTTAATACGTACGTTACTTCCGTTACTTGAAACATGAAATCATTTTCTGAGGCGACACTCACAATTTCTTTTTCTTTTTTGCTTTGTATGGTATCACAATTCAAGACCTTAACAAAACTATCTATCATTTTGAAATGTTTTTTTACCTGTGAATTCCTTGATAATACTGCTAAGTTTGTCCGATCCTTTGATACATTTGATTTTCCGTTCAACAACTCTTGGAAGATCAAACTCATAATATCTGACATCTCTGTTTGGATATTTCTTCTTCAGTTTGAAATATAACGTATCAAAACCAGCACCAAGGGAGATAATCTGCAAATAATTAGATATTTGAATAGCTTTAGTAGTGTATTACAAATCTATACATGACTTTCTTACTGGAAGACTTTTAATTTAGCCTATATAATAATAAGTATTGATTGGGGCAATTATCACCAATAATGCTCATATTTGAACAATCAAGATTTTTTTTACTAAACGTCAACTTTTGGTGGTGGTCATAATCACCCCATCCTGGTCAAAAACAAACGTAAGCGGGTTTATAGTTAATCAGTATACAGGGTTAGTAAAAAGTGTGGAGACCCCCTGTTATTTTTTTAACGGCCCATACTAGAAAAACTAAACTCGGCACACCTTTATGGCATGTTATGAAGTACTTTTTGGGCATAACCGTCACTTGGTGTACATCCCCAAAATAGGGGATTTTGGGGGAAACTAAAAAATTCAAATACAAAGACCTATCGAGTGACCCCTCATTTTGAAGGTCTAGGTAAAATAAAACCAAAAACGCAAACTAGAGGTCTTTATCTCAATCCAGTAAAAAATGGCAGCCAATTGAAATTCTCAGAAGTTGAATTTAACTTGCAGCTTTCCAAGTCTGGAGACCCCCTGTAAATTTTTTAGCGGCTCACACTAGGAAAACTAAACTCTACACACCTTTTTGGCATGTTATGAAGTACTTTTTAAGCCTAATAGCCACTTGCTTACCAAACCCAAAATGGGGGATTTTGGGGGAAACTCAAAAGTTTTTAATGATAAGCCCCATCAAGTGACCCCTCATTTTGAAGGTCCTGGTAAAAGAAAACTAACAACGCAAACTAGAGGTTTCTATCTCAATTCAGTAAAAAATGGAAGGTGATTGAAATCTTTAAAATCGGAAATAACTTGCAATTTTATATTGAACTGGCTGCCATATTTTACTGTGTTAAGATAGAGACCTATAATTTGTGTTGTTAGTTTTCTTTTATTATGACCTTCAAAATGAGGGGTCACTCAATGGGGCTTATCATTAAAAAATTTTGAGTTTCCCCCAAAATCCCCCATTTTGGGTTTGGGAACTTATGAGAATTTCAATCGGCTGCCATTTTGTACTGAACTGAGATAGAGACCTCTAGTTTGCGTTGTTGGTTTTCTTTTACCAGGACCTTCAAAATGAGGGGTCACTCGATGGGTCTTTGTATTTGAAATTTTTTAGTTTTCCCCAAAATCCCCCATTTTAGGGATGAACACCAAGTGGCGGTTATGCCCAAAAAGTACTTCATAACATGCCATAATGGTGTGCCGAGTTTAGTTTTTCTAGTATGGGCCGTTAAAAAAATAACAGGGGGTCTCCACACTTTATACTAACCCTGTATATAAGTAGAAAAATGGAAAATCTTATAAATATGTGAGACTTTAGGCCTATAGGCTGTAATTTTCACAAGTTAATTTTCTCGTGTAATTGAAAAAGTTGTTGGGCTTCCAGCTCCTTGATTCTCTGAACTCACTTTTCCACTAATATGCAGCTGTATTACTGATTTCGTGATCCCATATTTTGCTGTAGCTATACGCTGGCTCAGTTTCCTCTCTTTAAGCAAATTACCTACAGCTCCCTGCAGGTCCTGTAAGGAGTAAGTAACAGAAGGCTTATTTTTTTTTATGTTCTTGGCATGTTTTTTTAATGATTTCAAATTACTTTCTTGTAACAGGAAAGCACAAATAATTGATTTTCAGTTCATATTAAATGTGGGCATAACTACCCCATTTTTGAAAATAAATGGGGTAAATACGTAAATATGACCATATACCGTACTTTTATATACAATTTTTTTTATGGATATGGAAAATGATTATCAAAAGTAGAAAAAAAACTTCATGGGATTATTATATAAATAAATTCCTTCAAGCCTTCCTTATTTGACAGGGTAGTCACAGGGTTTATTTGATTAAGTAGCTACATCTTTTTTTATGATTTTGTCTGAGCTTAATTCAAACTAGACTATTTAATAAGTTATGAGTTAGCAATGCTAACTGCTATGTCGTACTTGCTTAGGAGAGCTTTCAGATTCCATGTATTCTTCTATCAATGTGTTTATGATTGCTGCTCTTACAGAATACCCCAGATGAATCAGGGGTGCTCTTCTAGGACATTTGCTCACAAAATGCTGCAAAAACTCATCACTAAAATAGCCTCTTTGTGTGGCCGAGAATTTTGACAGGCAGCTGGAGTCATTGGTCCCCTCAACCTGCAAAAAACAAGTTTCAGCATTGTTTTAAAACTATTACAAATGGTGGTAGAGAGTTAGGATTCAGACTTTGTTGTTAGAGCGACAGCAACAGAGTGGTAACAAATTTTATCCTCAGTGGGACCAGTGTACACAAATTGTTGAGCGGGGTTAGTTTTTTAGTAGGCTAAATTGCCTCTTAATAAAATCCCTCTAACATTGAAATTCAGATCAAATGACAAAAATGGGAGCAAAAAAACATTTTTTATACATTAAATGCAGTACCCTTTACTCTTGGCTACCCTTACATTGGCCGTATCAGGCATGAATACAAATAAACATGTCTAGAAACACATTCAAATTTAACTAACATTTTGTGTTGCGCTTTTCATGCAAATTTCATTAAATAAATGAATTGTTTTAACAAAGTAATTTAAGTTATCTAGGCTAGGCTTGAATGATTTACTAGGTGCCATGGATGGATTTAAATTTGAAAGGTTTTTGCTTCTGGGGGTCCTCCCTAAAATTAAAATTACAGTAAGTTAGGCCTAATAAGTCTGGTCTACATGGGGAAATTCGGAACAGAGTACTGAGTCAATTGGGTTTGAGACCTTAGCTAAAACCACATTCGATAAAATAATAAATAGCCTAATTTTAGGCAAAACTTTGATATTTCCACTTAATCGGTTTATCGAAAAATAAAATTATCCATTACGTTTTGTAACTCAAACAATAGGCTGGGTACCCTGATAATTACCTAAACAAAACCAATCAACATAGTAAAAATATAAACCAAAATTAAGTTAGCCTTAACATATTCTCATTTTACTGCAAACATGATACGGACTGAGTCGGATATCAAAGTTTTGCCAATAAATTAGCTATAGATCATTAGTTATGAAACATACCTGAAGACTCATTTTAAATTTAATTAAAAACGAGTTATCCAAGTAATTAGATGGTTAACTTGTGACATAACCTAAAATATGAATAAACAAAACACAAATAGTGATTGCTGGATTGTTCAATTGAGTAGTCATGATAAAAAGAACAAGTATTAAAACACGTTATCGAGAAATATTATATGGTAAGTTATATGGTATAACTTATAACTTATAACTTATAACTTATATGGTATATGGTAAGTTATCACAATTAACATAAAGTTTGAAGAACCTGAAATAGGATAGTAGGATAAACAAAACAAACAAACAAGCTCTTTTCTTTTAGCTCATTGAAAGACTGGAAGAGATAGGTTATGTTTATGTTATGTTTTTTTCCTTGCCGAAAAGGTGGTCTGGGTATTTTTACCCATGAGACCTCAATGTTCTCTGCGAGAACTTGTACTCAAAATCTAAACAAAATGAAGGGTGGAGGATAAGGTGTTCAGGTTGGCACAAATGGGCACATGAAGCGTCTGCCGGATGTAAAGAGGATGAAAATAAATTCATTTGTGACATATGTAAATATACTCCAAACAAAAGACTAGAAATTCGTAAAAGATTGAAGGCCTAAAGTCATTTTTAACTATCCAATGTTCTACTTTACACGTGAGTGAGTGAGAAAAAAAAAATTAAATATGAGTGAGACATTGTTTTGTGCCGCGAAGTAATCGGGCCGTGCCCAAACTTTGCCAGACGCTATGGAGAGAAACAAAACAAAGTTAAGTTTGTATTTGTATTGTAGTCTACTTTGTTGATAGGCTTCGTGGGCTTCGTTACTCAACTATGAAACTGAGACAAAACATAACATTGCCATAATAAACAAACCACGCCCTTTCCAAAGTTGTAACAAGAATCTACGGTTTGAAATAATCGAAACAGGAGTGCCAACCGTTTAGTTTTGGACCATTCTTGTTTAATAACCCTGTATTACAAAAAGTTTACTTTGTGACACTCAATTTAAAAGCCTCATTTTAGTTGTCCACTAACCACTCAGCTAACAAGATAACATTCATGGATAATCAACCATTAAAAAGTGATCGGACTAGTAAACTATACCAAGACAATCGAATCCCTTCATCTTCAAATTGTCAATTGAGAATGGATTATGATTCTGATATTTCCCATAATCTCTTGATAAATATTTGTTCCAGAATGTCAGTGGTTTGTTTCATCCACTCAAGATTGTTGTCACGTTGTCGTTGTAGTATAATACTGGTATAATAATACCCTTGGTGTTTATACATTTCACACAAGTTACCGGTCAGTAACATTTTTAATTGTAGTTTTATATGAGAGAAGAGACCTATTTTAATTTAGCATCAAATAATTTTAGGAGATGTGGCTGTGGCCTTTTATTGAATTTCCCATAGGGAATAAGCTATTACCGTAGTACTCATGGTAAGACCTGCACCCGGGACCGATTTACTTTTTCCTTTTGAGGTCCCTAGAAGGCAAAAACACCATCCGTTCAAATTCATATAGTATATATTATTTATTTATATATGTGTACGTAAGAACGATAACTCGAGCAAAAATGATCCGATTTTGATGAAATTTGGTTAAACTTGTAAACCTACAATTATTCGAAGGAGTTCGGGAACCAGCATGATCAGATTGCATGGTTGTTCCCATTTTTGACCCAAAAAACATTAGGCTATATTTAGCGATTTCTTTCCAAACCATTTTATGGAGCTTAAAAAACAAATAATTTAGTCTATTGAATCGTTATTATGCGCCTAATAGTTACGGAAAAAATTCCAAAATATGGTAAATTAAAAATATTCATGTCATTCTAATGAAGAACAAGTAAACTGTTGTAGTTTGCTTGTTTATGAACACATTTTGATCAAATTTGGAAAATGCATTTATTTATTACTAAACTATTATCATAAAAAAAAAACAAAAAAAAACACACTTTTACCCTCCCTTGTGCAACAAACCCAAGTAAGCACTTGTTAAACTAATTATAATTAAATAGGGAATAAATGTGAAATTATTAAGGAGACAAAGTGTAAATCCAATCAGGCAAATTGTAGGTTTCGTGCGGTGGGGATATTTAAGTTGTAGCATAGATAAAACATACGTGTTGGTTAGTCTATGGTTGTAGGATCAATAACTAATACCTTTGTATACGTTTACTCTTGATGTAAATACGTTTGTTAATTCTGTAAGAAAGCGAATAAACAGTTGCCAACAAAAATAAACGGTACAACAACCTGACACATAGTTTCTCCCTCTAAACAACACCACTAATGGGCGAGAGATGGGAGTAACAACAATATTAACATGGGTGGAATGACAAAAAAATTAAATAACTTCCAAACTGTAATTTTACAGCGTTGAGGTTCGCATAATTTTCTTTAAGCCGGGTTTTTCTAGGCGCGGACGCGGAGCGCGGAGAGAGGAACGCGGAGAGCGGACTCCTCTTGTCTTCAAAAATCACATAACCAGCATCTAATCATAGTATTCAATTACATGCATCTTTTGTCACAGCAATTAAATTTTACACATTGACAAACAGTTTTTGCAAGTGATGCAAAAATCCAACGTTTCGCAGTCACAGCACGGCACTCCTTGCAGCGTCTTCACTTGCCCTTTCGTCCAGTCGTCCCGTCCGCGACCCTGACGAAGGTGAAAGTCAGTGAGAGTTCGACTTCTCAGTTACTCGTTGCTCAGTTATCCGACAGATGTCGCGGGAGTATGTCGCCTACAGACTTGTGCCAAATGGAGAACACGACGGAGAAGTGGGGGAAGTGACACGGCAGACAGGATGGGATCAACACGTCAAGGTAAAAACACCGGACCTAAAACACACCCTTGTGGTACTCCAGAAGTGATTTTGTGAAAGGGAAAACTTCTAACCTTGGAAACCAGATAGTATCGTAAAATTCCCTAGTTGATTGTTAAGTCTTGAAGATTTTATACTGTTTTCGAGTTTTGAATTGACAGGTAATTTTTTTAAAGTAGAACAATAATAACAATTCTGTACGTGTTTTCTCTAGCTAACTGTTTGAACAACTTGACTCTCGTTAACATAGTAGAAGCGTGAGAAAGGTTTCCATTCCTATCTCAGACGATTCGTGACGAAAAACTACCAATCCCTAATAGCTACGCTTATCAGTGATACGATTTGATCTTAGTGAGAATGTTAACAGATTTGTGATAAAGTGTAATGAAACTTATACAACTAACTGAAATGATGCCCACTAATTGTTGGGTTTGTGCGAATAAATAATTAATTAATGGTTTATTCAGCGGACATTTTAACTAATAACCACGTTTAGTACGAATTAATTATTATATTCTCGAATTATTGTTTAACATATGTTTATTAGTAACGATAAACTTTACACACTACAATATTGATTCTGGATAACATAATAATTATCGTCGGAGTAACGTGAAAAGTGTAATTTTATAGACAAACAAAAGATGTAGTAATAGTGTGCGTGGCTAATCTTCTTCAATCTTTATTTATGCGAAGCGGCTTTCAGGTTATGTTGCGAAAGAATAATCGAATCCGTGCAAGGTGAAAGAACAGCTGATTCAACAGATCTGAGACGTGGTAAACAATATACAGGGTGTCCCGGAACTCTCTACCAATATTTTAGGACATTGCTCCTGGGTTAGAAACATACCTAAATATCATATTTAAACTGTCCGGAAGTCCTTAGTTACTCAGACAGCCGCCATTTTGTTTTTTCAGTTATTAATTTTTTTTTCTAAAGAATGGTTAAACATACGAAATGGAAAATTTGCACAAACATTTATAACAACTAGACAAAGCTACAAAAAAATTATGACGATTTTTCTAATTCATAAAACAAAATGGCGGCAATTTTAAATTTTGTTTCTTAAATAACTCAAAAACAGTTGATTTTATGAAAATTTTAAATGGCCGCCATTTTGTTTTATGAATTTGAAAAATCGTCATAATTTTTTGTAGCTTTGTCTAGTTGTTATTAATGTTTGTGCAAAGTTTCCATTTCGTATGTTTAACCATTCTTTAGAAAAAAAATTAATAACTGAAAAAACAAAATTTCGGCTGTGTGAGTAACTAAGGACTTCCGGACAATTTAAATCCGACATTTAAGTATGCTTCTTACCCAGGAGCAATGCCCTAAAATATTGGTAGAGAGTTCCGGGACACCCTGTAGAGTCGGCTATCGTGGGATTGATGTTACTTCGGGCCTAGCTCCTCCGGTAATTATTTAGGTATTGGGCTAAGCCATAACTGAACATCATATTTTTTTGAGGGTAGTCTAAAATATAGGGAAATTATGAAGGTTGTTACTTTGGACCTTATTGTCACAAAATATCTGCGTCAACATGCAGTATCTGAGGTGTGACAAACAATAGAGTTGGCTATCGTTGGATTTATGTTACTTTGGGCCTAGCTCTTCCGGTAAATATTTAGGTATAGGACTAAGACATAAGTGGACATCATATTCGTAGTGTAGCATAAAATAAAAGGAATTATGAATGTATTGTTGTTACTTTGGACCTATTGTCACAAAATATACTGCGTCAACATATTCGTTATCGATGTATGGAGGAGGAATTTTTGTTCGTAAGAGGCTCGTTTTACGGACTATTATAGCATATTAAAATCTGAACCATCTATGTACATTAGACTCAATTAGAGGGTGGTTATATAGGTATTGTTACTTTGTGCCTATATTCTCAAAAGAGGCTTTGTCAACATATCCGTGAAAGCACACAATACAGGGTATGTATGGAGGAATGTATGTTTTTGGGTCTTACAGAGAGTAAAGTTATAGTTGAAGTTAATTAGAAATGAGTTATCAAATCTGTAATGTATACGTGTGGGACTATGGAGAAATTTATGTTACTGGATCGTAATGTGCCACAAGAGATACAAAATTGAGTACATAATTGGTAGTGCATAATGCAGGAATCTTTTTTTTAACAAGAGTTTTCTCAATTTCACTTTTCCGTCAAAAACCAATTCACATGCACAATTATCACATTTTACCAATCACTGAAAATCCCTAAATGTTTTTCTCTCCAATGAAAATTAATAATTCCGGTTTAATAGTTCCCTTGGTTATAATTTGTAAAAAAAATAAATAATCCGGGAAATGTAGAAAAACACCCCTTCCCATGTAGGAATTACGCTCATGGTGGTAATGAAACTCAACAATGTTTTATATACTTGTACTATGAGTTATGAAAATAAAACTAAGAAATCTCCGATTGAAGAGAGATTTTAAAATTACTTCCACTTTAACTTGATTTGTTAGGTTTGCTCGTGGCTAATCTAGTTTGCAAGCAACACATGTGTACACAGGTTTAATTACTTGTTTAACCAGTACTTACAAATTAGCTTAGGTGCAAAATAGAACTTAATAAATTTTGCGTAGCTTTAAACTGCTCAAGTTGTAAAGACAAGAATATTAATCCATACTTTTCTTTGATCAGTATCAACGATAAAATTATCAATCGTTAAAATGGGACGCCACATAGGTGCGTATTTTAACCAAAATATGAGTGAAATGGATGTAAAATGTGGGATGATCCATGAAGCTTTGTTGACTGTAGTTGTGCACTAGACCATAGATAAAAAGAATTAAATACAGACCGTCAGCCGTGCTGCGGTTACCATAGGTTCTGGCGCACACCGCTGGGAGCGCCATGTTGTTACGGCATACGCCCTACGTAAATACACGGTGCTCCCAGCGGTGTGCGCCAGAACCTATGGTAACCACTGCATGGCTGACGGTCTATATTTAATTCTTTTTATCTATGACTAGACGCAGTATCAGAAAGCCAATAAAAGTTAGATCCGTCTATTCTTTAGCATTCTACAAGGCCGTGGCAAGATACCAGTGGCAACGCAATCCCGGCCTATTGAAACAGCTGTTGCATTAATTCATCATGGAGCGTCTACGCAATGTTCATGTTTGTTATTTAATGTTATTATCAAGACAATATGCCGGCTTGTGTGACGTTAACACGCATTGGTGATATTAAACATATTAAACATGGTCATATGGCTGCAAACTGACCTCGGAAACTATTGTAATTCTACCTAGCTTTACGTAATGTGTGCAACTGTTGTTGTCTATTTATAGACTTCCCAGTTATTATTAAAGTCAATTATAACCAACCTGTGAGAACATGTCATTTTTCCATCAGCAAAACAAAAAGTTCTTAGAACAAGACAAAAGGTAGAGGCTCGCTTTTTGCAGCCGATAGTAGGCCTACAAAATTATAAGTATTTTGATCATGTAGGTAGATTACAAAATATAGAGAAAAGGGAAATCAGTATATTTTGGGTAGTTCAACATTTCAAACGCTTTGAGATAGAAAAGAATCTACGTTTCATGCAGTTCAGATAATTAGGTAATCATAAAAAAGTGTAACCTTATAGCATAGAAGCATAGAATCCCACTCACTGTAACCGTTGATTATAAAGTTGATGCTTAAAAATGTGATGAAGCAGTGACCAGGTATTTCTAAACATAAACAAAGCTTGCTCTAGATCCTGTAAAGGAAACAAATCTAATAGAGGGGTCTTTCATTGAAAAGTATTAAAAGTAAAGTATTTTCAGGCAAAGAGAAGTTTCTCTGCGATAGAAAACATTTTTCACCTCAAGCATAGACAAAGTAATGGTATATTGTCTTTGCCTCAAGCTAATAAGATTGTAGTACTAATTACACGTTTCAGTGAATTTTACGATTTCAAGAAGCTGCATTATTCGCTATCAGGAACTAACCCAATTCGTGTAAAATAACACACCAATTGTGAATTACAAACATTAATTAGGTTTTTATAAAATTACTGACGAGATTTTCCATCTCGGTAAGTAAAATTCTAAGATTTCACCACGTTTCGGGATCTGAAATCTGATGCCGTCCTCAGGTAAAAAATCTAAAATATTACAATATTATACTCTGTTCACTATAGGTAGTTAGGTGGTTTTAGGGAAAGTGATTCTACCCACTCCACTTCTCCATAACATTGAAAGAACAGCCAATCAGCTGGATGTATACATTAAGCTAAAAAAGTGGTGGGGGGACTAAGGGAACCTTCCCCTTAAACAGCTTAAATCTTTTGAACTATAGGATTCGGTCCAGTTATGTCATTTGTTTATGTTTATGATCCATATGGTTTTCTGTATTAATATTTTTAGCTTCTTCCCTTATGGAAAATTCACAGACATAATAAACTCCCAAGTTGTTATTACCTAGACCAGCTGTTGTACACATGATTACGAAACAGCTGTAGTCTGTGCAACTACGCATACACCTTCAACTGACAGCAGCACGGAAAAAACACTGAAATTTGATTTATAAGGACTCTACTCTATTACATTATTTACAGGTTAAAGAATTTTCAAAGGGCTCATAACAACCTTGCTAAGAATGCGTGTTCTTTCTAGGATAGGTAGGTTGAGTGATATGGCTTATCACTGATGGAGGGGGGTCGTGGGGGGGGGTTTGATCCTATACAGGAACTTTCTTTTTCCTTCAGTGTTGTCCCATAGTCAGCTGTTATCGGAGCACGCCGCATGTGTAAATAGTGATTTGTGGTAGTTCGTATTAGTTGTCCTTTGTTAGTGTTTAAAAGTAACATTTAAAAATGAGTGCAATAAATACCGAAGTAGACCTTTATCCCAAAGTCAGCCCGGTGGACTTAGACATGTCTAGCTCCATTGATAACATCGATATAAACCAGGTAAAGTGAAGAAAATCGATTTTGTTAGATTTTACATTGAAAGGATGAAAATGTACAGTTGTGTAAGAAAATGTAAGCTTGTGAAAACTGAGAAGTTTAGACATGCAGTTGGACTGTGAAAAGTTTAGTTGGTTCGGTGCAAAGTTAGTGTGGATTAATTAAAGTTCTGTATTCTAGTATGTTGATGCAACTACGAGAAGAACCATGGGCAAATAGTGCATTTTAATGTTAAAAACTGGTTTCTGGGACAAAACCAATTCAATGCAACGCCCTTTAAAAAAAACAAAGATTATGTTTGTTTAATACAGTTAGTTATTAGGAGAATAAAACTACAAATGTATCATAACACCATAAATAATGATTTACCTACCACAATCAGGATACACTTACGGTATGAAAAGTAGCATATTTAAAATCTATTTCCATAAAATGTTTCGCTTTTACAATGTAACTATGGGTAAACATTCAACTGAAGGAACAGCTGTTAAATTACAATTTTAAACAGCTAGAAAGTTGGTCAGCATAGCTGAATCCTTGGTGTGAGCCATGAAACGCAAAGCTATGGGGGCGAAGTCCTAAAGTAAATTACTTATTTCATTACCATTCATTACTCCAGATAATTAGCTTTGACACATAAATCGTAAAAATCGGTGTAGTAGGACGGATAGAAAAAATATGCTACAGAGAAAACCCTTACTGTAAAGTAAAGCAGATAGAAGAAGATAGATAATTTGCACTAACATTCAATGGGCTTTAAAATTATATCATTTTTTATTTGAAGTGTATTGTAGACTTAAAATAGTTGTAAATATACGTGTATACTCAATGGTTGTATTAATTTTGCTTGAATGAAAATAAATAACTTTTCAGACAGTATTATATATTGCTCATGTTAAATCATAGTAAACATAAAAATTACACTGTAGGAAATCTGTGTTAAATTGAACTCGGCACTCTTTGTTTTAGGGTGGTAAATTAAAAAGGTTATAACTAAAATTGTAATAAAAAGTAATAATGAGTATGTTTACTGTTGCCAGGCAGATCTATGAAACACGACATTTCATGTAATTAATTCACAGATAAATCTCTATGTTTTAGAGGAATCTCTCTTATAAAAGCTGGTTGTATCTTTTTGTTATCAAACGAAATAGTATGGATTTCCTGTCCTATTGCAGTTACCTAGGAACTTAAACATTTGTAAATATATAACAGTTAAGTAACGGGTTGGACCTTGTCGAGAACGCCCACTTAAATAATTAAAATGCCAAGCAGCCCTTGATACCTCAAAACCACCCTTCACTGAAAGTTCCAAGCTTAATGTGAGACTGTTTTTAACTTACAATAAATCATCCTCAACTTTTTTGTCTTTGGAATACGGCTTTCTTACGCTAGATTTTGTTTGAATAGCTGAATAAGCTACATCACTTTAGCTGTTGGAGTAAGTAGGCTATACAGTTTTCATTGGAAAAACGTTTTTGTTTGTTTAAACTTACATGAGGTTGAAATAAAATTAAAAATTCCAAAGTTGAACTTCACTGATAATGGGGTGCAATTTGGATTTAGAAGCTAGATATTTTTGTTCTTGAGGTTCAGATTCGATCCCCACCAAACACCAATTACAGACTAAAATAAGATTCTACAGTAACTATCAAGAACAATAGGTAAGTTAGGGGTGAAGTGCCTTCTTTTATTAGATGAATAATTATAATTGACAACTTTATTTTGGCTTTCGACAAAATACGTTTCTTTGAATTTCATTGTTGGTGATGGTGAGTTAATGTTGTTCAAAGGTTTATTGCGGACATTTACCATCACGATGGTAAAAACAATACACAACGTTTCGGGATCTGGAGTCTGATCCCGTCCTCAGGTGAAAAAACTTAACTACCTAACACATTACAACTAACAATACACAAACGCCCAACCTAAGTTGGAATTCACTACAGAGGGTAGCAGTAAAAACATATGCACTGTATAGCAGTCAAGTCATGATACAAAATGCAAATGATAACCAATCACAAAACACTATAATCTATAAAAGGTGTAGTGTGAACAGCTCACACAATGGAACACTAACACAATGTGATCAGATTCCAGATCCCGAAACGCTGTGTATTGTTTTTTACCATCGTGATGGAAAATGTCCGCAATAAACCTTCGAACAACAAAATACGTTTACTGCAGTAAAAACAGTTAATACTTATAAAAACAATGTTTGCATTCATGCCAATTTGCTTTTGTACAGTACTTTTCTCTTAGAAAAGAACCTTTAAAAGGTTTTTTAAGTGTTTTAAACCGAGTACCTGAACGAAACTGAAACATTCAATTTAATTGTGAAAACCTGAAAATACAATAAACCAATCAGACAAGCAGATAAGATAAGGTAGTTTCTAAATAGGTTTACATATAATATTTTTGCCAGCAGTTTGCTTTATTCAATAAAATGTCACTAAAATACTTCAACCAGTGTGTTTGACAATCAAAACGAAGCTGTTGTCAAACCGAGAAATTGTGGTTTGTAAAGTAAAAGTTTCATCTCCGCCACTTCTTAAGTTTAATATCTCAAGATTTCACATTTCACTGACTTTCTGACACTGCAACAGAAATAACGAAATTATTCCAAACACATTTTGTTACAATCTACATAAATATCTATCTACGTCATATCAACAGCTAAAGATTTTCCCTTAGATTTTTTTTATCTAAAAGATTTTAGATTTAAACATTAAAATTTTACTTTTTACTTTCTCCCACTATTAGTATGGAGAAAGTATTGTTTTCGTAAAACTGGACAAAATTGTATAAATCACATTTCCGTACAAATTATGGTTTAAAGGTTATTGTAACTTAAGATTAAGTCAGCTAATATTCTTATGACGCATTGCGTATTTAACGCTGCGTTTTTGAATGAATATGACAGATAAGCTGGTTCGTCAGCTAGGACCATTATGATTATGTTTTGGATTTTTCATCCTATTTGTTTTCATCAAACCATCAAAATGCACTTATCATTATTTTATATCCAGTCTTCTGTTTCCTTTATAGTTTAAACACTCACAAAACATCAACATTTATCATGTTAAGTTAGTATTTTTTAGACATTTATGCCTTCCAATGTAATTTCTACGTATTTAATTTACTGTTAGCTAAGTACATTTTTTGATTAGTTAACATAAGCTTTTTTCTGATATTTAAAATACCCGATATTCTTTATCACAATTCTTGTTCAATGCGGAAATCATGTCAACAATGCATTTTAAATGATCGCAATTTTGGTGCAAAAAATGTATTGCGTCATCAGATTAAATTTCTATTGTCGTATTGTTTGAATAGTTTTTAGAAGGTACTGTATCACACAATGAGATCAATTCAAATAGAGGTTGCTAACATATCACATTTCACATTAATATCGAATGCAGGTCTGAAAATACAATTATGCAGTATTACTGTACCCTGGCATATGCAAGTTTGTGATTTACTCGAGGCCTTCATGCATATGCAAGGCGGCTGATAAGGATTCTACTGGATTGATAAGAACATCACAAGCCCAGCTTTGCGCCAGGGGTCAAAGATATGTAAATAACCAGGGTAAAATTACATTCAAACCGTTTAAATTAAGTTGCTCGGTTGAATTATTCATTGAACCTTTCTAAAAAAAGATTCGGAGCTGGGTTGAAAATGGTGGTAGGAAGGAAAGTAAAAAACTACGCATTTAGAAATTTATAATTAGAGTAATTCCTGTCTTATTATTTAGGCCAATTAAACTATTGTATAACCATTTAAATAATCCATCTTGAATATGGCAACGACAATGTGTAGAAGTATTTCAGATTGATTTGAATCAATTGATTAATTCATACAGAAGCCAAATGTCTGATTAGTTTCAAGATAAACCTTTAAGTCGACAGCTTCAAACTTCCCAAAATCCCGGCTCTTCAATTTGAAATATACTAAACGTTACAGCCTACAACCCTACAACGCCCACCTCTAGTGCATACTGCAACTCTGTAGTAAAAGCCGACTCGTAACATTCTTATTCATTAACATGCGCTGGAGTCTGTCACGGTTAAGTCGTGAGTGAAATGTTGACATGTACTGAATTTGTGATGCCGAGGTATTTCGGGTTCATTTAACCCAAGAACAGAGGTATTTAAATTTTAAAGAGTCTGAGGCTCAGATGACCTCCTAGAGTGTTTTCAAAAGGCTCAGTAACGCGTTACTAGTTCGATGCTGAGAAAACACGAGTTATCGTTAACATTATGTTTAATTGTTTATGGCTGTGTTTCAGTAGTCTTTAAAAATGTTTTCCTACAGTCACCCGACAAAGTTGGCTTCCTTGTACTGTTTATAGTACAGAAAGCTGCTAATTGCTGCATATTTATACTTTGCCGTACGGTTTATACTTTGCCGTACGGTTTATACTTTGCCGCACATCAGGATTCCAACGAAACAACACAAAACAGCGTGGTTCCATTATGCACGTAATCCGTGTACGCTTGGAAATAGGTTGGCACCACTTAAAGATAATTATACTATGAGCAGCTGATTGACTATTATAACTACGATTTAACCTGTCATTTCGTGTTTATAGTTTCGGTATTTCTGAACTTTCTGGACTTTTCTTTTAAACGTTTTTAAAACCTTCCTACGATCTTAATAAACAAGAAAATACCTTTTAAGCATTTTTTTTAGGCGCGGAAACCACTTCAAATTACAAAAACATACGGAACTATATTATCAAAACGCGGAGCACATTTCTTGCCAAGGAAAAATCGCGGAGTGATATGGACCGCGGGTACTACTTTCTCTAGGGCACCATTTGTGTTGCCAGCTGAACCTAAAAACGTGTTGCATAGTGTTTGAAAGACTAATTATTTATATGCTTTATAGTGACTGTAGGAAAAATATAATGTGTAACACGAGTGAAAAAGGCCTTTGCTGCACTCGAGATCATTCCACACTCGCCTGCGGCTCGTGCGTAAACATTGCTCTCGTGTGCAGCAAAGTGTCACTTTCACCACTAGTTACACAAATAACTATTTCAGTAGTTGAAAAATGTATAACACTTTTTATTGCAACAATATTGCGGTCAATGAAAGAACGTATTCTCATTATAATGCATGTATTTGATACGCGATTTTTAAGTTTTAACTTAAAATACACGGATGTCATAACATATGTAATTTTTGCGATAAAGAAGCTATTAAATTATGCTGAACACGAAATAATCTCAATAGGGATGGAAATGGCAAATTATGTTTGGATATTAAAATACAATCAATAGGCGTACACCATACAGTTAATTCTGCAAATACTTATATGGAAATTTGTTATGTTTGCAAAAATAATTTTTATGTTTGCATAAATATTTGTTATGTTTGCATAAATATTTGTTATGTTTGCATAAATATTTCTCATGATATTTTTGCTCTTAACAACAAAATGTTCTTTAAATTTTTAATTATTAAGCTTGCAAATATAATTTTCCTTTAATTTTAAACTGAAAAGGTGTTTTACCGATCCTTTACTTTTATTAGGAAAAACGATTTTTTCTCCAGCTTTCGAGCGAGAGCGATGAAAAGCTTGAGCTTGACAAACCGGAACTTCCTTTTGTGTAAACAAAGAAAAGTAAACAATAGACTTCAGCAACATCACAATCACAACATGCCCGCTACGTTTTGTGAGATGCTGGCAAAAAACTCGAATCTCATTTGATATAAAATATCACGACTTCCAGAGAAACTTTCCTAATGTAGTGTTTTAAGGGATTCACAAAGCTTTTAATGTTGTTACCAAACATTAATAAATAGAAAGGCTGAATATTTAAAGAATAATCGAATTTACAATTTGAATAATGTACAAATGATTAGTTAGTATGCAGTACGAATGCTCTATGATTGAATGGTGTGAATATACCAATTTACAAATGGTTGAACGTATCTATTATTGTACATATAAATATTGTAGTATACATGAATGGCGAGAATATATGAATGAGCAAATGATTTAACGTATAAATGTACTAACCTATTATTGTACCTCTAAACCACCACATGAATGGTGTGAATATACCAATGTACAAATGATTTAACGTATGAATGTACTAACCTATTATTGTACCTCTAAACCACCACATGAATGGTGTGAATATACCAATGTACAAATGATTTAACGTATAAATGTACTAACCTATTATTGTACCTCTAAACCACCACATGAATGGTGTGAATATACCAATGTACAAATGATTTAACGTATAAATGTACTAACCTATTATTGTACCTCTAAACCACCACATGAATGGTGTGAATATACCAATGTACAAATGATTTAACGTATGAATGTACTAACCTATTATTGTACCTCTAAACCACCACATGAATGGTGTTAATATACCAATGTACAAATGATTTAACGTATGAATGTACTAACCTATTATTGTACCTCTAAACCACCACATGAATGGTGTGAATATACCAATGTACAAATGATTTAACGTATGAATGTACTAACCTATTATTGTACCTCTAAACCACCACATGAATGGTGTGAATATACCAATGTACAAATGATTTAACGTATGAATGTACTAACCTATTATTGTACCTCTAAACCACCACATGAATGGTGTGAATATACCAATGTACAAATGATTTAACGTATAAATGTACTAACCTATTATTGTACCTCTAAACCACCACATGAATGGTGTGAATATACCAATGTACAAATGATTTAACGTATGAATGTACTAACCTATTATTGTACCTCTAAACCACCACATGAATGGTGTTAATATACCAATGTACAAATGATTTAACGTATAAATGTACTAACCTATTATTGTACCTCTAAACCACCACATGAATGGTGTGAATATACCAATGTACAAATGATTTAACGTATGAATGTACTAACCTATTATTGTACCTCTAAACCACCACATGAATGGTGTTAATATACCAATGTACAAATGATTAAACGTGTGAATGTACTAACCTATTATTGCACCTCTAAATCTCAAAATGAATGGTGAGAATATACCAATGTACAAACGATTCGACGTGTGAATGTACTAAACTATTATTGTACCTCTAAACCTCTAAATGAAAGGTGTGAACATACCAATGTACAAATTATTGAACGTATGAACCCAGGCTCAATGTATGTCCCCC
This sequence comes from Macrosteles quadrilineatus, assembly GCF_028750875.1. Lineage (NCBI taxonomy): Eukaryota > Metazoa > Arthropoda > Insecta > Hemiptera > Cicadellidae > Macrosteles > Macrosteles quadrilineatus. The sequence goes on along the minus strand of NW_026542632.1, from coordinate 97,017 downwards.
CTGGCGGAATGTATGTCCTATTATTGTACCTCTAAACCTGTACATGGTGTGAATATACCATTGTACAAATTATTGAACGTATGAATGTACTAACCTATTATTGTACCTCTAAACCTCTACATGGTGTGAATATACCCATGTCCAAATTAACGAATGAACGTATGCATATGTTAATCTACTATTGTACACATGTACGTATACATGATAATCTCACACTACACCAAGGCCTAGGTCAGTCTAGTGATATAGTGATAGTAGGCCGGGGGGGGGGGGGCTATTGTGGGCGTGGAGGGGGCTACACACACTTTGTAAACGTACCAAGCCAAGCGCTTCGCTTGTGTCGCTTCAGTTTAAATTCCGGAGCGCAAGAGTCGGCTGTGTTGTGCTGCAGTATGCGCGGAGTCGTGTGAAATGAGTGGGAAAACAAATTCTGAAGTAGGGGATTGGCCGAGAGTGGATCGTATGGATATGTCCACGTTAGACAACAACCAGGTAAAACTTTTTTTATTTTATTTAACTGGGAATTTTCTTTAAGTTCCCCTTTAAATTCCCCCCCTTAAAATTTTTAAAATTCCCCTTTAAATTCTTTAAGTTCCTTTGTTTAAGTTTCCCTTTTTACCAGACTCTGGTTTAATATAAAGACAATGATTCAATTAATACAACTTTTTGGCTGTCAAATAAATCAAAAAGTTATTCTTTTATACACTCTTATAATATTATGTATTGTTAATTTAATTTATTTAAATAAATTGCTTAAGGTGGTTTTTGTTGTGTAATTTTTGAGCAAACTTAATGCTTAAAGAATGGAAATGGAAGTAAATGAATTGCATTTTCAAAACGTTTTACTATACGTTGTTTAGGCTGATATCGTGTGGCGAAAATACAATATTATAAATATTGTACACAATGTAGTTTAATATACGCTTTTTGATTTAAAACTAGTAAATAGTTTTATGCATTATCTATACAATAGATTTTCTTAGCTCGTGTGCATTGTAGGAAAAATCTACGCATACTGTTAGAAAGATAATTTCCTGTAGGTGAGCAGAACCCCTTTATAAATTAAAATAGGCTCAAAAATTAGCAAAAGAAATTAATAAAAAGTAAAAAAATAACATGGGTCTTATGGGTAGCCATGCTGGTGACAACGAAATATAAACACAAAATCAAAACAAATGGAACGAAATTCCAATCAAATGTTTTATTTATAGCGTGGGGTGAAAATAGAGAAGTCTGTACGTTAGGTATTTTTGGTCAAGTTTTCGACCACTGAACGACCTTAGTTCACTTAAACGTGTAACAAAGCCTAGTTAAAGGTTTATCTATAATAAACTGTGTCAGCACTCTGACACATACTTTCTCACATTAGCTTGTCACCAACACTTATCATAGGTAGGCCTAAGCCTGGTGCTACTTAAACTGTGACTGGACTGTAACGGAACTAGTAAACTGATATGTGCGAGTCTACCTTTATAGTGAATGAAGAGTTTTTCACAGAAACAAATAAGCCTCGTACTACACTATAGGTATAGTTCAAACCATTACTGTATGTGGTATTTAAAATATAAAGTAGGAGAAGACTAAAGGAGAATTATTCGGAAACTTATGTGCAGTTTGCACTTATGTTCCGTTTTTATGTGACAAAACATTACTGATTGTGCATAACAGTAACCATGTACATACGGTTGTACATGAGTCAAGATAGGAAATAGTTAATTTATGGTGTAAAATTTACGGCTTATAACACAGTGAGTTTCCTTTACAGCAGGAAAACACTTATTACATCACAGGTGAAAACATAAATTTCTTATGGAAAGTCTATACTTACAGCAAACTAAAAAAGCCTCAAACTTTCAAAACACAACATACATAACAGAAATGCTGTAAATGTTTGATTTAAAATAAGAAGCTTCACATTTATGTGGTGACAGAACTTATTTTTTATCTGTGTTTATCATTGGCAATTGTATCAAGCTTTGTGAAAAATAGGCTAATATAATCTATAAATTTATGCCTCGGTGACTCGTTTTGACAGTATCTCAACGCAGAACATAACGCGCAAAAGTAGGTTTAGGTTTCGGAAAATGAGCGAGGTGCCAAAATGACGTTTCGTCAACGTTAAAGAATTATATTCTGTGCCAAGCTTAGACATTTCTGAAGCTAATTAGCTTAAAATTAAATCTCTATACAATAGTAAACGTATGTTTGTAGTATGCAATAGTAACGCTTGTTTTTCAAGCTTTAAAAAGAGTTTCTGCCTGTAAAACATTTGTTTTATATACATTTTGTAAAATTGAAGAAATAGACTCCAGCAGATTTTTTCTTTGGGGAAAAGAACTACTTCAGCTCTACAGCGTATTGAAAACATCTGTTTGCTGCTACATTTCACTAGACAATTGTGAGTTTCAAATACTGTATTGTTGTTTACAAAGATTGCACTTGAAGTAGGTCTGTGAGAAAGTGGTTGTACTGGTCGTGACTTGAAGGTCAGAGAAGGGGATTTTCTCCCGATGTATTTATAAACCTCAGACGAACCGTCAGGATTTGATCAAAAGAACATTGTTTTCTATTTTCATACCTTGTCATTAGGCTCTAGATGGAAGATATTATCTCGACCACGGAGAAGAAATTCACATTAAGTGTTGTAGCAAGCAAAAAGTATCTTACAGTATTTACATTTATATATAACTTAAACACTTTAAAATATCAAAAGTACTGTGTTTAAGAAATTTCTGACTATCGGAACATTACATTAATAGAATAGTGTAGGTAGTTTGACATAATCTAAGCAGATGAATCATTTTTTTTAATTCTTAGCCCCTAAGCTGCAGATAGTTGATATCTTTTCCTACAAGACACAGAACAGCAGCATAGACCTATACTTCTAAATTATCTCGGTGGTGTGGCAAACGAAATTAAAACGAGTATCCAAATTTCTATTTGAAAAATTCTAGTGCCACAATGTCCAAAATTAAATTCAAAATTGTCATAACTTCAAAATTAAATATTTCACAATTGCATGATCCATAAACATACTTACCTACATCACAGAACAGACACTTACCTAAAAATCAAAAGAGTCCGAGATTGATTCAGCAACTTGTTTCGCTGCAATTCCGTCTGCAAAAACCTGTCTGTCTGTAACACTCTAAGGTGAAGCATTGACAGTTTCAAGTTATACGAGCTTGAGGTTCCAAAGTCAATGTATGGCGTATAGTTAATGCTTAGAAGTCAAAGTTTAAATCAGACAAAACGCTACAACTAGTCTCGAACGCTGTAGCTCACGCAAACAATCGAGAGGTCGCTTGTTAAGCGCTATTTCCGCTCACAGTTAATTAAAGAAACCTCTAAGTGAAACGAACCAGCAAAACTGTCCTAAACATTGTCTGGTAGAGTAAAATGTTTCGAGGAATGGGAAAACACGTATAAATGTTATTGTTTAGAGTTTGTACACGATTCATTACAATGTGATGATGTGGGAAATCATATGGTATATTTCATCACTAGGGCGGAAAATAGCTTTTTTCGACACGAGCTCTAGTTTGACGGGAAATGAGCAAGGGTTGAAAAGTAACTTTTTACCCTTGTGATGAACCATATTTTTGTCATATTGACAGTATAAACTAATTGACCAAACATAAATAAATTGTACCTATGGATGGGAAAACACGTATAAATATTATTGTTTGGATTCCGTACACGTTTCATTACACTCTGACGATTGAGAAATTATATTAGTAGGGCGTAAAACGACTCTTTTCGACACGAGTGCATGCTTAACTGAAATTGAGCAACGGTTTTAAAGTTACCTACTTTTTGCCTATGTGATGAATCATATTTTTTTTTTCATATTGACAATAATTTAAATAAGCTAAGTTGCAAAACGAAAATACTTCCCGTGTAAAGATAAGCTCCCAAAATGTCTTTCATCTTGTTTTCAATTTTATTATTGTGAACAAGCATCTATTTAGCAAGGTGTCGTCTGTTACGACTGTGTTTGTGTCCATTACTATCGATAGATGACGATATGTCAAACTATTAATATATCAATAGTTTCCTTGAATTCCCTAAGTTTTCTAAAGGAATAAACTGTTTCCTTGTCATCCATCTTCTTTGATTCAACGTAAACAAATTTGCATCCAGTCGACGACAATGCAACAGTGAACTACAATCGATTGAAAACTATCGATACAACAGATACTTTCGATACATTAGAGGTTAACAAGTGAGCAAAGTGCTGAGGGAGTTTTTCCCTAGGACGCCAGCATCGCCCAGGATAGTGTTTCAAACTTCATGGTAGACCTAGGGGTTGCGGCATTATCACTAAGATAAAATCGGCGATTTAGCCAGATTTGAATCCGGGACCTTAGGGACTGAAGTCCCGACTTCTACCACTAGACCAGCCTGTTCCCCACTTCTTAGGGAGTAAAATAGATCTTTATTCCTGGTGGAAAAATAGATCTACTTTAGACCCGAACACTATGGGTTGAAGACTGTGGTTTTTCCAGTACCAGTATGACGTAAAAGTAGGCAATTTTCAAAGAAATGTCCCCCATTTTATTTTTTGGAGTAAGGATTTTTTTAGAAACAACAACTCAACACTTTTTTTTTTATATCAACTCTAGTTAACACATCAACATAGTTTTGGTTTTGGTTTTTAACATTAAGCTCTTAAGAATCGGATAAATATGTTTAAAATTGCCTCAGTGGATGGTAGAATCATAAATTTTATTGTGGAAAAAGTCTAATTATTTAAGTTTGGCCAACTTAAGTGATTTGAATTGGTAATCTTCATATGAACAATTAGTGTGTATTTTTTAAATACAACTGTTGCAATAAATACGATGCTAGCTGTTTAAAAACGAAAATAAATACAGAAGTAAATGTGGACGAAAGGAAATTGTCTTAGAAAACTCATTCCCATCTGTTAATAGATGTCAGAATGGCGTTGTGTAATTAAGAAAAACGCCTTTCGTCACCTTCAAACAAAATGAGAAAGGCGTAAATTGGAAATTAATGTAAATTTCAGTTGGAAGAGGATTGTTGTTCGAGCAATCATTTGACAGTTGCTTTTACCTTAATTGGGCTTTGTGATATTTTGTAAACTATACAAGGAGTGAAATACATGTTTAAGTTTATATGTTTGAATAAGATATGTTTTTAAATTCACACGTACTTTACTAGTATAAATTGATATTTCAAGCTAAACCAATTTGTGTTATAGTGAGCTACCCGCTATAATTTGTGAAGAACAGCTGATGACGGGTAATACATTGCCTCGGCTACGCGCCACCATAATCTTTCATACCTAATCTTTTTTACTGCTTTATAAGTAAACGCAATAACCTGGAAGGTGTCGTATAATGTTACTGTGTGGTTTAAAGTCAAACAAGGAGTAATAAAGTGAATAGCGGCCCTTTCCGTACTTATCTGGTAGATTAGTTAGATTCCAAAACGTAAATGAATTAGTTAGATTGGATTACAGGCCTAGATTTGGCGTTGTAATAACATGCAGAACCAAACTTTCTGCAGTTTATTAGAAACAATTTTTTGTATACACACACCACTGGACTTAATTATTTACGTTTTTCCTTTGAACTTTAAACCGGAGGCATGGGCCTTGGTTGACATCAAACGGATTAACTGTGAGCATTTTAGCTAAATCGGTCCAGTGGTTTTAGCATGATGGAAATACATAAGTGCACTTTATTTGATGCTACAAGTTTCACAGGTACACATTTACTTATTGGCCTGTCCATTACTAAGCTTTCAGCAATTAATGCAAATATGGTGTCGGGACACTTGTTAACATTTAAATGCAATTGTAATTTGTACGAGGAATTGAGGAATGTGAAACAAAGGAATTGTAACTTTGAGAGGCCAACAAACAGGGATGACGGAATTGCACCAATTAACTGGAACAGAACCACAAATTGGGATGTGAAATGGTTTTTGTCAATTACTTTGTTGAAACTATCTATACGAATACTAACAAAAGTATCAAATTGTCAGCTACGGAACAAGCCAAAAATAACTTCGAAACTTTTTATTTTTTAATTGTTTTTTGTTTTAAACAACAATATTTCATCTTCTGTAAACCCTTCGCTGCTTTAACTAACTTCAAGCAATCATTCCAACATGAAAACCGAACTGAAATGGAAAATCATCAATTTTACCTTCGAGGGAAAATTCCCTGCAGGTGGTAACACTGAAACAACGCTTCTTGATATCGTCTGTTTATCAGTTGGTAAATAGTTCCAGTCGCTTCACAGTGAGTGGTTGATCGCGAGTTGTGCGGCAGAATGACGACCAAATCACAGGAACTTGCTGCTAAATTTACCGACCCGAGCATTAGAAACCCTCAATCCACTCAGGTAATGCACTGACAGATAAATATGATTTTTAATATACAGGATGACCGTTAAGTCTTAGGACGACTTTATAACTTTTAAACGACAAACGATATCACAACCACATTTGGTATACCGTTACTGGAAATTGTAAGCTACTTTTCTGTGTACATGGTGGTCGGATATCACCTTTGGGGGACGGCCCGTCGGGGGTCAGAAGAAAATCTTTAACGACAGCCTATGTTGAGTTGTACATCATTTTAAAGGTCTACTTCAACTGAAAACAATGCCGCAAACCGCACTTCAAAAGGTTGATCCTGCGCAAAATGGCAGATGTTTTTTTTTGAGGCATTGTATTCTACTAATAAATACCTTTAATTTGATGCATATCAATCTATGCTTCCATTCAAGATTTACTTCCGACTCCTTGTGGGCCGTCGCCCTGAAGAGTTATTTGGATCACTGAATGTGAAGTTTTGGGGATCATTTTAAAGGGAATTTTAAGCAAAGAAGAATGCCGCAAACCGTACTTCAAAAGGACCATCCGTAAAAAAATGACAGTTGTTTAAAGATTTAAAAAAGTGTTTTAATTTTAAGAAATTGGCTAATTTTGAAAATCTTTGAACATCTGCCATTTTGCGCAGGATCAACCTTTTGAAGTGCGGTTTGCGGCATTGTTTTCAGTTGAAGTAGACCTTTAAAATGATGTACAACTCAACATAGGCTGTCATTAAAGATTTTCTTCTGACCCCCGACGGGCCGTCCCCCAAAGGTGATATCCGACCACCATGTACACAGAAAAGTAGCTTACAATATCCAGTAACGGTATACCAAATGTGGTTGTGATATCGTTTGTCGTTTAAAAGTTATAAAGTCGTCCTAAGACTTAACGGTCACCCTGTATATAAAATATCATAAAAATATACCTAATTATATAAAATATTAACGAATATTGTTTTTGGCTTCTGGGTCATCAAAATGTAAAAGTAAATCGGTCTCGGGTGTAGATCTTATCTTTCCAGCTATTGTAATAACTGCTTAGAGTAGGGAAATTCGCGAAAATGTGGGATTTTATATAAGTTGTAACCCATCTGGTATTTTGTTTTTAAATAGACTACCTTAAAATATTTATGTTTAATATTTATATTTTAGTTGCTATATATTTAAAGTCTTAACATACCTTGGGAGAGTACGTGGATAATACGATTGGCTTTAAACAATAAAATTGTCTATAAACCATTATAGTTTACAGTCAATACCAATAGTAACACCCTTATGTAAGAGACAATCAGTTTTGTAGTGTTTAGACTTTTTCAAATAATCCTTTTTTATTTTTTTTTAATTTAGCAACGTCAAAAATTGGCGTTTAGTGAACTATTAATTAAATGTTTACTATAGCTAAATACCACCTTAAATGTTATGCACTTAAAATTTCAGTTGGAGAATGAAAAAATAGGTTAATTTAAAACTCAAAGTCAAATAACGTTAAACATAAGTTTAAAACAATTTTTTAATGCATTAGTAACAATTTAACTTGTTTATTCAATTTTAAATTTATATCTCGATAAAAAAGATCTAAGAATTTCAAAAGTACCTAATACACCTAAAATTGGCAGTAAATCGAACTTATATTAGTTGGTTTTACTGTATTTCATAACGGGAAAGAAATTTCCATTGTTTGTTTTCAGTCATTGAAGGTAAAATGATAATTACTTCACTGATAATTTACACGTTGATTGTTATCTCGTATTCTTGTGGAGAACAAACACCCCGGTACTAGGTCAAGTTTATTGTATCAAGTAAAATCAAATAAAAGATATATACTAACCGTAAACAAAATACAATTTACCATTTAATCTGGCAGTAATAAATACCACTACGTTAAAAATATGTTTTTGTTTCTGTAGTGTTAGCAAAACTTTACTACTCAGTTGCGAATGTGAATTAATTTATTTATCATGTCTCTCGACGGTTACAACATTTCACTATGATATTAGAGTTATTAAACGCCTAATAGTATGTGTTTTAAAAGCTCCAGATACATATAACACAACTTAAAATAATAACCAGTATTGCTAGTAGAATTTTAGTACCCGTGACCAGGGCTAGAGATATACATATGTATATCTTTAGCCCTGACCCGTGACACTATTTTATTTGCGTTATTTAAATTTACCACCAGAAAAGAATTTTTGCTTAGCTAGTAGGATACTTCTAGTAGCCTCCAATCAAAGATACTTATTAAGTATTGAAAAATTATAATATTTCTACTCTATATTACCTTAGTAAATTAAAAAAATCATTATTACACATTAACATAAGTAATAATATCAACGTGGCCAGGTTTGTGCTTCCTTACAAACATGTTAAAAATGCGGATAAGCCAGGATAAGCACATACATTAAATTACAAAATTATTTAATCGCATAGTAAGGATGGTGTAACTTCAAGCCATTATCAATCGTTATTATTGAATCGTAGGCAAATCAGTAATAGTTTAATTATTGCTTGTTCCTTACGTTCCGACTTTTTTTCCGTATTCTTCTGGTTTGTTTTCCGCAACAGATATTTACTCGATACCTAACGAAAAAGTTCAAACGGACAAAGTACTTCAAAAGAAAGACCACTTATTTGTGCCTTTTTGTGTGCTTCAATATGCGTGGAAAATACGTGCAACGCGATGCTCTACTTATTCTTCCATGTTAAAAAGGTAATATCCATGATCGGTAGGTCTTTTAAAGGGTAGACAATAATATTTTTACCTAATATTTCGCATTTGCGGCCGTGTTTTACAAATAAGTCTCTATGTCTGTAAACCAACCTGAGTAGACTATTGATGCAACGCAATACTAAACAGGCAACAACAGTTCTAATCTAAAAATGGCTACATATTTTCATAACAAAGTATAAGGTTCAGGGTTAGGTTAGGTCAACCTAATTGTTATTTGGATCTACAACTTTTATCAACACGAGTTCAGGTATCAGCAGTAATGAAAAATGTAACAAAAGTATTGTTATGTTAAAGGGGTGTGTGTGTCCTCTATCATAGTATATTTCACAACAAGAGTAGAAAGTGAGTCATTACATATTTGAGACCATGTTTGGTCGAGAATATGTATGGACCCACTTTCACTCGTGTTTTGAACGTTTCTTTTCGCTACACTACAAAGACTAATTTTTTATCCTAATTAAAACAGACATTGGATATTTCTTTATTACAGTTTTACAAAACTCATAGCATTTTAAAGGTTATGTCTTCAATTCAAAGATTTACTTTAGTTGTACAGTTTTGGTTTTTGAAAATTGAAACCGTTGACTAAACAATAACAAATCTTTGTTTGGTTACGTCAACAAAATCAAAAAAAGATAGTAAGCATTACTTTTGCACAGTAAACATTCTTTTTCCGTAGTAAACAATGTAATGGTGAATTTTCGCAGGTGATAAACATGTAACGAAAACAGGTAATTTCACAGTAGTGGGGTGAAAAATTAATAACTGCCAGACTATACCTAAGGCAGAACAGATTATTTTGTGTAAAAGTATAAACTCCCATTGCATTTTATTCTTCTATGGGAAATATGCTATAGTTTCCATGTAGTAACCATGACAAAAGTTTCCCCAAACAGTCCAATTTTAGTTGATGTTTCCCCATGTCCAACAACCCCAAAACAATATCACCCCTTCCATCACCCTGAACGTTTTTCACTGCCCTCACTCGCGCTGTAACTTATGTTTGACCCTTTCAATAAACTCCCCTCAAAGTTGTCAATATTTACATTTATACGTCAAAAATCAATATCACATAACCATTACCGGACTATCTACTATAAAGAAAAGCAAATTATTTTGATAATATCTTGATGCAATTGAGTATTTTTTTTTTACATTACGATAGAATCGATTGTAAACAATATATTTTGGAAACCCACAATCTAAATTATACTTTCTCTAATGTAATTTTATCCAATATTTCTGTATAACTTATAGTTTGTTATCTTTAAAAATGGTACATAAATATTTACAACATACAGTGGATAATATGGCAAGCAATCCTGAAAGGAAATGCATTGAAAGCTGTATATTGATATACGTATCTTCATAAAATTATAACACTTTCTTGATTCCATTTTAGGCATTTGAAGATTTAAAAAAATCTTCGTCGTAGCAACTAAAGTATGGGCTAATTGAGTCCATATTTATACTTGGTGGATAAAAGTTTAAACTTCCGTCCATACTGGACCCTAATGCAGCATCTTCAAATTATCTTGGTCTGCAGGTTCATGGCAACTGTGGTATTTACAACTTTAGCATAGTCAGTCACATTTACTCATACCTGATTCATATATGATTCACTACTTTGCGAATGGACTTACTATCATGTACATGAATGCATTCATGTACTTATATTTGTACTATTCAATAAATTTGAAACATAGAAATAAAGTACTAAAATTCTATTTTGTTAATTGTGCCATTAAGCTACTTATTTAAACATAATGTACACAAGAAAAACACAATTTACAAAAATTACAATATGAAAGTTAATATAGGTACATGAAAACAACTCGGTCACACGTAGACTAACATTTAATGTAAATAAAACACTACATTTGCCATCATGTTACACCCGCATTCGCGCAATAATTGTATTGTCAAATGAATATACATAAACAGAACATCAAAAAAACGTATTTACAAACATTAATTACACATAATAAAAACATCCTTCGCATAAATTGCAATAGGTCTATGAAAATGAATAAACATGAATACAACTTGGTCAAAATTTTCAACGTATAAAACAGAACATGAAAAACACGTATTTACTACATAAATATAGACTCATTGCGCGACTTTTGTCTAATGCAAACACAGATAATTGCTAATGCAAACAAGCCTAGTTAGAGCGATTGTTTGCTTGTTGCGTACACATGTGCTTATAACGCGATATGACTCTGATAAGCGCGCTCATGCAAACCTATGTTTTCAGCTGATTTTATTAAGACTAAAAATAAGATATTATTGACTTTAATTGCAATTATTGGTGGATAAAAATCAAATCTATGCCTGTCTGAATATTCCTATTCTATTATCACAATGTCCATCCCGATCGCAGTGAAACTTTGACATATTGTTTTCTATCTTCCTGGAAAGATTTCAGTCTTATTCTAAATCTTATTTTTTTTATTCTGCCTGTGGGCTTTTTCTCAGAAATCAAAAGGAATCAAAAACTTAACATATTATACTTAACCTAAAAGAAAGCTCAAACTTGTACATTACTTTGTGGAAGTTTCCAAAATACTCGTACTTTATACAGCTGATTCAACATAATGAAATACTTATTTTACAGTTAAAAAGTTATTCATGATAATTCCATTCCTTACGGAAACTGTGTACCATCATGGATTGAAAATGTTCCTTTTGGCTCATTAACCTTATAGACCAGTTTAATGCTATTTTAAGGTTAGATCTGTACATACCATGTAACAACCATGGGCTAAATTTGATGTTTACTGATTTTTCCTAAATTTTACAAACTGCAAAACTATTTAGGTGAATTACAACTTTAATTGTTAATTATTGGTTGCTTCAATTATTGGTTGACTGGTTAGCCAAAAAGGTCACCGGTCACCTGAAACGGGACCCAGCTGTTCCTGAACATTGGGCTTTAAATAAATGATCCTGACTAATGAAACAGCTGATCTTAGTAACAAAGCTACACAGATCATCCCACACCATACACTCATCCTTCACTCATATTTAGGTTGTTTACTCACCTAGGTGTCGTCCTCATCTCAATGATTGGATATTGATAATTGACTTGCATATTTTTTTAATGAAGACAATACCTCGTCGGAAAACTTGGCCAAAGCTACTAGTTGCATGAATAAAAACATGTAACTAGTAGTAACTTGATGCAGGAAGGTACGTTATAACCTAAAGACCTCAGACGTAGCATACTGTATATTGCAAAATGTTACATATTATTAACATATATTATTACATATTATTATCATGTTAGTTACATTTTTTTTGTAATTTTGATTCTGTGCTTACACTAAGGTACGCTGTTGTATTTCAAGTAATACTTCAAATTGATCAGCCAACGTTGATCTGCAGATCGAATGTTACTCGGCCTTTCAAAAAGTTTCAGAAGGACCTTCGTAAAAGAAGAAATGTGTAGAACGAAACCAATAAAGCACTAAAGACGAGCCTCAATACCACAATCTAAGATAAAACAAGTCTTTAACTTGATCTTGTTCCCAAAGAGCACGTTTTGTTTGAGCTGATACTTTTGTATCGTTCAGATCTTGGATCTCTCTAAAAAAGTTTCTTAGTGATCACTGATTTGTGATGCCAGTGATATGTTTATAGTGGATTTTAAAAGTATGGCTTTTAATGGAGAAAAATGTATAAAACAAAGAAATTTTACTTCTTATAAGAGACAATACGTGTTTAATAGTTAGGTGGATTTTTAGTTGGACACCGACGCACCGGTCGTGACATTATTAAACAGCCTTGCTCAGATTTTATTTGTCTGGAAAAACTATGCTTTAAAACATAAAAACTCATAAAGGTATATTTAAAAACACATAGAAGACAATAACCGCAAATATTTTTATTACAGTTACAAAATTTCTTTAGGAATAATGAAACACAATTGTAGAATAGGCTACATTATTCAATCAAACATTTAATTTCACTCGCAATTGATCAAATTTTTTTCAGTCAAGATAATAGCGATTGATTGATAAGTAGGTGGGTGATTTTGATTCTTCACAAGTGGAACTTTACTTTACCACACTGTTACCAAAAAATAATAAAAGTACATAATTTTACACCAATTAGTAGAATATTCATTGATAAATACTTTCTCCATATTTAGGTCAGTTTTTATACCTCCAAGTATCAAACGTGGGCAAAATTTAATTTCAAACGGTCAACAAGTATTTAATTCTAATCAAACTAGCAATATCCCGGAGTTATGAGTGTTTTAGGATCAATATTTTATACAAATAAAACTACGTTTGAATGAGCATTTTGACCAAAGGAGGATATCGTCGCCGAAGTGGCCGTGGTCTATGACCTTCAGACCGTTATTTGACACTCGTAAGTCGTTACTCCAATTGGACTGACCCTCCTGGGCCGATGTGAACTTGGACTGTCTTAACTTGTTGATAAGAGAATAATTAGAAATTTTACTTTATTTACTACCGCAAAGATTAGGATAAAATTATTGGCCCATGTTCATAATACCTGTAAATGGGGGCATACAAAATCCGTTGACCAGCAATTTAGTCCCATGCCCAAATGAACATCTCACAGATTAAAGTCTGCGAGATGCAATCATGAGTCAGAAAGAGATGCACCTGTAAACATGCCTGACGATAACTTCCGAGATTACACCGGCCACTCATTCCATAGTCAGCTGGAAATAGATAAGTCTTCGTCTCGCACATGTACACAGCACTAGACTACAGCACTATAGCAGGATATTTATACTACAGTACTTCTGTAGAAAACGAAGACGAAATACGTAACTTCGTATTGATAAGATAGGTTATAACATTGTATTTTAACCAATGTAATATTCTGAATTTTTGTAGTTATTTTTAACTGGACCTTTACTCTCTGTATGTTAAGTTAGCCCCGAAGGTGTTATTCGGAACGACTTGTTCATGTCTTACCGAAGTTTAAATTTATTATATTTTACATTTCTTCAAATTTGGTCGTACATTTGTACATTTTAGAAGATAGGGGACGATATTGTGAAACAGAAAGCTTACGTTACATGCGAATATTACTATTAACAGTCGCGGGAATTCCAAGAAACTGCACGTTTTTGCATGTTTTTGGTGCTATTTTAAAACTACGAAATGCTCCACATACTTCCGTCATATTCACTTCACGCATAATACATCTGAGGCTGACATCTTCACCGATCTGTTAAAACCAGCAGCACAGACATTAATACACCAGAGGCAAAGGATACTACAAGTAGACTTCTCATCACATTGCAAAATGTTAGTCACAAAAGGAAAAGTTTAACAAATAAAATTGATTGACAGATAATTGCATTAATTGTCTAATGCAAGTTAACAAAAGTGTTCCCTACTGTCTTAATATACGGGCAATTGCGGAAACTAGGGACTGCTGCCACCTGGCAAGGGTTGTACACACAAGTCCTTACAAATACAAAATATTTAAAAACAGGAACATTGTGGACATGTTACCTGGTAATTACGGCGGAAAATAAAGGTTGCAAGGGACAGGCCACGGACACACAATCATTGTAGTACATAAAGATACCTTGGGAACGATTTCTAAGTACGTGCATTGGAAAGACGATGTTGGCTGACTAGAGAGAGAGTGAGAGGGGGTTATGGGAATTCTTTTGGGAGAGAGAAAGACAGGAAAATACATCCGGGTACGTCCGGGTCCGGCTGTAGTAGCTATTCTTCCTCTCAATGTTAGCGATGTTGACGTCTGATGCAAGATCACGACTCTCTCCCCCCCCCCTCTCTCTCTCCATTCCCCCCTTAGCTGGACCATTGGCCAGTCGGCGTGTCTGTTAACTATTCGTGTTTATTTACAAACGAGCCGCGCGCTGCAAGTCGTTTACTTCAACACACACTGTTACTCAAACATTGAAGTCGTGTGTCTACTCAGCTCTGCTACAGTAGCCACAGTCTAAAATGGACAGTGGGAAATAAGAACCTTTGCTATAACTCTTCAAACTATTGATGTAGAATTACTTCAACTTCTGATGTGCGAACGTAAAATGTCATCAAATTTATTATAAACTAGGAAGGAACTACATGAAATTAAGTTATACCCTGTAGTTCCCCGGTACTCGAAGGTCCCGAAGGTTTTGGAACGTCTATTCATCGGAGACGAATTTGATCCAATTTCGCCCCCTGTGGGTTACCAAGTGAGAGAGTTTGATAAAAATTAGTGGTGTAATTAATTGAGATTCTTAGTTTATTTTTTTGCAATATTATTATTTTTTTTTCTAAAGCAGATTTAAAAGAACACAAACAATATTACTCTTCTGTCTAGCATTCAGTTACGAAGCATTAATTAATCAACTAGTTTAATTAATGATACCAGCAACTATAACTAGTTTTTTTTCTTCTTTTAAATACTGTTCTTTGTAACTTCAACCACAAAATGAAAAAGTGATATACGTACACAAACAAAACTATTTTGAAACTATTTTTGAGTTGAGGTCACCTCACTGGTTATTTATTTGGAACTACGATTCGGAGAAAATCTACGCATAAGTTTCTACACTTCTATTTTCTACCTTACTTTTTGTTGCTGACATAGTTTTTCAGTCATACAGTTGCTATAGCTGTCAAACTAGTCAAAATTCATACTAAATTACATTATACATTTTTGGAAGCATGATCAATTATTTCAATTATCGCAACTGCAAATGGTTCACCTGCCATTATCGACAAATTAATGTTGATAAGTAGGCATACGTGCAACATTTTCATTGGTATTTCTTTGTAAATATAGCACAATATTTGACAACGTAAATATTTTTTCCTACAGTTACCTAACAATGTACATGTTCTCTCACTGATTTGAGAAAGCAAAGTGGCCAATTCGCTCATCAGTGAGACAATGTTAACATTGTCTCACTCTAATTACTTTGTCTCACTCCAGATTTGCAACGTGAAGGCACGAAATAGTGAGCGCGTAACATGTCGGCAACGTCGTATGCGCGCGAAATACGTTGGCAGCACTGGCTGTAAATCAGCTGGTCAGCTGTTGTACTGTTGTATTTGTCACTTCACGTTAAATGTTATATTAAAAGTTCACTTCTGTGTAAAAATAAGTTATGTTTCTTCACCAATTTATTTGTTTTATGGTAACTGTAGGAAAAGTATAATGTGCAACTCGAGTTCAAAGTACAATTGCCTCACTCGAGAAACCATTGAGTAAGGATTTCTCTCGAGTGAGTCAATTGCTCACTTTTCTCACTAGTTGCACAAATAACTATTCATGTAAAGATAACCTCTCAAAACTACCAACAATTTTTTCAAGTTTACTAATGCATTCAAACAGCTGTTTAGTAAGTGAATCAATTATTTCGTCTATTACAATTGTGTTAGTGTATACTACCATAGACAACAAGAATTAAATATAGACTGTCAGCCTTGCTGTGATTACCATGGTTACCATAGGATCTGGCGCACACCGCTGGGAGCACCGTAGCGCGTACATACATGGCGCTCCCAGTGGTGTGAGCCAGAATCTAGGGTAACCGCAGCACAGCTGACGGTCTTTATTTAGTTCTTTTTGTCTATGATACTACACTATCGAAATTTCGCACTATTGACGAGGAGAATGCAACACTTAGCTACAATCGATTAAAACAATCGATAAATGATTTTGATACATGTGATTGCTTACTAATTTACAATAGAAATTTACAACTGAGTTTACAACAGCTGATTTTTACATGGAGAAAATAGCTACTTTGAACCTCTAAACTGCTATAATTTTAGCTCAGTGTTTGAACCCGCCATGCATGTGTTAAAACAGCTGTTTATGTGGAAAATATTAACACTCTCACCTGAAATAGTATCTTTCATTATTCATATTCATTTACAACGGTAATAAACCAGCAGCTGTAGTTTGCCGACCACAGCTCAATATAACTCTGAGTACGGATTATCAATCTTAAGTCTGATAAAATTAACTGGGTCAATAACGCACTAAACAGACCATTAGATATTACTTTATCTAATTAATATTCCTTTTATTATTCATATCAAATTGTCTCGAAAATATTACGAAGGTCATGATCCCAATTAATATTTACTAAAACAATAATTTATCGAGTTTTAAGTGCGAGGTTGGTAAATTGAAATAGAATATACTGCACTACCAGTATTCATGATTAGTATTTAATCTTTGAAGCTTACGTGTTACATATGGGGTTGGGGGTTTCAAATCAATATGTTTTTAGATTTCGTTGTAAGAGGACACGGTACATGTTCTAGTATATCTTGTAGCAGGATTTAGCATTTGTTTATTAGGAAAGCACAAAGGAATACTACGGCACTATCACATATTATCATGCGGAAGATAAAATCAGTATTTGATCAATCTTTGCCTGGCTATTATTTATTATATTCTGCTATTTTATTTAGTTTATAGAAAAGAGATACACATTTAAATTGCATTTTACAATTTATTTACTAAATTAAATGCGTAAAGATAAAATCTAGCCAATCACCATGAGACTTTATGATTTTCTTCTATGTATCTATAAGAAGGTTTCTACTTGAAATTATATAAACTATTAATTCTAACAAAAAAGGCTCCGTTATTTAGCGCCCATAGTAACATTGTATGGCTGTCTTTGAAATGAGCATATTTTTAGGTCAAATAAATAGTTATTTGTGCAACTAGTGAGCAAAGTGAGCAATTGCCTCATTCGAGAGAAATCCTTACTCACGAGCCATAGGCAAGGAATGGAGTGACTCTGTGGAATGGAGTGAGGCAATTGCACTTTGCACTCGAGTTGCACATTATATTTTTCCTGCAGTTACCAAAAAACAAATAAATTGGTAAAGAAACGTGCCTTCATGTTGCAAAAATGGAGTGAGACAAAGTAGTTAGAGTGAGACAATGTTAACAGTGTCTCACTGATGAGCGAGTTGGCCACTTTGCTTTCTCAAATCAGTGAGAGAACATACATTGTTAGGTAACTGTAGGAAAAAATAATATCAGCTGTTGCTAAAAATATTTTCTGATGTGGAAATGAATAATGATTGGTACTCAGCGAAAAAATGTTCATTTCCATTAGTTATTGAGAAACAACCCAAAAAAAAACTTTCAGAAAAGTTCAATGAAATTTTTAATATGCATTGTTGTTATGTGATATGCTATGCTAAATTATGTATTTGCATGGAAAGAACCTGAAAATGTGCTTAATGCAATCTAGCAAAAATGTATATATTGTTTTTCTCAAATAACCAATTAATTTTCATTTATTACGTTTATCCAAATGTTACCGTTTTGCACTCCAAAATCAAAAATAGTAACATTAGGTTGTTTGCTACTAGGGTGTTCATTTGAAAACTTTCCATATCTGTTGTGTGCAAAGGTAAGGCTTTTAACACTTGTTTGTTCTCATTTCCCCCTAATTTGGACATGCCAAATCCAATAAAATTATTTTCAATTTTGAAAAATGCCCCAAAAGGGCCCAATTTGGGGGGTAGGGGTGCTTTTTGAGAAATTTTCAAATGTAAACATGGGTTGTGTGATACATCAATTTAAAGCTCTAATAACCCCGATCATTTTGGTGCAAAAAAAGTTAAATTATCTTTAACCGTATTTACAGGGTGGGTCAAAACGTTTTAAAAAAGGACTTAAAAAGGACTTAAAGGCAATTTTTAAACGGTAAGATATAGAAAGAAAACTTAAATACGTAAAATGTTTGTTAAAAAAGGACCTTTCACGTGGTATGAAATTCGTTATACCTTGCTATTTAAGAATTTTTAGTTTTCAGCTTTCTTTTATTCTTAAAATTTGAGATTTTTTTAAATTAGATAATAACTTGGAAAATGCCCTTACTACAAGTTATCTTAAAGAGTAGCTCAAGAATAAGCTTGGAAAGAAATTTGGCGCTGTTCCGTTCAGTAGTTAGGGTAATACGGTACTTAACTTCAAAGTCCTTTTTTAAAACGTTTTGACCCACCCTGTAAATACGGTTAAAGATAATTAAACTTATTTTGCACCAAAATGATCGGGGTTATTAGAGCTTTAAATTGATGTATCACACAACCCATGTTTACATTTGAAAATTTCTCAAAAAGCACCCCTACCCCCCAAATTGGGCCCTTTTGGGGCATTTTTCAAAATTGAAAATAATTTTATTGGATTTGGCATGTCCAAATTAGGGGGAATTGAGAGTAGTGGAGAACTGCCGGTTTTACCTCACTTTAGACACGTTTTTCCCATGTTATTCTTATGGGGATCATTTTTTGGCCACCAATTCCAAAAATCCTGATCTTTGCCCAAATATCCCTATAAAATTGTCAAACCTTATTTCTTAGTTATTCCCTATAAATATATTCGATATTAAGCAAAAAATAAAAAAAAAACTAATTATTTCATTTATTGACCCATGCATGTGTATATGTATAGTAGTATAGTTTGTCGCCGCCGTTTTTTGCGGCACGAGGTTTTTGGGCCAACTCCCCGCCCATGCCTAATTGCTAGTACATTTACCATTCCCCTTTCTAGTTGATGTATTATATTTCTGTCTTATCTTATCTATATATTAGACGTATGAGTTGTTTAATATTGTTAGTATAGTTTGTCGCCGCCGTTTTTTGAGGTTCGACATTTTTGGGCCAACTCCCCCCCTCACCCCTCACCCCCTCACCACTCCCCTCTGCCCCATGCACAATTGCTAGTACATCTACCATTCCCCTTTCCAGTTGATATATTATATTTCTATTTCAAAATCATGTATGTGCGAACTCGGCTCATGGCGTGGGCGCGCTCCTGGTCGCGGGCATGCTCCCTTGGACATCCTTAGTGGAAATCCACGAGTTCTGGCTACTTGGGAACCCAAGCCATTTGACATACAATAAATCACCCTTCCTTCTAATTACCTTCTCTACCAAATACATGTCTTTATACTTGGTCTTTAACAACTCCTCTGTATAGAAGCCTCCCCTGATTATATTACCATTTTCATCTTTCAAGATATAAGTCACAGGCTTTGTATTTTTAACTTCTGCTATTGTAAATAACTCCCCTGTCCAATTTGGAGTATAACCTTTACTAAAAACATGTTTATACTTGGAAATTCTCACGCTATCACCTACCTTATATCTTGGCTTTTTAACTTGCACTACTTTAGAAGTCCTTTCATGCAACCTCTCATGCACATATTTACTGTTCTTAATATTCACTTGGTTAGGCTTCATTCCTATAGATCTATGCACTTTATTATTATATTTTCGAATTAACTTTGGAAGTAAATCCAACCATTTATAACTCCCCTGAGCACTAAATTCTCTATATAACCAATTCTTTAAAGTTCTCTGAAACCTCTCCACAATTGCAGCCTTAGTTGTAGAAAATGTGTGATAGTGATTAATATTTAATTTTTTCATTAGTTTGCTAAAATATTGATTAAAAAATTCTTTTCCATTGTCGGATTGAATGTTTTTAACCCCCTTTGGTAGAATGGTTTTAATGGCTTCTGTAACCACCAACCCTGTCTTATTCTTTAGTGGAGCAGCATAAGCTTTTTTAGAAAATGTATCTATTAAAGTTAAAATATATTTATTGCCAGAATTCTCTCTAGCATAGTTTTGCATATCAATTAAATCTATTTGTACAGTTTCGTTTATACCCAATACTTTAAAAGACCTTCTAATGAAATTCTTTCTTGCAGGCTTATGAAGTTCGTATGCGATTTCATTCATTTTTTATAACATCATCCTTTCCTGTAACTCTAAATACATCACCATTAGCCCCAATCAATAGATTATCTTCCATTCTTTTAAATACATAGTTTTCTGGTATATATGGTCTATTATCTATATACTTAAATCCACTCAAAGATGTGGGGTCAGCAACTAATAAATCAGGATTATATTCCATCAAATTAAAATTTTTTTCTCCATATACAAATTTTGATCCATCGTAATGCATAGCTTGTGACATTAGACAAATATCATCCGAATGTTCTCCCTCTGGTAGATTCCTTATAAATTGTTTTTTGGCATCCCAACATTTTTCTTTTTTATCAAAAGTTATAGTCTGTTCTTTTATAACACAGTCAGTTTCATCAATGGCAGGTTTAACACGTACTAACCTTTTATTATAAAAACTCCAATAGCCTGCTTCCATTTTTGGAACTTGTGAAACATTCACAGCATCTTTACTATCTGTACCTTCCATCAAATTGCTAAGTTTCTGTTTCTTAGCATTCCAAACACCATTCTCTGATTCTAAAAATTCATAATTATTATCATCTTGTATAAATTTACCATCTTCTTTTCGTATTAAAGTCTGTTGTAAAGTGGGCACATCATCTAAACTTTCACCCTTTTCTACATTAGTAATTTTCCGTTTCTTAGCATTCCAAACACCATTCTCCGATTCTAAAAATTCATAATTTTTATTGTCTTGTACAAATGTACCACCATCTGTTCGTATTAAAGTCTGTTGTAAAGTGGGCACATCATCTAAACTTTCACCCTTTTTCACATTAGTAATTTTCTGTTTTTTAGCATTCCAATTTTTATTCTTAGATTCTAAAAACTCATATTTAGTTTTACCTTGTAAAAAGACATCACCTTTTCTAGTTAATGTCTGTCCTAAAGTTGATACATCATCTACAAACTCCCCATTTTTAACATTACCAATTTTACGGTTTAAACAATTCCAACTATCATCTTGTAAATTTAAAGTAGGTTCACTACTCATGGTTGCCGCCCTGGGTTCTGCAGGCTTATTATATGGATTATATAAACGATAAAATTTATCTATAAACATATTTTTATTTAATAAATAATTCCACTTTCTCTCAATTCCTCAATAATGGAATCTATTTCATTATCCACTCCTGAGTTACCGGCTTGGCGACTTAGCCAAAGAAGTCTTAACCTATCTACAAGCTCATTAGGATCATCCCAATAAATATAGTCTATTTTATTACCAGTCACTTGTCTCAAACCTTCACCAACAGATTTAAATAGAGGTTTAATTATATTAAGATATTTAGTATGTCTATTACTTGAAATTGGTGCACCATCTTTGTAACTCTTTAAATGTCCATTTGTAGCTTCCAAAATCTCTTTATAATTTTGCAAATCAGCCTGAGTATAGTTCTCAGGTTCTTTTAACGTTAACAATTCCCATAAACCTTTTGTCCCCTTGTAGGTTTTATTTGCAACTGTAACATCATCATTGCCAATATCAACTTCCTTATTTCCAATAAAAAATTTATTTGCTTCTCGTCTAATACCATATGTAGTGTCTGTCATACTACTTTTACTGAGGTAATTTCCTAAATAGTCTGATGCTAAAAGACCAAAATCTAATTTCTGTGGGGTGGATGGTTGTAATGGTTGTAATGGTTGTAATCTTGGTATCATTGATATTCTAGATGGAGTCATTGGGAGTATCTCCATTCGAGGCCTCTCTGATGTGATTTTCTTTAATTCTTGTAATGGCTCTATTAAAGGTTGGAATGTTTGGAACCTCTCTTCAGCCTCTAGAAACTTGCCACGTTTTAAAGCTCTATATTTCTCTCGTATTTGATTTGCAGAGTCAACCAATTCTTGTTTAATGTTTTTCATCTTTTATTTACATTTTATTTATCTCATTTGACAAAGGATTGTACTCAAACACTTTATCATGTATTATCAAACAATATGCAGATGTATTTGCTGGCACATTTTCTGCAGTTTCAATCTCTAATTTAATATCAACAATTCCTTCTTTCACTGTTTCGTTCTGTCTAGAACAGTCTATTACAATTAGTGGATATTTCTTCATAAACTCGGCCCTACTAATCATAGGATCTGGGATAGTATTATAGTAAGTCTCTCTAAACCTCATAAACATCTCATAAGCTTTAGAGACATCTCCATTTTCAAAGTCGAGATTTAAATCACTTGTAAAAGTCCTCTGTAACTATAGCATACATTAATGAATCTGTATCTGTCATTAGAAATCTTTTGTTCTTAAATTTTGACATATAATTATAGTGGAAATCATACATTATTACTTTACTGATATCCAAAATGGTCATTCCTAAATATATTGGTTTATTAAACTTTACAACTAATTTATTTAAATGTATAGCATGTAAATTGTTATCAAACTTTTTGCTACAGTCAAACCTTGGATTAGTGACATATTTTGTTAATAGTGACTCATCCTTGAGATATATATCACGAAACTTGCGTTGATTCATGATTGTTCGACCAAAGAGACTATTATTTAACAATTTATAAAAGTCTTTTTCGAAATCAGTTTTAGCACATTTGCGTTTTTCAATATTAAAATTAATATAGGGCGCAAGCCATTTAGACTGTCTAAATTTTAAAATTCTATGGTATTTTGTTACAATCAAACCCAATTCCTCATATTTTTGTAATGCTTTATAATGTAAAATATATTTAGTTTTGTCATTTAAATTAGGTATTAATTTGCCATTCATTTTCTCTGGTGCTAATGGATAGTCATTATGTAAATCATGTAAGCTTTTATCATATTTTAAATCAACTTCTAAAATGTATCCAAACTCATCATTTTGATTATATTTGTAGTCTATCTCATTAGTCCAACTGAATCCATCCACAGGCAGTGGCTCGCACATTGCTGTAGAGTATAGTGAGTTACAATCTAAATATATTAAATAGACACTCTCTTGATTGGGATCATAGTGTTCACCCATATATCTATTATTTGCTTTAGCGTAACGTGTAGAAATCATACTGACTCCTCCTCTGATCGCACTTTCTATGAACAAATGCATGTCAACATCTTTGAATATTTGTAATTTTATTCCTGTCATTCTAAGACAGGCCTCCCATGTAAGTCCAGGAAGTGAATACATATGTACAGGGTCAAGTTTGTAATCTTTTAAACACAGGTCTCTAAATGTCTCAAACACATCAGCCAGTAGCAATACATCTGTTTTAAGATATAAATCATGATATTCTTGTAAATTATGTATATTAAAATGGGTCCATACATTTTTAGCATGTTCATATTCATTGGGAGAGATATGTTCTTTAGTTATAGAACTGTAAAATGTTTCAATTGGGGGTAGAGACTCTGCAAACTTATCTGGTCCCGTCATATGTTCATAGGGATATACACCTTTACGTTGTAGTAGTGGATTTTGTATGAATCTAAATGTGTTCAAATTGGAAGCCAATTTATATAATGGAAGGGACAGAAAGTTGTATGAATCTAAAAATACTAAATCATCAACAGAGAATGATATATATTTTTCCATATCTTTAGCTATACAATTTAATTTACGTTTATTAAACTTTCCCAAATGTTGCATTATTATGTGACCATCATAATTTTTCAAGTTATGGAAGAATACTGGTATTTTCTTTGTTACTTTATAGTTTAAATTACAATCATTGTGGGCAGCTCCACGGTATTGTCCAGAGGAATGGCAATGATCTCTCACCCTATCAAAATATAGGGGCTTTTCACAAATGTGACAATGTGTTGAGTTTTGGAAAGATACCTCTTGCTCAGGGGTCATTTGAAGAGGAATATATATTGCCATTTGATTTTTAATATAATCATAAGTTTGAAATAATCTTTCAAAAAACACGTCCATAACATTTGTGCCACTATACAACTCTTCAGAAATAATTTTTGAATCTTTTACTACGACAAATGCAAATCCCGATGGTGTATGTATATTGGAGTTTATAAAGCATTCAAAATCTGCATAAATCACAAATGGGGCTTTAAGTTGATATTTATAGTTTTTAAATTGTAATGTATCTTGTTTAGACATTTCCACTCGTTGAGCATCAAAGTTTTTACAATATGTTACATGACGTTCTAATATATCATTAGTGTAAAAATGTTGTAAACACAACTTGCAAAAATGCTGCTTATGGCCATGTTTTGTAGAGTGGAACATTAACCTATCAAAATCACGAATTAAACAATAATGTGATTTACGACCTTCTTGTAATAATAATAAATCTATGTGAGTATTACTATTTAGTTTAGTCGTTCTTAATGGATATATAAATTTATCATATTCAACCCCAAATACATTAATACTTATATCATTCTGTGTTTCAAATTTATCTATATCAGATATTTTCACAGGATACTTTATGTTTGTCATATTCAACTGTCTTTCATAGGGTACATAATTAGAAACCCTTTCAGCATTGTTTGCATACCTTGGATGTAAAGCTGCTAAAATCGACCAAAGAAAGCATCTATTGTCAGAATTCTTTATATTTAAAACAGCATATTTTGATTGAATACTTTTTGGTGTGGGGATATATGACTTTGGAGTTAGGGGTTTATACTTGTAAACATGCAACTGCCAATATTTAGTATGGTCATATATCCATCCACTGCCTTGGGCTTGATATTTGTGTATGGAAGCATCAATCTTTGAAAGTGCATTTTCAATTTGAGGCTTTAAATCTCTCTTCTCAATAGTTAAGGTAGTAAGACTTCGAAAATCTGCTATACATTCTTTTTCATTAACTAATTTACCATTTTGATCCATTGAATATTTTATAAATTTGATTCTCCTAACTAAAGTCCATTTTATCGGTAGAGGACAAGACTTCAGAGTATTTTCAAGGTCAGTTCTAATCGATTCACCAACAAATTTAATCATTGTGTATGGACATTTCATGCAAGAATTAACATGTCTTTTAAAATGTCCAACAATATTCGTTTTACAGAAATTACAACTCTTGTGACTTTGTAATATATGCGATTTTAGAGCAATGTTACTATCACAGATTAAATTACAAACTTTGCACAGTTTCACCTTCATTTGATGAATTACCTTGTAGTGACGAATCATATTACTTTTGGTGGAGAGCGACACGGAGCAGTGTTGACAGGTGGGCCTCATTTTTATATATAACAAAAAAAATTTGTGTCACTTCTATTTATAGACTTTTCGAAAATTTCAAAATTTTGGAAATTTTAATAATTTTCAGCTAGAAATTAAAAATTTGTAAAAATTACTTCAACAGATCCAAGACTAGCAAAGAACAAGCCCAAGTGAGTGACGTTTTCACCACGTCACCACTAGAGGCAAGAAACAACCATGAGTCAGGATCGCGCCCACGCCATGAGCCGAGTTCGCACATACATGATTTTGAAATAGAAATATAATATATCAACTGGAAAGGGGAATGGTAGATGTACTAGCAATTGTGCATGGTGCAGAGGGGAGTGGTGAGGGGGTGAGGGGTGAGGGGGGGAGTTGGCCCAAAAATGTCGAACCTCAAAAAACGGCGGCGACAAACTATACTAACAATATTAAACAACTCATACGTCTAATATATAGATAAGATAAGACAGAAATATAATACATCAACTAGAAAGGGGAATGGTAAATGTACTAGCAATTAGGCATGGGCGGGGAGTTGGCCCAAAAACCTCGTGCCGCAAAAAACGGCGGCGACAAACTATACTACTATACATATACACATGCATGGGTCAATAAATGAAATAATTAGTTTTTTTTTTATTTTTTGCTTAATATCGAATATATTTATAGGGAATAACTAAGAAATAAGGTTTGACAATTTTATAGGGATATTTGGGCAAAGATCAGGATTTTTGGAATTGGTGGCCAAAAAATGATCCCCATAAGAATAACATGGGAAAAACGTGTCTAAAGTGAGGTAAAACCGGCAGTTCTCCACTACTATTGAGAACAAACAAGTGTTAAAAGCCTTACCTTTGCACACAACAGATATGGAAAGTTTTCAAATGAACACCCTGTATGTTTATTTATCCTCTTATGACTGCAAAGATTGCATAAATATAAATGTGCCATTTGCCATGTTTTGTTGTAGTTTCAATAGCTAACTTTGTAGACTGCGTCAAACGAAATAGATAAAATATATGAATTCAGTAGCTGCTTACGAATAACTAATTTAATTTGATTTATTGACCAAACATTTTGTGTTTCTGGAAATTACAACAATTAATTCTTCAAAGTGCCATGTTTGTTTTATTTTTAATTGTATTATTTTATACACACCCAGCGCCATCAGATGCAAAAACACATCAAGCGTGTATCTGAACTGCGGAGTTAGAACTGAAGGCGCTACTAGGGACCATGTAGTAATGCGTTAATAGCTAAAAAAGTTAGGTTTTAAGCGTATTTTAAGATACGTTTTGACTTTATACACTACAATCTACGCATTGCACTTTATATTTTTTATATATTTCTCGTTACTTGTATATGAACATATTTTATTTTCTGGAAAAGCTTGAAAACACTGCTTTTAATTTGTTTTATTTATTAATAATGTTATTTATATATACAGGGTGTCCGGTCATAAGTGTTAAATAAAATTTTGCATCAAACTACATGGTAATGGTGACATAATGACGCACATTTGAGGTTCCCAACCTCAACCGTTAGGGAATAACAAATAAATAAAGATTTTTCAAAAATTATCGTAGTTGTTATGAAAAAGGTTATATTACTCTGTTAAAAATACACTATTTGTTAATTTAAATGTCATTTTCAGAATCCTCACAAAATTTTAAATAAATATAACACATAATCGTTGGGCCACGGAAAAATATTCTATTTAAATTTCTTCGTTAAACAATTATTTTTATTATCGACGAAAATTTTAATAACATTCAGCAGTTTATTTCTCGGTTACCGAGATCCGCTAACTTAAACAAATATTACTAAAAACTTCCTTATTTAAAGGGCTTTACAATGATGTATAACTACAATTATCTACTGTCAAATCTATCGTGAATTTTAAGTACTATTGGGAAAAATCACGGTTAAACCAAAACAGATATTGTAAAAAAATAATGCATTTTGCTAACTATTTTATGAGCTGGCCACTGATGATGAGGGTTTGTGTAATTTATGATTGACCAGACTACCCTTTCATCAAACTAATGAGTTTTTCTTAGACTTTGTAAAATTTTTTATAAAAAAAAACACAATACATTAGTAAAAACACACAATACAAATCAAATCTATGACATACTTCGTCCGAAGCACAACTTAACGTGGAATCACAGTTTGGGTGTGAAGTGCCCTCCGTTTTCCCGCAAGCAGCCCTAGCTCGCTTGTGAATCGCGCCAACTGTGACCTCATACGTCAATTTTTCCCTTACTTTCCCAGCAGCCTCAAAGATTCTCTACCGTAACTCAACTTCAGAGTTTACAACAGTCGAGTAAACTAGACTTTACATGTAACCCAAAAAAAAAAAATCTAACGGGCTCAAGTCTGGAGATCGAGGAGGCCATGTCACACTTCCTCCACGTCCAATCCATGTCGGGTAGTTTTGGTATAGCCACAACCGAACTTCTGGGAGTTAATTGAAATCTTATCTGAAATATGAAAAATATACGAACCGTAACTTTATCACAAACACATTTTGCTACTATACGTTTCTTTTCTTACCTTAATAGTTATAAAAAAAGCGTTGCATGCGAGAAAAAAATACAAATTATTCGTTGCCTGAAGTTAAATGTATTATTCTTCACAATAGCTTTTCTTTGCCCTACCATGTTTTTTCCCAACAATGATTGAATTACATTAGGAAATTTGAAACTTGGTAAAACCTTTTATACACCATTGTAAAGCCCTTTAAATAAGGAAGTTTTTAGTAATATTTGTTAAACTCAGCGGATCTTGGTAACCGAGAAATAAATCGCTGAATGCTATTAAAATTTTCGTCGGTATTAAAAATAATTGTTTAACGAAGAAATTTAAGTAGAATATTTTTCCGTACCCCAACGATTATGTGTTATAGTTATTTAAAATTTTGTGAGGATTCTGAAAATGACATTTAAATTAACAATTAGTGCATTTTTAACAGAGTAATATAACCTTTTTCATAACAACTACGATAATTTTTGAAAAATCGTTATTTATTTGTTATTCCCTAACGGTTGAGGTTGGGAACCTCAAATGTGCGTCATTATGTCACCATTACCATGTAGTTTGATGCAAAATTTTATTTAACACTTATGACCGGACACCCTGTAGTTAATTAAATATTTCCTGTATCTTGGGGAAAATGAATATTTTGAATAAGAAGCCTTAATAAGAAAAACATTAAATATACGTATACTTAATACAACAAGGGTTTTCTCTGTACGGTAACATCCCTTTTTTAGTAGTCTTATATAACCAATTTTTACGATTGAGGTGTCATCTTAAAGCTCATGATACACAGCACCTGTGAATGGTAATTAAAAAGAAATTCCTTTTGGTCTTCGCCCCCCTTGTGATTAATTTATATATAGAGTATATTTTCAAAGATCCAGCTATGTTGACCAACTTTCTTTTTAAAGGTTTAAATGTTTGTTGTAATTTAACAGCTGATCCTTCAGTTAATGTTAACCACAGTCCGATTGTAAACAAGAGACTAAACATTCTATGAAAATGGATTTTAAATAGGTCACGTGTGGATAACTGTAATCTGATTCAGGTTGGAAAATCCCCCTTTTCTTAAACAATATTAGAAATACTTAAATAATCTTTGAAGGGTAAAAGAATGTTGCATGGGATTAATTTTACCTCGGACACATGTTTCCAACCCAATTGAAAAATGTGCAATTTTTGAAGGGTCCATTGGTATATAATAAGTCTATCATTATTAGTCTAATTTATTTTACCTAACCCGCCATGTTAAACTTCCCTATCCCAAGCGTGATGTATACAACTTCTTTACTTCTCGAGTGATGTAAAGTTGAAAAAAACTCACTCGGTGAGGTAATGAAACCCATTTAAATAACATTAAGTGATTAACTTAAAAAATATACCTCTATGGAGCCAACGACGTTCAACGCTAGAAATCAGCTGTGCGCTTGAATTTTATTGTTATGTTTTGAAGAATTTTCCTACCCTAGCTTTTGTTTGTAAATTAACGTTACTGTTATAAGATGAGTGAAATGGATAATGAAAAATAATGTTCATGACTTCCTGTATATTTTCGGGTCAGGTAAAATCTTGTACGTTACACGTTACGCAAGAGCGTGTTTACATCACTTCGGTAAATTATGCAACAACATTCACCTGCGTGATGTAAAAACGCTCTTACTACACTTGTACGGTAAATAGCTATTAGCTATTTTTAAAATTCATTACCTAAAGATAAAGCATCATGGTGTAGTAGGTGGAGCATTTACTTCATGTAATGCAAGTAGACTTTTCACCTTTTGTTACATCTGAAGCCTTATTTTATGTGTGTTTCGTGTTCCTAATGTTTGGAGTGTGCTGATGTTGATTAAATGTTTCTATTTTAGAGTAGATTTATTATTGTAGCTTTACTCATAGTAATAATACCATAGAAGTACAAGTAATATATAGTAGCTACATAGTTTTATCTGGTCATAATAGATATGAAAATGGTTAATGATCAATAAAGAAATGGTAAAGAAAAACCAGTGGATTATATTGCTCAAAATGTAATTATTCTGGTTTATTAAAAAAATTTATAACTACTAGTTAATATTACAAAATATTGAATTAATATTTTTTCCCTTTATTATTTACAATGTATTTAGTATTTTGTTGTAATTTGTAAAACTTAAAAACATGTTTAAAAACTAATTGAACAATTTCTGAAAGCCTAACTCAGCTAATATTGAATCTATTTACTTATTTAATACGCAAGCAGGTTTTTTGTGACAATTACTCCCCCAAACTGCTGAACCGATTGACATGTTTTCGGTGTCATTGGAAAGAGCGTAACATGAAGTTGTGCAGGAAACTTTAATAATTAGAGAGTGAGGCCCTGGGGCCCTTTAAAGTTTTGTATTTCTCTATAAGATTAACATGGGAAACAAACATTGTTATGAAACTCCAGCTGTTGTCAGAAATTAAAAGTGCGAAGAAGAACATATATTATGTTAATTGTAAAATTGTGACAGAGAGGTTAAGCAGAAACTCAGGTAGTTAATGGTTATTTGGTGCTATTAAAAAAAAGACTGAAATTTGTAAACGTACTGGCGACAAAGGGTGATATCATGCAGACTACATTATCATTGAAAAAGACCAACATCTACAACCTATTGCAGCTATAAGTGGGAAACATTTCTACGATACACTAAAAGCCAGATCAGCTTTTGAAAAATGATAGAATATTTACAAGAAATGTTTATTACATTGAACTGTTAAGTACATTGTGAGTATTATCATTAGTTATGTAATCTTTGTGTTGACTCTTTTAAACTCATTGGAATTTATGACTTATATTTGTTCTCAAATAAGTTATTTGTTTTTAAATAACTCCTTTACTTCTTTGTGATTGCTCGATTTTGAGCAACATGTACACTAGTTTAATTTAAATGATTGAATATCAAAATATGAACAATATTTTCACATTTTATATTTTAACATAATATATTTTGAAAATAATAATTTCTTTTATTTTCAGAGTGCCTCAGACAACAAAAACTGGATACAAGTAAGTAAGAGTTAATTAAAGCTAAATTTAGTTTATCAAGCATTGTACTATTTTTATGACCTGATTTCAAATGCTCTATGAAAGCATAACTATTATTTTATTACAAGATGGTTACTCAAACAGTAGTTATTAACAATTATTTTCCATATTACAGTATATCGCATATATGTGCTACCTATATTTAGTTTTCACACAGAAAATAAGTAGACCTGCTTCTCTGTATTTTAGAATAGTTCCCTCTCAAAAGCTTTTATTAAACTTCAAACAACTAAGAATACAAACAAATTATTCACGCTATAAAATAAAGAAATGGTTAGAGTAATACTTGAAATATTAACCATTTGTAGTGAAATAATTGTAGTCTGATAAATGAAGTGTGATAAACAATAATGCTAAACATAAATGTGATAAACAAAGTATGAAGTGGCAAATAATAAATTAATGAAGGTAGAATTAGACAAACTGGTGTAAGTGATAAACAAAGATTGATAATCATTATGACATGAGTATGTGTGAAGGTAGAATCAGATAAATCGAGGGTATAAACAATCATGTTAAACATAAATGTGATAAACAAAATAAAAAATGACAAATGATGAATTAGTAAAGGTATAATCAGACAAACTAGTGAAAGTGATAAAAAAAATTTATGAACATTATGATATGGGTATGGGTGAATGTAGGATGAAGGTATTATCCAAAATTAAGAGTTGTAATAAACAAAAATGTTAAACCAAGTCTTAGAAACAATAATACAAAATCGATAATGTGAGAAACAGAAGATAGTATGTGGGAGTAGAATGATACAAATCCGAGTAAGTGATCAAAAGGACTGAAGGTACCAAGAGTACAATTTCCACCTCAAAGAACAAAGTTTCTTCGCTCCCTCATCTCCAGTTTGATTGCCGAATTTCTCAGTAATCAACGCCTCTGATCAATATTGAGACAAGAAACACTTCACAACTCCTTAGGAAATCCTTTCTGAATACAGCAGTTCATCATTCAAACACTCTTTCTAATTAAAAACAAAATTGCAATTTAATTTAAAAGTGAGCATTTCAGTTTTAAAGAGAGTTTGATTTTTTATTTGCTTTGTTAGCTATGTTGTCAACTTAAATTAGTATTTAAAACTTATATTATTTGTGCACAGTTTGCTAAGGTATGGGGAGCCAATTTTGTCAAAAGACTACTTAATCGACAGATAGTTGGCAAACAGGAAACATTTTATGGGAGTTAATGATATAACATTGAAATGGGTATGGGTATACATATAACTCGCCTGACAATCAAAAGGTCGACGGTTCGATCCTGAGAAACGTCAGTAGCTTTTTGATAGTTCAAAACTGGACGCATTTGTTTCTCAATTGCAATTGTTCACAATTACAGTAAACCAAAACTTTAGAAACAATAATACAAAATCAATGATGATCGACTGTTTATGTTCGCAAAGTCTTATTTAAAGGGAGTTAATCTACAATTTTGCTTTAACATTATTGTTTATAACAACTCTTAATTTTGGATCCCACCTTCATCCTACCATAGATTAAACATACCCCCCAAGATCCTACATTCACCCATACCCATATCATAATGTTCATCAATTTTTGTCTTTCACTAGTTTGTCTGATTATACCTTTACTAATCCATCATTTGTTTCGAGTGTCCATGGGTTTCCCCATTTAAAAAACAACTTTTTTAGAATTTTAAGAAAAAAATTACATTTACCCCACAATATCGCCTGAACCGTTTACAAGTAGATAGGTATTGTATGGTATCATTTTGTTCGAAATTTAATAGAGATTATTTTTGTAATTCATTGTATTTTGAGAAAAATTCACCGTTTTGAGTAATTTGCGAAAAAGTAAAAAAATCCTTTTTTCACCCCCTCCCCCTCCCTAACCCGACACTCAAATCATTGTAACTTTTTTGTATATATTGAGGGAAGTGTATTTGACAATTTGGCGCTGGTTTGAAATTTTTTTAAGCTAATTGCACTGTGTGAGGCAAAACCCAATTCTCTTTTTATAGAAGCAGTTAATTATTAACACTCTCATACTATTGCAAGTCCAAGGAATAATCAGGTAAATATTTCAAATTTCAAATATAAAAAAAAATTCAATTTTGCATGTGACATTTTATAGTTTTCTGCCTAGGTTATCACTGGAAATTGATCTTAAAAATTGAAATCTTCAATCTACTGTATGTTTGTAAATTTTTATGAGATAAATTTTAATACAAGGAAGAGTATTTATCAAACACATGGAATGTCAAACCAAGTTCAGAAAGATAAGGTTCATATCTTCATCAAACATTTATACCTTATCAATTTTCATTCTGTTTGTGTTTTTGTTATTTATATTGCTACAAATATTAAGCTGGGAAATTTTTACTTTCATTCTGAAGACTTAATGTACTAATCTTTAGGATATCTATTATTTCAAAACTACAGTACTTAAAAATGAAATGTTATGACTTTAACAACTTTTTTTAAATAATGAAATAGGATAATAAAACTTAAACTGTTCGTTTATTGAGTAATTTTATTCCTAATTTAAATGTACTGCATATTAATATTATTATAATGTACTGTTGTTTCCATAATAACAGAGGTTTCCTTTTAATAAATCCTATCGATAAAAAATTTAAATAATTTAAATTGCATTAGAATTATCCTTATTGCTGTTAACTGAGGTCTTGCAGATAAGATGCTTGCACCAATCTATCAATTTTTCTATACCTTTCATGGCATCTACAGGAGTCATCTTAATTCATCGATCTTCTCATTACTAACTCTATAGTCTATATTTACAAAAATATTTACACACACACGGTCACTAGTATCGCGGTTGGGTCCATACTATAGGCCACTTTTGTGAAATATTTGTAAATATTTTTGTAAATATAGACTATAGTGTGATTAGAAGATGAATTAAGAAGACCCCTGAAGATGTCACACAAGGTGGCGAAATGCAGGTCGACACAAACATCTTATCCACAAGAACCCAGGCAACAGCAACAAAGATAAATATGATATAATAAAAAAAAATATTAAGTTTATTTAGTTATAAATACATACTAGACCATTTCTGAACACAAACCCTTTTTTTAATATCCATACAGTAATAAAGGCTTGAAAAAATCACAACACAGGTCACAAATTCCTTGACACAGTTGTTTGAAAATTATTTAAAATTACATAACTTGAAGATCGGTTCCATAACACAGTAACGTACGTTATTCTACCTTGGAACCGATGTTAACAATGCAAACAAGTATTCCGATAATTTACTATTTAATTATGTTTGCCCCGGTTTGCAAGGCACTTTGATTAGATAAGAGCAGTGTAAGAAAGGCACCTACGTCCCAGCAACATGGCTTCGGTAAGTTTTGGACCTTAGAAAAGTTTGATTCCATTGGACACTTGGTCTGATAACGGTATTAAGTTGTCTTCCCTAAACTTAAAAAGCCGCCATAGGAAGTGATGGTTTATCAATAAACCCATTCATCCTCTTTGATATACAGAATAAGTAATTGTGAAAATTTTTGATATTTTAGAATTATCTCTCCTAAAATTTTGAAGTAGGTTGTTGGGAAAATGGTTTTTGGTTTTAGTCGGGATTACTTAATTGACAGTACGTTTTCGATAAGTCTGCTTTAAAGAGCTATGTATTGTCACATATGGTGCGTCTGCCATATGCTTAAAAATTGAAATATTTAATGGAAAGTGGTTTCAGCTCATAATATATTTTTTCATACCATTATTCATCTGACCACGTTTTTCCACCAGAGAAATGTATTGTATGTGTAATTATGTATTTACTCATGTAAAAGAACCCAGCAAAAATTGAAAAAACATTAATTGGAAAATGTAGCTAAAAGTTGGTGGTATTGTGAAATCACTTCCAAACTAAAAGATGTAATTAATATCCTATTAATAGATTTATTGTTTTCCTTGTAAAAAAGAATCACATTAGCTTAATAGACTTTCCATTTCTTCGCAAAATTATTAATTATAATGTTCAGATGAAAACCATGTAATATCATGAAAAAAACTCAGTTCAAATAAAAAATAGCTATGGAGCCACACTTCTCAGTTAATTTGTATAAATCTTTAGTTAGGTGCGCAAATAAAAAACTAAGCACCGTTAATTAAAAAATAATGTTTAAGTGGATTTCCTATTGTCACCAACCTGATGACATGTTTTCATTATTTTAAGAGACCTCTCATATTTGCTGTTAAATTATCTACAGTAAATTGATTCAATGAATTTGTTTGAATGCTGCTGTGTAAGCACTGATGGTTTTATTTAAGTGGACTTATAAGATTTAGTTTTATAGCATTAAGTAGGCTACCGTAACAATTTTATCAAAATTATCTTGAACTGCCATATTATTCAAACATGGTGGGAATGGGAATAACATTACATTTAAAGGTTTGTTGCGGACATTTTCCATCACGATGGTAAAAAAAAAACACAACGTTTTGGGATCTGCTATACAGTGCATATTTTTTTACTGCTACCCTCTGTAGTGTATTCCAACTTAGGTTGGGCGTTTGTGTATTGTTAGTTGTAATGTGTTAATTAAGTTTTTTTCACCTGAGGACGGGATCAGATTCCAGATCCCGAAACGTTGTATAGGTATTGTTTTTTTACCATCAAGATGGAAAATGTCCGCAATAAACCTTTGAACAACATTAACTCACCATAACCAACAATGAACTTCAAACAAAGAATTACATTTAAATGGGGATAGGTGAACGTCAACGTTATTTATTTACTAATTTGAATTTTTCCACTTTGAACTGGTACAAATATGCCAAAAAGAGTTGTTTAGCAAATTCTCCTATAGGGAAGTAGCTATTATCATTATCACAATAAGTAGGTGGCACAATAAGACCTAGACTTGGGATCTATTTAATTTTTCATTTTGATGTCCACAGAGGCCAGGCCAAAAACACTATATTCGTTCAAATTTTTTTATTTGTACATATATGTCTGTGAACGCGATAGCTTGAGTAATTTTGCTAATTTGAAAGTATGAATTTAGGTTAAAAAATTATCCAATTAGAAACAAATAGTTGAATGTTCATTTCCTAGCTCTAATGATGGCTGAAAAAACAATGACTTACGTAGTGTTATAGTTTTCATTTCAAGTATTTTATGTATCCAAGAACAAAATTAAAAGCATCACATTATTTAGTGTTAAACGCAAACCGTGTCATTAAAAAACTAAAATATTTGTAACCTAGTAGCCTGTGTAAACGTAATAAAATTTGTCAAAACAAATTGTTAAAACCGTTCCTGTTTTACCGTCTTGTCGTTAAAAAGCCAGATCCAGCTCTCCAGAGCCCCAGTTAATGTTGTAACTGCTGTGAAGATGAGCTAATCCACCTATACTCCATTCCACATTCAGTGCAGTACAAAGTATCTTGCCATGAGTTTCAAAGGCAGTTTCAGCGACACTAGCCTTCCTAAAAAAAATCATGATCACTAGGTTTATTTTACTAATTTTAATGTTTTCTTGTGATTTTATACTACTAATTTTGCCCATACCAAAATCTAAATCCAAACTGTTGAGTCAAAACCCCAAATAACTTAATAAACAGTATAAAGGCTCAGAGATAAATTCAATTTACTTGTTATTGCCCAAGGATAGTAAGGGTAGTGGACCCAACTCACATTACTGTTTTGGTGTTTCCAGTAGTTTCCAAAGCAAGACTTTTTTTCTTTAATCTGAACGATGGATGTGTAATTGAGTTAGGTTTGTAAAGAGCAGTCCTACACTATTTGGTTTATTGTAAATTTTAACTTCACAGGTCACTTGAAAAGAAAAGAGGGGATGGCGCACTACGCTGGGTGCCAATATATTACGGGTGACAACAAAACTTGAATGAGGGATAAAACTGTTAAAACTAAAAAAAAAACATTTTTAGGCATATCAATTGCAAACACTTTCTTCGCTCTGTCTCCTAGCCTGAAATCTATACCCACACACTACTTCCTGTAGCGACTAGATTCCAAAAAAACCTTTACCACACCTCTCCCACACTGACTAATCCAGAATGTCCCCCCTGAAACTTCCATATAGTCACAGAGAAGTGAAGTACAGAGGAAACACTCAATGGTACACTTAAGTGTTGTCTAGGACTAGTGCTGGTGTCTAGGGCAAGTCCAACACCACCTCCCACACCCTCATTGTGGAGGAAAACCCTTGTGCAACAAGAATTTCTGCACAGTGCTCAATGTTCGGACTCTTCCTTGCTTGTCACAAGTATATTTCTGGCACAAATACTAGAGCTGGAAAGCCCACGGTTGACCCATAAGCAAGTTTTCTCTGTACCTTACTCCTCTGTGATATAGTTCAAAATCCGAGTTAGCAACAAAAACTGTGTTTGCAGGACGTACTAGGATGGTTGCGGATGCCGAAGTGCTCCAAGTGGTGCTTCTTCGTCAGCATCGCGTTCGCTGTTGTTGGCATCACTGCTTTCATCATCTACACGGATCTGCAGAAGAAGGATACAGGTCCTGCAGAGCCCCCGCCACCTCCTCAACCGCAGAAAGCTCCATTCCTCAAGGATTACTTCTTGTACCACACCATCTCTCCGTCGCTCTTCAATGGAACTTTCATTACAGGTAAATGATTGGAAATCAGAAAAGAAGTATGAGTTTACTTAACTTTCTTATTGCAATAGGTAGCGGGAAAAGAGTCTATAAGCTACAAATATATACACAAATTCTATTAGAAAAATGTTGATACTTAAGTTAGACATTCATTGCCAAACAGTCATCAGCAATTGCTAGTGAAACCGCAAGACTATTTATGAAGGGGATGTCAGGGAATTTGTTTCTTTGAAGTGGGTTGTGCATATGTACTGGGAGTTCATATATTCATAAGTACAAATTCAAATTGGTACTACATAACTAAGAGCCAGTAAATTGGTGAATAAAGCATGAAACTTCTCTCAAAAAGGTCTAGGTTTTTGGCTATTTGATAATACTGTGACAAAGTAATTTAGAGAAAACTTCAGCTCCCCCTATTTAGAAAAAAATCAGACAAAATAACATATTCATGGTTCTCATATTCTTGTTTGAGTTATTTTGGAGTGTTGGAAAAAGTTTTTACGAATTTGGTTTTCTTAATTGTTGTACTGTATACTGTATACTGTACTTAGTTTGTATACAATTATACCTAAAACACACAACTGTCCTTCAATATGTTTAATATGTTAATATTTTAGTATTTTTAATATGCCTATGACTTACACATATCTTTAATCTTTTATCTTTTATCTTTAAATGATTACAACAATAGACCAGTGTTCCTATTTTAATCACCTAGATATTCCCAGTTAAACTAAACTGTAATTTATTTCTATTTCAGGTAAAGACTTCTACTACTACGATTCACTGCGAAACTTGAAAGTCTTTGACTTGGAAACGAAACGAAGCGATGTCATCCTTCCTTTTACTAGTTGGGTAAATATATTTATAAACGTTTACTACAAATTTATTCCTGAGCTTAGGCTGTATTTTTTTTTTAATTGCTCTATCACCCAATTTGTGTTATGGGTATCAAATATTGACCACGAAGATGTGACGAATGTGAAAATGTTACGTTAACTTTAGTTTTTAAAATTCAAACATACATATTGAAAAATAAATTATATTTTTAGAAATTGAATTATTAAAATACTCATCTTGTTTAACCCTAACTAAGTGACTTTGAGCAAAATAATTTATTAAAAAAATATTTATTTTTTATTTCACTCTCAGTCTCTATTTTGACATACTTCCATTGTTTTATAATTAATTTATAACTAGTCTTGCCCAATCTATGCTTTGAGAAGTAATTATCTATACTATTATAAAGAAGAGGTGGTGTCTGTGTGTGTGTTTGTATGAGCTAATCTCAAAAACTACTGGTCGGATCGGGCTGAAATTTGGCATGATGATAGCTCACATTCCCGATTAACATATAGGCATATTTTTATCCCAAAAAATCCTTCGGGGCTCCGCCCCAGTGGCTCTGGAGTTTCCCATGTTAACCTTATGAGAAATGGAATTAATGAATCTTAACAGCTGTTTCAATTAAACAAGTTGGTTCTGTTCTATGATGTTCAATAGCATTAAAAGTTACAAGGATTACCAACAGGGTGCAGCACTAGCACTATTATTTCTTTTACATTTATGACAACAGCAAAAGGTGAGTGAGCGTAGCGAACGAACTTCAACCTGGAGGCGAGTGAGCGTAGCGAACGAGCTAACCTGAAGGCAAGTGAGCGTAGCGAACGAGCTAACCTGAAGGAAAGTGAGCGCAGCGAACGAGCTCCAACCTAAAGGTGAGTGAGCGTAGCGAACGAACTTCAAAAAGAACCGAAATTTCTTAAACCATGTCCTCACTCATAACTGCTATAAGCATTTGATACTTATATGCCAACCCCGTACGAAGGACGGGTACTCTGCTAGTTTATCTTATTTTAGTGTATTCCATACAATTATTTTGATTTTTTTTTTAATCTAATCTAAATATTTTTCAGATATTGTTGAATGGTACTTTTGATTTCTGGTTTTCCGAAGATCTCCAGTATATGATGTACGCATCTTACAATAACCCTGTAAGTAGTACATCAAACATAATTATACATTTACATGATTCAAACTATTTAAACTGTCTTACTGTACAAAATTATATTAATTACTATACAAAACTAGCATTTTTATACTAAATTAACTTTTGCACAGAATTTAGATAAAAAAAATATATATTAGTTTTTCCTTTATTTTTAATGTTTCTAACAATAAATAAAAGGACATTATTGTACATATAGTTTGAACTCGTTTGAAATCAGTTTTGTAATACTTTTGATTGAGTTAATGTTAGCTTTCATGAGAGGGGGGAACTGGTAATGTGAAAAAATAAAAATAAATGTTCTTAAACTAACAATCAGACTTTATAGCTTTTACAAAAATAATTGAAAACTGTATTTTTATTTCAGATTTATAGGCACTCCTATTATGCCATCTACCAAATATATAGTTTCAAAACGAGGTAAGTACCTACTGAACTTACTTTAACATTTACAGATTTTTAAAAGGATTTGACTTATTTATTTTTACTTTTTTCTGTTGAGGCAATATTTTTGTGTAGTGTGCATCCTGTATTCCATACGTAATATAAAATACATCATGTATAGTCTTGTATGAGGGTGATACTTTGTTAATACAGATCCAGTCATTTACTTGGTACACTCACACTGCATTTAATCATAGATAAAACATACTCCCTTGTGTTGCTTAGTCTATGATTTAATATTGAATCATCCTAAAAGATAATTGTGGATGTATAGTTTCTTCACTTCTTCTGTAAATTAGGTAAAAACAAACATTGGCTCAAAAATATGCTTTATCCTCCTCTGATTGTGAACTAATCAATTAATTGTTTAATATGTGTTTATTATTGACACAAAACTACAACCATAAACGTTCAAAGGTATTTTCTCAAGAAGTACTCATCATTTAAAAAACCTTATTGAATTTTTCCTAAAATTATTTCTACATCTTTTCTTATATTCATAGCAGATGCAAGGAATAAAATCGAATTAGATGTAACATGTAAACAAAAGTTCATAATGTTTTTCTGTTTCCAGAAAAAGCACATATGTAACCACTAAGTCATTGCAACTCGCTGTCATGGCTCCGAAGACCAACTCGATCGCCTATGTGGACAAGAACAACATTTACTACAGAGAAAAACCTGAAGATGAAACCAACGATATTCGCATTACCTCTGACGGAATACAAGGGAAAATATACAATGGAGTTCCTGACTGGGTGTATGAAGGTAATTTTACTAAATTTTGAAATTGCATGTCATTTTCTAGCAGTTTTTGAATATAAGTATAAAATACTTCAAGGCTCCGTTTCGTCTGGAAGAAATATCCCATAATATCGGTAGGATATCCTCACAATATTTTTATTTCCTCTTCTGACATCCCTAGGACTGAAATGGGTTATAATATCGTCTGCAGGAAAGAGTAATAGACCACTAATGAACATTCTTTAGAGAAAAAAGAGAAAATATTCTCTATTGCAAATTTCTGTATACAAATTACACATTCCCTGTGAGTGTGATTGAATCGGTTATTTGAGAAAATGTGTAAATAAATATTTGGCCAAATTGCATAAAATATGTGTTTAAGGTAACTTATTCTCAAGGTATCATTTAATGTCACTATGGCTTGTGTTGTTTAACTTGTTTCTCAAATTACCGATTAAAATATCCCCTAGGTATGAATAAAACTAACAGAAGTAACTAAGAAAAACTGTTTACTATTGACAGCAAAAGTTTTACTTGAATGAGTTTAACTTTTTTTACCTTTTTGCTAAATTTGGCAATGTCTTTCCAGAGGAGATTGTGTCGTCCAACTCGGCACTGTGGTTCTCCAAAGAAGGCAGCTACTTGGCGTACTTCAAGTTTAACGATTCCAACGTCTTAATTCAAGCCATCCCTGTCTACGGACCTCCCAATCTAAGGCAATGGCAATACACACGATATGACCAGATACACTACCCCAAGGTAAAATTTGGGTTTGATTTTGGATTAGTTTAAAGAGCGAGCTGTCGTCTTTAGGTAATTAATTATATATTCAGTTTTGATAGGGCTTAAATATAAAGACAACCACTTTGACAGACGAATAAATGCTACTTTTAACCAATAGTACCAATGAATAAGCTCGCTCATTACTTATCTGCACAGCAGCATAAAGAACTATAAAAGTCTATTAAAAACCAAACACAATTCCTTTAGGTTCCTCATGGAAAAATTGTACATGTTGACATGTTTTTCTCCAAGGATTTAAATAAATGTCCTCTATTTCCGTTATAATTTTCAAAATTTTGATTTACCTATACGAGTATATTATTGTCAGTAATCAAAGGCTCCTACTTCAGCTAAGCTTCACCTATATAATTTGTTAGTATAGTCTTGACTTACTTCCATCTTTTGCAGGTCGGAACACCAAACCCATCTATTTCCGTTCATGTTGTAAGTCTCAAAGACGTCAACAACTCTTCAGAACCAACCATTTACAACTATCCTGCTCCCGTGGCAATGCTTGACGGCAGGTTTGTGCAGTTTCAAGTTTAATTTATGCGACCATAAAACAAGGCTACAAAAACAATGATTTTCTAATTCAACCTGCTGAGAAGGTAAAATATTGGACTAAATAATTAACTCTAAAAAGCTCAATCAAATTCCTCTTGCAATCCCTTTTTAAAAAGCTGAATCAACATTTAATTGACATTGATCACAGCGAATGTTGTGGATTTATGCTTTCAGTGTTACCAATAATGCATTCTTGTCCTCTCTGATTCTTCTCTGAACCTGCTTACATTTTTAAATGCTTGGTAACTTTTACACTTAACGATAGGAAAATGCAAGACTAAGTAAGCCAATCTCTTTTGAAAAGTCATTTTCTAAACCAGACAGCATTGT
Organism: Macrosteles quadrilineatus; assembly: GCF_028750875.1. Classification (NCBI taxonomy): domain Eukaryota; kingdom Metazoa; phylum Arthropoda; class Insecta; order Hemiptera; family Cicadellidae; genus Macrosteles; species Macrosteles quadrilineatus. Next base: position 53,980 of record NW_026542632.1, on the reverse strand, counting down.
AAGTCGTTATGACGTGAACTTATCTCATATTGTACCTTTGAATTTTTTTGCATTTCAACCTTTCATCATTGTGTACAGATTCTATTCTTAACACTTTCCTAAGCCTTTTTTCCCTCAATTTCTTAATAATCTGTTAAATTGCTCTCTTTGTGTTCTAGAGAACCCATTGCCAGTCTACTCGCGTGGGCCAATGATACTCAATTCATCATCATATGGCTCAACAGATACCAAAACATGTTGGTTATGGAGCTGTGTAGCGTCGGAGATGATAATCCTTGCCGAGTGGTCAGTATATTCATAATTACTTGATGAGAACTTTATTGTTTAAACAAAAGTAAAGAACAGAGTTTTTTTATGAAAGAAGACATTTACGTTTTTATATATAGCCGATATCACAATACAACAATACTCTGACTTCCACACAGTTACAAAAACGTCTGTAATGGCTTACTAATCTTGTTTTGTTTTAGTGTCTCACCAATCATGATGACTCACTTAAAGAAGGATATTGCAAATTACTGAAAAAAATAGTATTTGGTACAAGTATTTAATTTGAACAAAACCAAAACATCTTTTTGTATCAAACAACAACACGCATCTAACAGATTTTGTTTACATTCTCTTTAAAATAAATTAGCATATGTCTCATATTATTAACAAGCATGCTAATTAAAAAAGTAACATAACAGCTGGTAATTTAAAGCCAGTAAACAAAGAAGTTAACAAAAGATAGTGTTTCAGGCCCAAATCCTGTAAGCTTTATGAAAATAATTTTCAAGTGATGGAAAATAGCCGAAGTAAACATTATTTGTTCACAAGGTGTTCGAGTACGCCGAGACAAGCGGTTGGCTTCAGCTGGAAAACCCCAAGTTCGACCGTGCTGGCAACCGCATGATCTTCACTTGGTGGCATAAACAAATCAACGGTGACTCCTACCCTCATGTTACCATGTTGGACCTGACGCAACTGGATCCAGAGCCAAAAGCCATTACCAGCGGGCTCATGTCAGTCTCCGAGATAGCAGGGTGGAACTTTGACACTGACGAGATGTGAGTTGCATATCCAAACCAATGTAAAAATATACACTTACGAAAATCAACAATATCTTAAAAAAATAACTTATCAAACTATTGGGAAATTAATTTACAATAATATAATTGTTTGAAACGATTTTAGGTAAGATCTTTTGATACTTCCTAAAGTGCTAAATACGGCTTGCTTAGATTATGGAATTCACCTTTGAATACAGCACAAGTGAAAATTCATGGGAGAATAAAATAGCCAGGTTCAGTATCCTACCAAGCTGGTTAGAGTGCTTCCTTGTAATCTAAAATCCTGCTGCTTTAATCTTAAAAAATATAAAGTGATTTTTAACGATTTCAAAATGGCTTAGGTGGCTGATAATTAGGATTTTTGTGGGAAGGATCCTATAACTAAAGAGTTATCCTTGTCTTTATTCATAGTTTGCATAATTCATGTCCTAAGGTCATCATGATGTTTTCTTAAACTACAAACCGGCCCTGGTGTTAAGGAATTCCTACTAACATTTTAGAAGTAGTGTTTCTTAAATAAAAATAAAACTGCCGTATTTTCTTTTTCCTAGGATGAGATGTAAAAATTACAAGCTTGAGTCCTCATTAACAATATATTTAACCTTCTTTTAACAAAATACAGTACTGTATACAAATACAAAGTACATAGCACAACACACAGAGATTGCATTGTCTTATAAGGCTTAAATCGTATAAGACATCAAAGGTTGATCCTTATGAACAACAAAAGCATATTTGAAATAACTTTTCCAGATTCTTCGTCGCCTCCACACCAGACACTCCAGAGCAGCTTCGCACATACAAAGTGTCCGCGCGATCACCGCACGAGATCACTTGTATCTCTTGCCAACATCAACATGTGGTCGACGGCAGCAACTGTACGTACGCTGGCGCATTGTTCAGCACCAACGCTCACTTCTACGCCCTCAGCTGCGCTGGACCCAACGTGCCTGAAGTTACCATCTTTGATGCGGTAAGCCAATAATTTTTTTTTTTTTAAGGTTGGAAGCCTTTTTAAAATTGCATTTGACCCATCCACATGGGTCACAGAGGCCTATATGTGGAACATATCTGGCAAATCAACGTGTGAGCTTCAGTACAATGGTCAAGTGTAATGATAAAAAGTTATAGTAGGTACCAGGATCCGAACCCATGGCATCGGAGCCTTGGGCTCGAAGTCTGCAGCACTACCGACTCTCCATATTGAGTGATGTAATGACTTCAACAACCAATGACATTATTGTTGACATACCCCTTAGTTTTGTGTATTTCAAAAGTGATGTAAATTGAAATGCAATAAAAATTGTAACTAAATTGATCGATGGAGGCTAATAAATATTATCTTTTAAAAGCTCCATCTAAGATATCTTAAATCAACAGTCCCCTAGAGCATAAGCCCTAGGGCCATAATCAGAACAAGTCTTGTACTGTAATCTGTGGTCTGTTACACATTATCTTAGTACAAAATGTTAGCTAGTTTGGTCACTTGATATTTGTGTGGTTAAAAGAGAGAGACTATCGTTTGATGCTTTTACGATAGTGAAGAAATTATAAAAGCCTAGAGGTCCAGTGGCGGCTCTAGGACCTGGTCAAGGGGGGGACTCCGGGGGGTTTGGGGGGTGTGGAACACCCCCCAAGAGAAGAGGGGGGTCCGGGGGTCCTCCCCCGGAGAAAATTTGACATTTTTAAAGCCGTTTGGTGACTTTCTAAAGCAATTTTTAACGCCTAAAACTGTGTCCAATAATAGCCCAAAAACTCCCATTTTACCTGTTGTTTGTCATGCGAGCAAGTATAGCCTACATAAGTAGGCCTAGAGTAGAGTAAAGAATATTTTTTAAATAGTTTTTACCAATTTATTTAATAGATCAGATTTATTATCCTAACAGAACTAGGCCTATATTAAATATGAATAGATATTGCAAAGCATAACAATTAATCCTCTATTGTGGTTTCTATTTCATAATTTAACTTGCAATTTTTAAACCTAGTTTTAATTTTTACTGGTCAATTTCGGAATTTTGGTGGAGGATTTTGACCCTCTAAACTCTAAAATCAATTGGCATGTATAAACAAGAGAAATTGGCTCCCTCTTGTTTTGAAGGTTTTTTGCCGCTGCGCGTGCGCAAGTCTGCAGTTGCGTCATTAGTAGTGGTGTGTTTACGTTGTTCTCAGAATGGCGCGCATTTTACCCCGCACTACACGTATATCTGTAGCTCTGGCGCTACCCGCCCGTCCATACAACCTTCAACCTTCTCCCCCCATACCCTCCAAAACGTAACTACCCTGCGGGCTGTGAACAATCTTAATAATTGGTGACTCATATTATTAAAACTAACACTAACTACTAACATTCTAAATACATAGGCCTACCTTAATTTAATTGTTTGAAACAGAAGTTCATCCGTCGGTCCTTCTGCTCCGAGAAATGTTGGATGACAAGCTCGTTGAAATTGTGTGTTTTTAAAAGTCCCTTCTCAATTGAGCACATTGCTAGTGCATTCAGCCGGTCTTCTCTCATGGTGTTTCTTGTAAATGTTTTTATGCGTTTAAGCGTTGAAAAACATCTCTCACTTTCAGCATTGGACATGGGAATTGTGCAAATAATTTTTAGAAGCTTAACAGACTCAGCAAGGACGCCAGTTAAATTATTTTCATAAATGAAGTTTAATAACATCAGCGATCCTTTGGCACTTTTAAAGTCATCCCTGCTATAAATTACAGATAGCTCTTGTCTTAGCTCCAATTTATTAAGACCAAATATATTTACAGCAGCTTCCAGCTCTTTTTCGGGAAATGTATCTTTATATTTGGAAAATAATGTAGGCTCAAAAAGCACACCGACTGACAGATGGTCTAGGAAGCTAAAACGGTCGTTAATTCCGGTAGTTATGACATCGCACACTTCCTTAGCAACAATGTCTTTTCTATCACTAAAGCGAGCGCGCTTTGTTTTGGGTTCGAGTTCGGTTTGTGATGACTCATCATGTAGTGATTCATTGTCTCGACTACATCCAGCTGCACTTGCAGTGTGTGTATCAGGATTGGGAGAATTCCTTATCTCTGAGATAGCCTTTTTAAAATCGTCTACGTATTTCCGTGCTTTTATGCAATCAATACTGCGATGCTGGATTTCATTGTAGAGAATATCTACATGAGGCATAATTTTGTTAAAAAATCTAAGCCAGTAAATAAAGTCCTCACTTTGGAGGATGTGTTGTAGGCCAATAGCTTGGTTTATGGTTTTGTAGTCATTACTGTTGTCGTCAACAATTTTCCCAAGACATTCATCAATTTCGTGGTTGTAATTTTGTATTGTAGAAACGATCCTTGATTTGTAGTTCCATCTAGTTGCTGGATTTTTCGGCATGCGTTTTTTAACGATGTCGTCAAGAACTTTGGTTCGTTTTGTTGACTGAGAAAAAAAAGCTGAAAATCCTTCAATATTGCTGAAAAATATCTTAATCTGTTTGTTTTGAGTAGAACACCTCTCTACAATTAAATTTAATTGATGTGCATAACAATGAACGTAGTGGGCGTTTTTATAAACTTTTTTCACCCTAGCCTGTACGCCAGTATGTTGCCCACTCATCGTAGCCGTGCCGTCATAGCTCTGGGCTATTACTTTGTCGGGGGTTTTATCCAGTCCTAGCTTCTGCAATTCACAAAATATAGCCTCACTAATTCCCTCAGCATTCAAACTCTTGGGGTTGACATAAGTGATAAATCTCTCTTTAATTTGACCACTCAATTCGTACCTAACAATAAAAACCAATTGAGATAGTGTAGCTACGTCTGTGGTTTCATCTGCTTGAATTGCTACATAACTGCTTTGGCGAATTTCCTCGGAAATCAGTCGATGGCAAACTGAATAAATCGAGTCAAGCAAATCGTTTTGAATTGTTTTAGAAAGGCCAACAAATACTCGATTGTTTGTCTTTTCAATGTGCTGTTTCAGTGTAACATCTATGTCAGCCATTAGATTAATCAAACCTCGAAAAATTCCAGGATTGTCTGATGAATCACGTTCATTGTGACCCCTTAGAGCTAATTCAAATATACCACAAAATTTAACTGCATCGATAAGTTTGTTTAAAATATATCTGTTATTAGCAACTTCTTCATTGTGTTTTTGAATATTTAACCTGTAGGCATTGTCCAGCTGGCTTGCTATATTAACTTTACCTAAAACTGCATATTCGATACTAGCATTTATGTGTTTCTCACTAATTTTATGTTTTTTTACTTTTTCCGCCAAGTGTTTTAAATCTGTCACACCATTAACAGTCCAAACAGAGTCACTAGCATTCATAACCAAACAGTAATAACAGAAGAAAGCATTCTTTTCGTTACAGCCACACAACCACTCAGCATTGTTGTACATAGATTTGTTAAAATTTCTAGAAAATCCTTTTCTACTCTTGCAAGATTTTTGAGATTGCGTTATAACTAAATCAGGTTTTGGCGGGCCTAGCAGCTTTAACTCAACTCTCTGTTCAAAACTTACCACCTCGCAACTGGCATACTTCGTTGAAATGTTTTTCACCGAATTCATTGTTCATTAATTCGCACTACACACTACTACACTACACTTAAAACGAAAAGAAACAGAGGTACAGGTACAACTGTATATTAATTAATTAATTAACTACTATAGTATACCGGCGGCACGGCACGATAACATAACCTCACAAAACTAAAATTTGACTGATCTCTACATAAATTGCGTTTGACAGATCGAGATCGCTCGCTGCACCCAGCGCTTGTTGTGGCAATAGTTTGAACTACTGTTTGGACGGAGTCCCAAACGCCCTATATCTGTTGCATTAGAGCCTGATGCAGCGCTGTGATTGGTCGAATATTTCCATGCAGTTTATATGGGAGTTTGGACTCATACCTACTGCGTCCCGGCGTACTACCTGTTGCAATAACATGTGGCGTCCTCTACTACCCGTCCCAAGAACATTGACCCTACTGACGTTTATGTACATTGAATGTAGGATTGTAAATTATTTTTAAGTATGTTATTATTTTTTTTTTACTATTTTGTTGAAAAAGGGAGGACTCCGTCCCAGAGTCCTTATGGACCAGCCGCCACTGTAGAGGTCTTTGAACCACTGGATTTGCAAGATTTGAACTAAAAAATTCCAGAAAATCTGGCAACCTTAAGACAATTTATACTGAACTCAAGACTGTTCATATTTTGTGAGTTTATAATATCCATACCCATAATTTGTGCAAGGGTTCAAAAATAGATAATTTTGTTGTTTTCAGTCTGGTAATGAACTGATGGTCTGGGAGGACAATGTCAAGACCAGGAATTTTGTTGAAGCCATCAGAATGCCAGTGCGAAAGGTATCAACTAAAAAGTCTTTGGTTTTATAGGAAAAAAATTTAATTTATTGTAGTTTTATAAGTTAAAGTGGTATTACGGAACTCTAACTATGTAATTTTATATTACCAAGGACCTTAAAAATAATTTTGTCTTTTTTATGAACATACAAATACAATAATAATGAGCAAAATTACGGAATTAAAAAACATTATACGAGCAAGACAGTACTGATTTAGTTTATAGGTGTTGAGTTTTGGTAAGACTCCATGTCATTTTATCCATGTGGATTAATCAAAAGCCAATATTGTCAAGCTTACATATAATATCCTACAATTTTTGTGCAGATGTTTATGTTCAAGAGTCAAAAAGTTCAGTAATTCATTCTTATAAGTAAGACATCTCGACATCTGAAATAAGAAGTAAAACTCAACACAATTAGCTGTTTGTGTAATTTTGTCCTTATAATATCCTCCCCAAGATGAACTACTCGCAATAACGCTTAGCCTATTGGATTACAAATATACACATTAATAAGAAAGTATAAACATATTATATAACATATTATGTGTTTCTGAGGTGATGACAGTTGAAGTTGAGGACGGTTTCTCTGCCAGAGTCCAACTTCTTCTGCCTCCTGAGCTCGCGGACTTTGACGAGACAAAGAACTATGGCAAGAAATACCCCATGCTGGTCAATGTGTGAGTATGTGAAAGGTTGTGGTTGGTTGATGATTGAGAGATGCTTTTGGAGGTTGACTGGGAGAGATAAATTTTGTGATGTAGAAAACATCAGTTTAAAAAAAGTAAAGAGGGAAGAGCAGTAAGCTGGCCAGTGATCAATATTTTTTTTAAATCTTGATCGTACCTATAGTGAGGGTTTTTCAGGATTATTTTCTAGATTAAAATGTTCAAGTTACGTTTGGTGACTGTTTTCAGGTTTCAAGTAATCAAAACAACCAATAAATCTGAAGGAATAGATGGTTCGGTCTAAGAATTGTTCAAATAAAAGTGATCGGAAACTGTGGATTTCTAACAAACTTGGAGCAAACTGAACAAAAATCATCAATGACTGCAATCATAAAAGATAACATTATGCTTTAACTCGATGACGATTATTCCTAACATCTCAAGTTAATTGTAAGGTTAATTTCTTACAATTCCACCAGTACTAATACTAATAAAACTTTCCTCATCAGGTATGGAGGGCCGGACTCATCCATGGTCAAGGATATGTTCAACACAGACTTCAACACGTACATGGTCGCCAACAAGTCCATCATTGGCGTGTCCATCGACGGAAGAGGCAGCAACCTGATGGGTCTGCGCGCCAGATACGCGATCTACAAGAAACTGGGCGTCGTAGAAGTGGACGATCAACTTTCTGTCATCAGGTGATACTACAACTTTCAATTATAGTCTGTTCAAAGGATTTAGGTGGTTTGAGGGTTGACATCACCATTACGAAGAATGAGCCTCCGCGGCCTCCTATGGGGGCTGACCTCGTTGTTGTGATGAAAACATGATAAGTTAAAAGTAGGCCTATACTTATTAGAAATGTTATTAATATTGCCACTTGTCCCGTTTCAGTAAGAGGTGGGGGTTGGGTTAAAATAATGGGTTTGCTATTGAGTAGCGAAATATTGTGCAGAATGTCATGTCTCCAGGGATGCATGATTAACAATTATCTTCTTGACTCTAGGTATCTGCAAGATAAGTACTCCAACGTTATTGACCGTAACCGCACAGCATCGTGGGGCTGGAGTTACGGAGGCTACGCAACCGGAATGATGCTCACAGGGGACCACGAACACAGAATCAAGTGTGGAGTGTCCATTGCTCCTGTGACGGACTGGGTGTACTACGGTAGGTGTCTAGGTGGAAAAACAGCTAAGTGTTGAAAACATGGTTGATTTCTGGCAGAAACTGGAAAGAAAATGAATGGTGAAATTGTGTACTGTGTGTGTATACTATTAATACATAGTATTAAAATTTTATTTTTTATTTTCTGACAACATGAGGGAAGAGGATTGGGCTAAATATTTAAATAATAGTTACTGGAGACGATCCCTCAGCTAATTTGTACTGTATGTTGTATGACAATCTAATATTCTTTTTCAACTACGCAGTCAGCAATTCTCTATGGTTTGAAAGGGAAAAAATTACAAACTCTAACATTAAAAAACAACTTATTAGGCAAAAGTAAACTATTATAAATCAATTGAAGCTAAACTTCATGTAAAAGTTTAGCATTTTTGTCTTAGAAGCTTCTACAGTTTTAAATGACCAATTTTGCCAGTTAAATGGCAATATTTTTCAGCAAATATTTTATCATGTCTTATGGTTTTGATAAAAAATGAAAGCTTCACTTTAACATTTTACTCTATTTTCAAAATAAATTTACACTCTTGACCTAACAACACTCTACAAACGCCTCATTTACGAAATTACGATACTTAGCAAATGTTTTACTTTTGCCCTCAGACTCGATATACACTGAGCGGTTCATGCAGACCTATGAGGAGAATTTGCAAGGCTACATGCGAGCGTCTCTGCTAAACAGATCGTCCAAACTCAAGGAGAAGGAGTTCTTCTTGATCCACGGAACAAAGGATGATAACGTCCACTACCAGAACTCCATGCAGTTGGCAAAACTGTTGGCCCGAAGTGATATTCCCTTCCGTCAAATGGTTAGTAATACATTCCTGAAGTTTTGCTATCTGAGTCTTATTTTGACCTTCAAACACACTTTAAACAGCATGTATGATCGGACGCCTGTGCTATTAAGTTAATAATTAGTCTTTTGTGTCACAAAATGGTTGTTTTTAGGTTCTATCCCAGAATTGTTTTCCACATTACTTAAAGGGGGGATCGCAGCAATATCACTTTAGATAAAATTCACTGATGATTTTGGTGGGGGGGATTTGATCCTAAAACCTCGGGGAATGATGCCCTGTGCTCTACCATACTTCACTCCCCTGTAACACCGCTACTTAAACTTAATTCAATTGTACTAAATTTAAAAAATGTAGACTCATTTAATGTTTAAATTTTCCTCGACTAGTTATGACGTATTTTTTCAGGTTCTTAAAATCATTAAGCCATAAAATATTGATTAAAAAAATTTGGTTTAATCAAATTATTACCAGTAGTTTTTTTTATGCACTTACTTATTACAAGATGATGTTTCAGACTTATCCTGATGAAGACCACGCTTTGAAATTTGTGCAACCGCATTTCTACCACGCAATTGAAGATTTCCTAGATGAATGCTTCTTCGAAGATTCATGATACTCTGTGATCCTACTATCTGTGTTGTTGTGTTCAGTGTAAATGTTGAATGTTGTTTTTATTACAGAAGTTTATTTATATTATTTAAGTCAACTAGAATCAGACCCTTCGATAGTTCTTTTTTAGCATTTTAATTAGTCACAATTGAATTGTAATGTGTTTTAAGCCTGAAAGTTATTTACAATTTTAACTATGTTTTAAATTCCAATTACATTAGTATTTTTCAATGTGTAACGTCTTTTTAATGTTTACGTTTGTTCCTTTTCAATATATTCGATGTATTTTTGGATCGTATTTTGCAAAAGTTATAGTTTTAACATTCCCTGACGAAAAAGAAGAAATCATATCTCGTATGTTCAATGTCAAAATTAATCCCAAAAAATATTTCTATCAATCTAAGTAATAATAATAATACATACAAAATTATTACTTTTTTTGTCCTGTCGGAAATAATAGCTCAAAGTAAGCTAGAAGCTCTTGCATCAAAGAACTTGTAATATTTTCTTTTGTATATACTTATTCGCCTTGTAGTACTTAAAACGTGTACAGGATATCACAGATCAAAGATCTAAAAATACTTACCTTAGATTGTGAATTTGAAGATACCTCACAGTCGTTTGAAGATGTAAATGTTTTATGTATGTAACAAAATGTCTCAGATAGGTTAAGTTGAGCATTCTGAAGTATTGTACAAGTATTTCAGTAATAAATATTGTTTGATCACATTGATCACTTTAACAATGTATTCTTTTCACCCAGAAACCTTACTCTTTACTTTGATCTTAAATTGGGCTGTACCAGCCACCTCTTATAACGTTTGACGTTCGAACTGGCAGCCGTACTCATGATTAACTCACCCGCCCGGCACACACGCTAGGCTATAAACTTCAATGAGAGTATTGCTGCTCTGTATCAATGAATGAAAGTATATAAGTGACATATTAGTGGATTTTAGGGTATGGTAAAATAGACAATTAAAATCATACCACGATATGTCTGACACTAAAAATACAACCATATATTTTTTTTATTGCATTTATCGTATTTTAAGTACGATTAATGTGGAAATGTATGGACTTTACTTACTTACTTGATGATACTTGTGTGCTACGTCCTTGACCGACAATCTTGGATAGACTGTGTTAATATATACACGGTATACATAAAAAAATATAAACACTACTATTTACATACATGCAAAACTTTACCAGGCTGTGGCGGTAAATAAGACGAGTTACACATTTTTAGGGAAGGGCTTCTAAGTAACTCATTCATCCACTCAGTCATTAGGGGCTCTTCACTCAGTTCCTCCAGCAAGTATAGTGGCCTATTTACCAAGCTGTTTCTTATTGCCGCTTTGAAAGAGGTGATGTTCATATCCTGCACCTTATCCGGCAAGGTGTTAAAAAGCCTTATGGCATTGCAGGGATAGCTCTTGAGGGTGCGGGTGAGACAACATCGCTGCATGTCAAGGTTGACTTTAATACACGGTAATGGTTGACTTTATTTGATTACTCCTGTAATCTCCTTCTAGAGCATATAGGGTCTTGCCATTCCCCTTCCTCATTTTTGTATTTATTTCAAAGAATAGCAAACATAATCATAATATCATTAAATATTTCATAATTAAAAAAAATACAAGTCATTGTATTATTGTAAATCATTTTTGTATAACCAATACAACACATGCACACTTAAGAACACACACAAGAAAACATACTTCCTTGTTTTATCTATGGTAGTAGCATAGATAAAACATAGGACTATGTTTTATCTAGGTAAAAAACCATCCAAACATTGAATACATACATGGTGACAGACCATAAACATATTTACCTCAGTCAATTGAATGTTGTGTTATTTATATGATTTAATCAGAAAACTATTTACTGATAAGGCAAATATGTATGGATCAGTTCATGTGTGTAATTAACAGTGGCTGTGGCAGCACCAAATCCAATTTTACTTATAAAAACAGCTAGGGTGCAATTAAGTTAAACTGTGTCAACTTTTACAAACTAATGGAAATATTGTGCATTTTGATAGGTATACAGGCATTAGGCGTTGGTGACGTTTTTGGATTGAGGTGAATTAAGTTTTCGTTTAAGGTAGGACATGTATACCTTTTATGTAATTTTGATTTTGAAAAAAAAAACTGTATCTATTTTGTGATACTGCATTTCAGGTCAACTCCTGTTTCTTTATTTTTTTGTCATCTGTAGTAATTTACAAACAAATGACAAACCAAAATTTTAAAATCATTTAGAACTAAAAATTAAGATTTACACTTATTTAACTAAATAACTTTTTGATCAGCATTGTACGTGTTATTAAATTTACGGAAAGTAAATAAAAGAAACGTCTTATAACACTTAAAACATATATTTATGCTTATACTGTTACTCACAAGATGGTAAATATACAAAAAAGATGGTAAGTGGTGATCGATTTCGATTGGACACTCCAATCATCATCAGATCCATTAGGCGAATGAGTTATTTAATGCAAATATAAACCAATGTTGTATTTTAATTCGCAAAAATACAAAATCGTACTCCACAGCCATAATAAAATTTATGGTTTATGCTGATAAAAATTTAAGAAGTAAAATTAGTAATCATTTTACTCAAAAGAATATTTAGTTTTATACATAGTTTCATAATAACACATAAGGATAAACAAATTGATGAGATGAGAAGAGAACAAATATTTCATTTATGGCTGTAGGATTATAGGTACAAGGCAATCCGTTAATGTGGATAGTTAAAATAATGTCCCCATATCATACACTTTAATTATAATTATTAGTTTAAAATAATGTAATCTAGGCTATTTTTTATTCTGTTCTTATGCATTTTAAATATTTTAGATCCTACCGGGAGTAGATAAAGCTTAGTCTGTGGTTTTAAGGTACAATTTATTATTATGACCAAAATCTCATTACATCATTGAGAATATTTTTAAGCATAATGAATTCTCCCAATACAATAAAACGGTCTTCAAATCCTTTTTTATGTATGCATATGGCATTACCGTGAAAATGAAAATACTTTATTTAATAACAAAGGCTATAGATTATACATACTCTTATATAGATTTTTCTTCAGGGGGGATTATTAATGTTTTGAATAGTATAGGATATGTTTAATCTATGTCCAATGTGAAAAGCTATTATATTTCCTCCTACTGCCTGTCGTTAACATTATAGTTGTCTGCTAGCGCCTCTGACACCAGCTGACTGTGAAAACGTGAGGTTCATGGTTGTGTCGTGTCTTGTCGTCTTGTCAGTGTTGCCACTTTTAGGGTAATTACCCTTTTTTAGGGTAATTTACTAGTCTTAGGGTAAAGTTTAGGGTAATGGTAGATTTAGGGTAATTTTAGGGTAAAACAAAAAATAGGCATAACAATGGAAATTTAACTAAAAACATGAAAATAAACTTCAAAATTTGGCAAAAAACGTTCATTACCTACATATTATAGCCAAACCGTCATATGCGATTCAACCGGTTTAAATATCGATTGCTATGATGCATTTTTCATAATAAGTTTATCGATCTAATGGATGGTGGAAGGAAAAAACATTATCTAATCAATAGTTGTGAATGATCTATTTTAGATTTTATTCAATTCTATAACACGTTATAATAAAATATGACATATTATTCTTTACTTCTTGATTTTTAATTATGTGATTGAATTGAATTAAACTAGGATTATTTACAAATTGTGTCAAAAAATTACTGCTAAGAATAAGAATAGATTAAAGCTTTGGTGTTACCGTACTGTATTATAAAGATATGATTGTCCAAAAACAGTAGTTAGGCTAATGGGTCGACACTGTAAGAAAATACGATAATTCTTGATTCGATATTTTTCGTATATACCATAGAGCTGAATATCGACGTTTTGTTCTTCTTTTTCGTTTTTTGTAGAATCGAGTATAATTTTACGTATATTGATTGATATTGGAACCTTATTTAGTTTAATTAACCACCTTATATTATATTTATATCATTTTAACAATGTTTTATAGCATTAAACGCAAATATTAACATTTAGGGTAATTTTTAGGGTAACTCAAAGTAGATTTAGGGTAATTTAGGGTAATTTTAGCCCGCCTTTAGGGTAAAAACGCAACAACGAGGTGGCAACACTGCGTCTTGTCCTCTTGTCTTCGTGTTCGTGTTGTGTTGTTGTGTTATGTTATGCTGTCAATTCGTCATTTTATTGCTCATCCTAACCTTAAACAACTATTTTTGATGTAATGCATTTTGACATATTATTTCAAGAAAACAATTGAACTTAACTAGTTTTAACTGTTCTTTTAACTTAAACGTTGTAACAATGTTTACTTTAATAAAATGGAACCTCTTGAGAGTTTGTGTTCAAACCTTTTAAGCAGGATATCCTGCACAACCTTTTTAGCCAGTTTCGTAGGTGGACTTAACTTAATGGGATTAAAAATAATTCACGAACTTGATAGGCCTTCCGGCAACACTTCAAAAATGGAGAAATCAGAATTCTACAGAAATAAAATCATACTTGCACCAATGGTTAGAATTGGAACTCTCCCAATGAGATTATTAAGTCTAGACTATGGAGCTGATATCGTTTACTCTGAAGAGCTAATTGACTGGAAACTGCTTCGCTGCGAGCGCAAAGTCAATGGTAAAGTGCTTCTTTTAAAAATCAGAAAATTCTTCACTATGGTCATACGTTGAGTCACTATTTACTCTATCTAGCTTTAAATGGATCATAGACCCAATCTTGTCACAATGGAGATATTTTAGTGTAAATCCAATCAGGCAAATGGAAATTCGCTTAACTTATTCTGCAGGGTTGCTGCAGCGGGGGTATTTTACTCTAAAGCTATATGGATCGTAGATCCAATCGTATCACACCAGACGGTTAAGCCTAATTCAAAATTGGCTAAGTTATAAGCTGCTGTTATATTTTATCTTCCAGAATAAAAATAAGTTAAGTTGTTGTAAGAATAGATTAAATTGCTATTATTGAAAAGAATAGGTAAAAATCTTTGCAGGATGATTCAGATAACAGCTAGCTAGGCCTAACCTTTTTAAGTGTAACATCAAACGGTTTAGTTGTTTATTCGTTTACTTATTTGGCTTTAAATGAGATCACACAAAATATGAATGCCCAAATCATAGATACCGGTAGGCCTATATTACTTCTTGCTGATTTATAGTAGGCCTACTGTTTCAAGAAATCGTTCAGGTAATTTTGAGTTTTAGTTGGTACTTTCGTATTATACGGAGGCCACTTATTTAACAGCGCGCTGCAGCGTTTGTGTTAGGTTAGGTTATCATAAATATGTTTGTAGGACTTTCCTTGTTTCGTTATGAATCGAACGATACCAGATGAGTAAAAATGTATGATAATACAACCGCCGCAGCGCGCTGTCTAAGAGTGGCCTCCGTATAATACAAAAGTAGGCTACCTTAATAATTTTAGGGTAAATTAATGTTTGCTTAGTTTCGTTTGTCAAGATTTGTGAACACAGTGACATTCCTAATTGGCAGGAAAGATGCAGTTGTCACTCACCATCTAGCAGTATACTAGTACCTAATTAAGTTATGGTATTTTCAGCTCTGCTCAAGTGATAGGGTTGTTTGTATCAGTCAAATTAAAACTACAGTTTTATTCTTGTAGGTTTAGTTGTCACTGGGGGGAGAACTCAATGGGATGAGAACTAGGCCTATTATGGTTGAAGTTTAAATTTTACCGCTCAAATGTGTAACTTAAGTAACCTACACAGTTTTTTTTTAGATGTGTTGAACACTGTGGATTTTATTGATACAACTGACGGTTCTGTAGTATTCAGAACATGTGACAAGGAGAAAGATAGAGTCGTTTTACAAATTGGAACATGCGACCCAGAACGAGCCTTAAAAGCTGCCAAACTTGTGTAAGTTTATTTAAGTGATTAAGGGTTCTAAAGCAATCAGTGGCAGTTCTAGGAACCATGGTGGAAGTAAGACAGGTGTGCTATTCAGACGGACGAGTTTGAGACCATTCTGCGCGGGGGCAAACCACTTTGCACGTATTTAGTGTGACGCTGCCCGATAATATTAACATTTTGAACAGTTAGATTTGTCAAAAAATTATAGAACTTGACATGGACATCATCAATTATAAGTGTACGATCCATGTTGTGAAAACATAGTTAGTAATTGTACAAACTTAGGCCTAACCATGAAATCACTCTTTATACTTTGCCTTTCTTAAAACTAAACATGAAAAAGTTAGTTGGTTACCAAATCACGGACTGTTTGGTTAGAAGCATCTGAAGAGGGAAAGGTTTAGACAAAGATTCAAATTTAACGGTTTTTTAAACTATATATCGTTAGCGGCGTTTTTTCCTGAGATATGCATAGTTATATGAGCGCGTGAGTCGAGTTAGTTGCCATGTGTTAATCACGCATCATTGTCATCCAACAAATAAGGTAGTTTTATGAATATAGTAGTGGTGATATTTTTATTCCTGTAGCCTATATTTATGTATGTGTGAAAATTGTAGTTCTGTTGACTTCAGTATGTTTTTCCCTGTTTGAAGACGGATTAATTTGTAACAGTTCGCAGAGAAGATATCATTTTGTCTTCTCTGTGACCATGTATATTCGGTTAAATTTGGAATGTAATACCAATCGGTACCGTACTAACTAATAAATTTGTTTAAATTTTTTTTATAGCGAGAATATGTTCAGAACATATTGAGAAAAACTCCTTTCAAAAACCGTTGCAACAAGTTTTATTGGATATTCTCCAAAAAAACAAAGAAAGCTTATCAAGGATGCACTGCCAACTTTAAACTTGTTTAAAGAAACTAAAACGGTGTTGGTCGAACGCATTTTAATGCAAAACTATTTTATACTGTCACATGTTAAATATTACTTATTTGATTGAAAATGTAGAATACAAAGTCATCCTTATAACGTATATAGCTACAGTAGCCTATATTGGATAATAAATGCATGGCGGTTTTATCCAATAAATGGCGGCCTCGGCTGACTGGCGTTGCCGCTTAATATAGTTCTTCCTAACTAAGAAAGTAATTCTTTTATTGAAATCTAATCGATACTACAGTTTAATTAGAACGTTTCCCTAAAATTTTCCCGCATTTCTGACAAACCTCACCAAATAATACGTGATTGAAAAAGTTTTAAGTTTGTTCGGGGGTTTAATGGTTTTTTATAAATAAATTAATAACAGATAAATCAAAAGCATCCTATGTTTAATAGTCCACGACTAAGCAAAGTTTCAGGATTTTTTCTTGGTTCTAACTATTTAAAATTACGATTTTTTTAGAGCAGCGTCACTGTTCGATTTGGTCGCGAGGCTATTTGCTCCCAAGGCGATGTCACGATACCCCACCCCGCACCGCCCTCACCTGGCTACGATGCGCAGTAGCACATCTGTCTTACTTCCACCATGCTAGGAACCTTGTCAAGGAAGGGGGCTACTATGGCCCCCAAGTTAAGGAGGGATGGTTGTTTAAGAAAAAGGGGAAAGTTTGGTATTTTTAAAGCCATTTTTAACATTTAGAACTGTGTCCAAAAACCTACGCTACATTTTTAGGGGTTAAATATTTTTCCAGGTTCTAATGGAAAGCCCCGTCCCCTTGGAACTGCCACTGAATGCAATGGTTAGACGAGTAAAATCCATACCTATATAGGGTAAAAAGCTATAAGGTTCACAAACTCTTGAGAAATCCGATCACCTACCAACCGTATACTTGAATGAAACTTCCCCTTGATGTGTCTTAATGTGAAATTTCCCTGAAAATAGGCCTATCAGTTTTTATGAATCCTCTCCTAAAGGGCACGAGCCTCAATTAAAGGACCGTATTTAACCAAATACGGTAGGGCCTATTTAAGATAATTCAGCTGTTAGATTTTTTAATAGGTATATAGTTTGTTTGTTTACTTTGTTGATTGTTTACTTGGTTGTTGGTTAATATAGGTTGTTGTTTACTCCCTTAGTTAATCTTTTGATTTTTATCATATAGCCTAATGCTTACATTAGGATTGAGTTATTTGTTAGTCATTTTCATTAAAATAAGCAATAAGTATGATTGAGATTCACCAGGTATAACTGGCATGATAATTAACTGTTTTTCTTTACAGTAGATTTAGTGACCCACATTATATTCTCTTATAAATATTCTTGCCCCGTTGGGAAGCACAGACAGAACAACTAGTTATTGTAGGCTTGGCAACGTTTAACATTTGTTGTAGAATATAGAGGTCACCTCTAAATTCAACTGAACCAACATTTAAGTTGTAATGAGTTTATCTGTAAACAAATTGTTCAACATGTTTAAATAATCATTTATAATTTAGGCCTACATTTTTTGTAGGGAGAAAGATGTTGCTGGGATTGACATCAATATGGGTTGCCCCAAAGAATTCTCCGTGAAAGGGGGAATGGGCGCTGCTCTTCTGAAACAACGAGATAAAGCTCAAGGTATTCTGACAAAACTGGTAAACGGTCTGGAGATACCAGTCAGTTGCAAAATACGAGTTTTTGAAACTGCAGAAGACACTGTCGAGTTTGGCAAAGCAATGGAAGCCACAGGAATTAGTGCTATAGCAGTTCACGGGAGAACAAGAGACGAGAGGCCACAACATGACAACCACAACGACCGCATCAGAGCTGTCGCAAAGGCTTTGACAATTCCTGTGATTGCCAAGTACGTACAAAATAAACCGTCTGTAACAATATTACCTTTTGTCACCACTAGTTGAAAGGAAGTAAGTTTCCAAAACCAAGCCTAAAGAAATCATTGGCCTTTTGACTGAAATACAAAAATCTTACCCTTCAAAAATATGTTGCTTAAATAATTTGTTAAAAATAATAAAATCTTTAGGCTATGGTAGGGCCTACTATGAATATTCAGTTGAAATTGCTACTGACAATTCATTTAATTACCGTAATACATTGATAGGCCCTACTACTGATTGAAAGTTTGGTGATAACTTAATAATATATTCTAACAAGAGTTGTTAGAAAGAATTCATTAAAAACCTCCCACATATTTATTGTTGCAAATAGAAATTTATTAAGAGCAGAGTGAGTATTGAATTCAACCAAAGGCTGCAGACATGCATCAAAAGATAGTGCTTGCAATATTAGCAGTGCTCACACCGTCAACATTCTTTCCTCTACAATTTATCACTTTTACTCCATTCTCATACCCATACCTGCTTTTCCAGTGGTGGCTCAAAAGAGATTGAGAAGTACACAGACTTGGAACGGTTCCGCAAGGATTGTAACGCAAGCAGTGTGATGGTGGCAAGAGCTGCGGAATGGGACTGCTCCATATTCCGCAAGGAGGGACGACTGCCAATCGACACAGTAATCTCGTCCTATCTGCGGTATGCAGTAGATTACGACAACGCAGATGGCAACACCAAGTACTGCGTACAGAACATGCTGCGAGACCGACAAGACTCTGAGTTTGGCCGAACATTTCATGAGACGCAAACAAACGAACAGATTTGGTGAGATGTGTTGTTTTTGCTATGAGAGCAGTGTTTTTTTAGTGAACTAAAACTTTCATAGGAAACATAATCGATGATTTTCAAGTCTAGGTCTTTGGGTGATGACCATTGTTGGATGAGTAAGACTAGACTATCTTCGGGCAAACTGCTATATTTAAAACTTCAGCTCCTACTTATTTAATGACGCGGTCATGACCTGAAGGCTTAGGTTTTACGATCTGCTGTCTAAATTAATTGATAATTTGTTGATGAATTCAATTTAGTAACATTTTACTAATACCTAATGCCAAGGGTGTAAAACACACAAAATAGATAAAAATAATTTTAAAATGAATAGGCTAATTGTCAACTTACTCTAACTAAGCAAGTACATTTTTAGTAGGCCTACCACTCTTTTCTATATCTTATATTAATATTTGAAACCATAGATGTATTGAGCAAAGATCAGAAGGTAAGCGTGCTTTACCCATATATAAAAAAAACAAAGTTTAGTTTATACTAGGCCTATATAATAATACAAATCTTATAACCAAACTTTGTTACAGCGCTTTGTGGAACATTGCCGATTACTGTCGTCAAAAAGAAAGGGATCTGAGGGAGCGAGGTCTGATAGGTCGGAGGGAGATGCAAGCTCTGGGACCAAAGAAGAGGAAACTAGACGATGATATAGTGCAAGTACCCTGCATCTTCCAACGTAACCTGTACGCAGACGACACAGACTTACCAAAGGCTAGGCTGCTACTGTGGACTCGTAGGAAACGCCTGGGTCAGCCGGTGTACGATACTATCCAGTTTGAGCGTCAATTTCAATCTATTGTGACCGTGGACAGGAAGAAATACTCCTCCTCATGCTGGTTAGTGTTACTATTTGTGTATAAGTTTTGAATAACATTCATAAAAGGGTTGTCAATTTATCAAGGTTTCCAAAGCATTTTATTGTAGGGATTTCAAAAGGATAGAGGATCTTTCTAAAGCTATTCCAATCTGAAGAAATAGGACTGCAGAAGGACACTGGAGAAATAGGACACTGCATATAGGAAATTAATAAATAATCACTGAAAGTTCAAAAGGATTGTAGGTTTCTTAAGCTCTGTTGATAACAGCCAAACTACAAAATATTAAATTGTTGATATTTCTTTTGTCGGAAGTCTTAACAAATTCAATGCAGCTACCATTCACACTAAATTTTTTCAGGGAGAAAAACAAAAGGTCAGCAGAACACAGTGCTGCTCTTGCTTGTTTGTGCTCGTTTGGGCTTGTCGACACACATTCTTTGAAGAATAATGGAAGTATTATCTGTAAGTACACAATATCACGTTTGAATTTTTTTTCAATGAATTGTAGGTACCTACTTTATGGAACGAAATGTCTGCCTTACCTTCAAAACCATGTCAATAGCCGAACTTTTCTAAGAAATCTGTAAAAATTACTTTTAAATTAACCTGCTAATCAATAGAAAGAAAACATGGAATTTTTCATAAACTCCCATTTACGAATTTAAATTATAGTATTTTTCCTTTGATTTTTTAGTTTAAAGTATTAAGCTTTATTAAGAAAAGGATTGTCAAACATCACAGAGAGCAGGTTGTCATTTTTATGTTGAGCTAGGCTGATTTAATGTTTATTTTTAGATTATCAATAATTTTACTGACCACACAACTTGATAAAGTGGTCAGTTATATTTCCAATATTAAAATTGTTTTTACTTTGTAATTTTTTGATGGAAATAAAATCATTCATTATTCATTTGAAGTGAAATATTTTAATGTCAAAATATGTATAAAACTGTGATTTATAAACTAAAAAAATTAATGTACCTAATATTTTTATTTTTCAGATTAACTGAAATACATCAAGCATTTAAAGAAGATTGTCCGAGCATCTCAGTACCAGTAGTTGACGATGCATATACTGAACGGTTTGAATCTCAAGTTTTCTTTCGTAAAGACAGGTTTTCCTAGTAAGTTGAATACGGCTTCGGGATTGTAAATATTGTGCGAGTATTAGGAAATGAGGAAAGCTTGATAAGAACAGCCCTTGACAAGTACAATTATAGAACGTACGCCCTTGAACATTCAGTTGGTGCCAAAAACGCAACTGTATTCGGCAGCAAAGAAAACCCGAACTAAACTTTATCATTTTACTGTTGCAAATATGTGCATTTTTAACCTGTTTTTCTTTTACCTATTTACACAGAAAATAATTAAATAGAAAAACTCATCATGCACCAAGGACGTTAAAAATCAGGGAAAGCATTATGTACAAATTATGTATATAATATATTATACAATTATTACATGGCTACATTTTATTTACCTGAATCATCTGTCCTAAAGTAGCAGGATGATTAATTTCTCTGCATTATTTTACTCATGTAATCACTGAAATTCTTATTTCTTCGGTATCACCAGCCATTTGCCCTCTGATTTCCTCAGATTTTGCATCACTTTTTTATGCTCAGGTTAATGTTTGATTCCTTGAAGATGAAGATTCTTTCTGATTCACCTCTGACCATATTCATTATAATACGCCCAAACATGATGCTAAGTTTTTTTTGTAATCAGTTTCTTAATGGTCTTACACCACACAACAGTGACAACACATTTTTTTTACAAAGACCAAATTTCTTATTCACACTAAAATATTTGGTCAAAAATGAGATTGATGGTTATTATCGCCCAGTTTTTAATGTGAATGTTTTAAGTGTTTAGTAGAATACAACACTGTTATAGAAGCATTCCTAAACAAATAAAACATGGTACAATTTTGTTTAGTAGGTAGTGTAATTTAATGAACAACATATTGGCACACCGTACAAAAAAGATATAGGTAGTATTAATTAAAGCCATAGATAAAACATACTCCCTTAGTAGATTTCTCATCCTTATGGAACAGCTGAAGACAATTTTATTGTTAGTTCTGTACGGTTTATGTAGAGGTCGTGTTTTGTTTACAATTTGTTTCCCGTTATTACAGCCATTTAAAACCTCGTTTAACCAAATAATACGATATAATCATAAACAATAACTTGTCCCCTAGTTACATAACCAAACAGTAAAGCACAAATCAAGAAATTAACCCTAAAATAATAGAAACAAAGTTTCGTCGACACTAGCGCCCAGTGTCACGTACATGAACTAGACACGAAAAACGTGCTTCAAAATTTACAATGTAATGAGAAGTCTACTTGTGTTGGTTAGTCTATGTTAAAGCATGATCAAGTGAGGCTTTATGATTGAACTATTTATATAACTAGAGGTCGTCCAGTGGTCGAAAACTCTACCAAAAATATGTAATGTACAGACTTCTCTATATTCACCCCAAGCTGTAAATAAACAAGTGATTGGAATTTCTTCTATTTGTTTTGATTTTCAATTTATATTTCGTTGTTATTTCGGCAACCCATAAGGTCCACGTTAATTTTTTTTAATTTTAAATTAATTTTTTGTGCTTATTTTTGAGCATATTTTAGTTTATAAAAGGATTGCTTGCCTATTAATATATAGATTGTTTGAGGTAGAAAAGGAAAACACAACCAAAGTAAGTCAGGCATTTTTCATTTGTTTAAATATTATATGTACAATTCCTTAAGACTAACCAGTGCAAGAAGATAGATGCATGCTATTCGTCCTTAGGTTTGAGGAACCTTGCTCTTTTCCTGGGCGGTTCTTCTTGTTTATTTGAGGCAGAAGACATTTGTGAGGAGTTAACACCTCGGATCTTCTTTGTCTTGTATTTACTTGCAACTGTCTCCACTAAAGATTCCTTAAACTTGGCCATTTCGACGTCGCTGACATCCGTAGCCATGGATCTATCCACTGGTTTTCTCTTGGCTAATTCTTCCAGTTCCATAAGTCTCTCTATTTCTGGATTCATTCCTCGAAACGATAATCTGCCATCGATTAAATCCTCGCAAGGGATAAAACTTGGTTCCAAAATATAATTGCTCCTGTAAGAAAAAAACAGTCGGTATTTTAGAATATGTTCCAAGCAATCTGTGAGGTATAAATCCAGGTATTTCGTCCCTCACATTCGTCTCCGAATCAGGAATGAGTGTTCGTGTGATGGGATGGAGCATCAACCTAACTAAAGCAATAATTTAAGTTACTGAAGGGATTACCTTTTGGCCACAACTTTAAAATGGCACAAGTGCTAAACACATATTTTATTTAGTGTCCCTTAAAGGTGTGATATGAGTTTTGTCTGAGGTATGAGAGTTTGGGTTTGGACTGCTCATGTGTACGGTATGTCACTGCATACCATGTGGCGGCTGTCGTCTTGCCTTGTGAGGTATGTTGAGATGTGGTTTTGTTGTCATTAGTTTCTCGTGTAAAATTTGCAATTGTTGCTTTTCTCGGCATGTGTCATGCGACAAAATGGCTGCTGCTGTTGGGTTTGCAGTGACGTTATCACACATTATGGCTCATCTCCTATAGGCTACTCCATACAACTTGAATTGTGTTTTACCACCTGACAAAGTAGGCAGGTGAGCAATCCCATCCCAAAGTGATAACTTTGACAATGATTCATCTATCGCTATCAAAATACGTGAGGCAAACGACTTTTTGATAGAAAGAGGATCAAAGCATCAATAAATGAATCATTCATTAAGCTCAAGAACAGAGAAGTAAGGTACACAGGAAACATGCTTTTGGGACGATCGGAAACATATAAAAATGGTTTATTTTACCTTTTTGCGTCGAACGATCCGTGTGTAGTTAGTACAACTACAACTGTTTCATACCACTAGGGTACATCATCAGGTTGTTGGCAGAACGTTAGATAAAACAGCATTCATTAATAGATGAACTTGTCGAAATGAATATGTCTATATACACATAATACACGAAAAACATTTAAAAAACACAAATTTACGAACTTGGCCAAGTAACGAACACACGAGACAGGCGCCGATGGATTTTGCGTCATGACTGCTGTCGTGTGTCCAAGCATCAGCTGTTACCCCTCCCCCCCAACTCCTTTATCAGGACCAGTTTTGTTTTGGTTTAAATGAATGGCAGTATTGTAGATGATATTAGATCTGAATGAAATTTGTTCGTTCAATATATGGTCAGGGTGTTCTTTGGATGCCTTGTATATTTCGAACTCCTCTATTGTGTCCATGTATCTGCCTTTAGTACATAAATGCATAATTTCTAGATTACTATGTATGTCCGTGTAGTTGTGGTTTGCGTTAATTATGTTACAAGGCATCCAAAGAACACCCTGACCATATATTGAACGAACAAATTTCATTCAGATCTAATATCATCTACAATACTGCCATTCATTTAAACCAAAACAAAACTGGTCCTGATAAAGGAGTTGGGGGGGAGGGGTAACAGCTGATGCTTGGACACACGACAGCAGTCATGACGCAACATCCATCGGCGCCTGTCTCGTGTGTTCGTTACTTGGCCAAGTTCGTAAATTCGTGTTTTTTAAATGTTTTTCGTGTATTATGTGTATATAGACATATTCATTTCGACAAGTTCATCTATTAATGAATGCTGTTTTATCTAACGTTCTGCCAACAACCTGATGATGTACCCTAGTGGTATGAAACAGCTGTAGTTGTACTAACTACACACGGATCGTTCGACGCAAAAAGGTAAAATAAACCATTTTTATATTGCAATTTACGATCCAGAGGCTAACCCATCATGAAATTGGAAACTTGTCAAGTTCAATTAGCCTACAAATACAAGAACGTTAAGATAAAACTTTTCAAAACCATAGAAAACATAAAATTTAATAAAAAATGCATTGAATATGGATTAGTCCCTAAATATGTATCAGTTAAAATTAACAACGTCTCCAAAGCTGCTAAAAAAGCCAAAAAAGTTGCTGAAACTACTTGGATTAAACATGAAATCAAGTCGTTGCATGCCAAAAAATGCATGTTGAACAAGTTATTAATGAACACACATTTAGAACTTTTAAGCAGCCTTCACCCTTCACAAACCAAGAATGTGTTATCAGAATTGGATTCTCAAATCAATAGAAAAATTTTTCTAAAAATGAAATCCCAAACCAAAAAGATTGATTCATTAGTAAAATCACAGTTGAATAAAGATACAGTAAATTGTAGTCACGTATTTCATCCAAGATTTATAAATAAAACGAACATAGAGTTCTCTGAACAAGAAACCAATCTTTTGAACAAAGGATTAAATTATAATTTTCCCAATGATAAGAAAAATAGCTTGATATCAGAACTACTAAATGCAGAAACAGCTGTAAAATATTTAAACAACAATGACGCACGTGATACGGCAAGAGTAATGATCACAAACAAAATGAAAAAAGCTGTCTTAAATCCAAACATTAGAAAATCATACTTGACAAAATATAAACCTTTAAAACAAGTCGCTGCCAACATTAGGGACAAGTTAGAACAAAACAATGCCGTTATCACAAAAGCTGATAAGGGAAACTGCATTGTTATCCTCAGTAAAACTGAATACGTAAACAAAATTTGTGAATTCATCACAGCCAATAACATTGACACATTAAACTGTGACCCTACTGCTACCTACTCCAAAGAAATAAATAAATTGATATCCTCGTCAACAAATCTTTTGTCTAAAGATGAAATAAAGCAATGCAAAGTTACTAGACCCCAGGCTCCCATCCTTAGAGGACTACCGAAGATCCACAAACCTGACACGCCCATCAGACCACTAGTAAATTTCAGACCCTCACCAGCCTATAAAATTGCTCAAAAACTTGACAAAATAATTAGGAAAGAGACCGCCTTAGATAACGACCATAGTGTTAAGAACACAGTTGATGTAGTAAACCAACTCTGTAAAATTAAACTAAAGGGTTCTTATACTTTAGCCTCATTTGACGTAGTGAATTTATTCACAAACGTACCCATTGATGAAACCATCGACATACTTGAATCTAATCTAGATAAAAACTCCTCCTTATCAACCGAGGCTAAAAATGAGTTAGTTAATCTCACTAAAATAGTCCTCAAACAAAACTATTTCACGTTTGAAAATAAATACTACACACAAAACGAAGGTTTAGCTATGGGCTCTCCACTTTCAAGCGTCCTTTCAGAACTGTTTCTAAACAATATAGAAAATAAATTTCTATGGTCAGATTCCAACAAACAAAAAGATAAAATAGTTCACTACAGCCGATATGTGGATGACACATTAATCTTATTCAATGGTAATGAAAGGCAGATAAAGATACTTGGAAATTATTTGAACAATGTCCACCATAAACTAAAATTCACCCTCGAAACCGAAGCTAACAAATCAATTAATTTCTTAGACGTAACAATAACAAGAACTGATCACATCATGGAATTCAAAATCTACAGAAAACCAACAACAACTGACCAGACCATCCATTCGTCATCACACCATCCTTTCAACCACAAGACAGCTGCTTACAATAGTTTCGTTCACAGACTATTATCCATACCCCTTACCACAGAAAACTACAACAATGAAATAAACATTTTGAAGCACATTGCCGTTGCCAATGGATATGAAAGCTCTCTCATTGATAAACTTATCAGAAAATAGAAAAATAAAACAAAAGAGATTCTAGAACCCAGAAACAAAAAGTATGTATGTGCTGAATTTGGAGTAGTACTCAATAACACCTTGAGAAAAGAAATGGCAAAGAACGATGTACACGTTGCATACAAAACATCAAACAAATTATCTACTATGCTTAAGGAAAAAAATAAAACACATTCTGATAAAGTAAACAGCACAGGTATTTACAAAATGACATGTAACGATTGCCCGAGCTTTTACATCGGCCAAACTGCTCGCTCTTTCGCTACTAGGTTTAAAGAACACCTACCCAAAAAGAACTCGAAATCAGCATTCGCCAACCACATAATTAACGCAAACCACAACTACACGGACATACATAGTAATCTAGAAATTATGCATTTATGTACTAAAGGCAGATACATGGACACAATAGAGGAGTTCGAAATATACAAGGCATCCAAAGAACACCCTGACCATATATTGAACGAACAAATTTCATTCAGATCTAATATCATCTACAATACTGCCATTCATTTAAACCAAAACAAAACTGGTCCTGATAAAGGAGTTGGTGGGGAGGGGTAACAGCTGATGCTTGGACACACGACAGCAGTCATGACGCAACATCCATCGGCGCCTGTCTCGTGTGTTCGTTACTTGGCCAAGTTCGTAAATTCGTGTTTTTTAAATGTTTTTCGTGTATTATGTGTATATAGACATATTCATTTCGACAAGTTCATCTATTAATGAATGCTGTTTTATCTAACGTTCTGCCAACAACCTGATGATGTACCCTAGTGGTATGAAACAGCTGTAGTTGTACTAACTACACACGGATCGTTCGACGCAAAAAGGTAAAATAAACCATTTTTATATTGCAATTTACGATCCAGAGGCTAACCCATCATGAGATCGGAAACATACTTGAGACTAGCAAGGAAGAGCTCGAGCGGTGAGCACTGTGCAAAAATTCCTATCGCACAGGGCACAGTGTGTTCCCCCACCGTGAGCGTTGTAAGTTAGTACATGATGGGGAGGGGGGTGTTGGACTTTGCTCCAGCTACTAGTGCTAGACACCACTTGAATGTACCTAACTACCTTTTAGCGAATGTCCCATATAGGGAATAAGCTATTTTCTCTTTTGCTCAAGGCCCAAGAAAAATGTGTAGTAGACATAGTTGATTCACAATTACAGGTTTCTGGAATGCTAAATTACATTGATCCGTTTGTGATATGTTAAAATGTAATAAAATGTTCAAAAGTTATTAATTTTATCTTTTAATTCCAGGTAGGCTATACAAATTATTCAATTTTACAATTAATTGTTTTTAATTATTTGCAGTTTAAAGAACATCTTACAAAACTTGAATCTACAGTCTCTGCTACCATCCTGACTATTATCAATGAATACAAAACCTTATAAGAAGCGAAACCGCCATATTAAAATAGGCGACGCTACGAAGATTGCCGCCAGCGGCAGCTCACAAAAATTCATGTAGGAAGCGCTAGCGTTTCCAGCCAAGTCTTTGTGAACTACCGCTAGCGGCAATCTTCGTAGCGTCGCTTCTTTTAATATAACGGTTTCGCTTCTTATATAGTTCTGTTTTAATTGCTATTATTGGTTAAAAAGCCCACACTTTTCGTAAGATAGTTTGTCAACTATTCAGGCACAATATTAAGTAAAAACTATTTGTTTGAATGCTCCGTCTTATCTCTACTCAGTGTAAGTCTGGCTAGTACCACATTTATTTCATGACCAAGTATGATTATTAATAGTGTCTAACATTCATCGGCTTACTTACATTCCAGCTCTCATGCCTTCTGTTATTTGATTTCCAAACATTAGTCTTCCTTCCTCATCTTGAAGTTCTTTTATGACCTTGTCTTTGGTTCTCTTCATGAACTGAAATTACCAAATAAAAACATAATAAGTTAACTACAGCACACAAAAAGCTACAAGTGAATAGAAATACTTAGGAATTCTAAATGGAATCCGCCTACCTGACATTTTTTAATATTATTCAGGCTAAAGCCCAAGATGTTAACCTTATTGAAGAATAAATTCAGCCAACATATTTCTCATGGATTTTAAGACTAGCCTACCGGTAACGAATCCTGTATGAAAAATAAAATCACATACCTAATTGAGCGGAGCGAGCGAAGCTCTTATACGTCGACTCTTATGCATTTCGTAATACGCAAACTCCTCCTAGACGGCTGAATCGATCGTTTTCAAATTTTGCATGGTGATAAATACCATATCGGTGAGTGCCAACATCTATATTGTGTTAAAAAAGTCTCTCAGGAATCTGCCCCACTGGGTCTCAAAGTTTTAATGTAATCCTTATGGAAGCAGTATTTGACACATAAACAAAGACATATGATCAGCTGTTGACGTTTAAATGCAGTAGATAAAGAAATAGCTGTTAGCATTATTCCACAGATATTAGAACAGAAACGGTGGATCATAAATATAATCAAATGACGACACTAGCTTGAAGTCCGTGACGTATGAAGTGGTGAAGGAAGTAGTAAAGGTGATCAGTCTGGAATGTGGAAACTGTTTATGACGATTAAATCGATTAGATTAAGGTATCTGCATTTCTAAAATTCTATGGGAAGGGAGGAAAACAGGTCCGCGACGTAGGAAGTGGTGAAGGAAGTAGTAAAGGCGAGCAGTCAGGAGTGTGAAAACTGTTAATGACGATTAGATTAAGGTATTTGCATTACTAAAATTAAATGGCAAGGGAGGAAAACAGGTCCGCGACGTAAAAGTGGTGAAGGAAGTTGTAAAGGCGAGCAGTCTGGAGTTTGGAAACTGTTTATGACGATTATATTAAGGCATCTGAAATCCTAAAATTCTATGGGAAGGGAGGAAAACAGGTCCGTGACGTAGAAAGTGATGAAGGAAGTAGTAAAGGCAAGCAGTCTGGAGTGTGGAAACTGTTTATGACGATTAGATTAAGGTATCTGCATTCCTAAAATTCTATGGGAAGGGAGGAAAACAGGTCCTTAACGTAGAAAGTGGTGAAGGAAGTAGTAAAGGCAAGCAGTCTGGAGTGTGGGAACTGTTTATGACGATTAGATTAAGGTATCTGCAATTCTAAAATGCTATAGAAGGGAAAGAAACAGGTCCGCGACGTAGGAAGTGGCGAAGGAAGTAGTAAAGGCGAGCTTTTCGGGGTGCGGGATCTGTTTTTTGACCATTAGATTAAGGTATTTGCAATCTTATGGTGATATGGGAAGGGAGGGAAACAGGTTCGTGACGCAGGAAGTGGTGAAGGAAGTAGTCAAAGCGAGCTGTCCGGTGTGTGGGAACTGTTTATGAAGATTAGATTAAGGTATCTGCAATCCTAAAATACTACGGAAAGGAAGGGAAACAGGTCCGCGATGTAGGAAGTGGTGAAGGCGAGTTGTTTGGAGTGTGGGATCTGTTTATGACGATTAGATTTAGGTATCTACAACCTTAAAATGTTATGGGAAGAGAGGGAAACAGATCCGCGACGTAGGAAGAGGTGAAAGAAGTAGTAAGGTGAGCAGTGTGGAGTGTGGGAGCTGGAAACCTTTTGTTGCTGTTTTAATGTATCTGCAATGCTGAAATGCCATGAAAAGGGATGGAAGCATGCCCACGACATGGGAAATGGTGAAATAAGTAGTAAAGGCTAGCAGTACGGAGTGTGAGAATGTTTGTGGCAATTAGATTATCGCATCTAAAATACTAAAATGCTATGGAAAGTGATGAATACAGGTCCACGACGTAGGAAGTAGTACAGTATGAGCATCAGCATAGTGTGAGATCCGTCTGTGGCAGTTAGATTAATGTATCTTCAATACTAAAATGCTATGAGAAGGGAAGGAAACAGGCCCCACGACGTAGGAAGTGGTGAAGGAAGTTAGTAAAGGCTGGCAGTGCAGAGTGGGGGAACCGTTTGGGCAGATAGATAAATTAATCTGTAATACTTAAATGCTATGAGAAAGGAAGGAAACAGGTCTATGACGTATTAAATGGTGAAGTAAGTAGTAAGGCTAACAGTGCAGAGTGTGGGAACTGTCTTTGGCAATTACATTAATGTATGTGCAATCCTAAAATGCTATGGGAAGAGAGGGAAACAGGTCCACGACGTAGGGTGGGGTGAAGGAAGTAGTAAAGGTGAGCAGTGTTGAGTTTGGTAATGGATTAATGTATCTGCAATGCTAAAATGCTACGGGAAGAGACTGTAGACTGTAGAATGATCACAAAGCACGAATCGATACATTTTTTCGATACATGCAATCGTTTACAATCGAAATTTACAACTGAGTTGACAACAGCTGGTTTTTACTCCATAGTGGCTAAAAACTATTTTTACTCTCTAAATATTAAAAATGCTACTTTAGACTCGCAATGCATGCATTAAAAACTACTGTTTTTACTGCAGTATGACAAAAACAATAATAATATGAACCCTTGATGACTCCGCTCAATTTTGTGGATGCCTCTGCGAACGCCACCTAGTTAACTTAAAGTTACGATACGTATTTCACTTTTATGTTTGGTCAGTTAACTGAAAGGTTTCTTACCTGTATTAAAGCTATCAAAATAAAGTGTGGCTTAGCTTATTGTTTAGCATTCTTGGATTTGGGAATAAAGTGTGTGTGTATTTTAATATCCACAAAAATATGAGGGTCTTGGACCGCTTTCCTAAAATTTCTAGTTCTATACTGGAACCCTAAAAATATAGGCCTATCTCGAGTGTAAGCCTACACCAAAACAAATTATCAGAGATGTACGATATTGTGGTTTCATGCAGTAAAATCCATGTAAATGTTAGGAGCCATTACTATTTTACTCTCCATTTGGTTAGATAGCCTATTACCAGTAATGTAAAGGATAGGCCTACTAAAGACAGTCTATATCTTCCACATCAACACTGATTGACATAAAGTATTGCCCTTGTGTCATTGTGTGAAAAAAACTAGATGGTCGAGTCTATGAAACTTAAAATGTAAGTTAGGACCTTAATAGCCTAGTTGGACAAAAACCCTTAACTTAGGTTATATTTCTTGGATGAGGACAATTGCCTCTATGGATCAAGCATTCATATCCCTACCCCGGCTAAAACATTGATGTTTATAGATTTTTGTCTGCTCTCTGTACTGCAACAGCACAATTCAGTCATAGAAAACATCGATATTTCAATACTTGGCCAAAAACATCGACTATTAATGCTCATCCCTCTAGTCAACTAGTAGGATAGGCCTAGCCTAGCTCAAAACAGGCTGCAATTGCTAGCTTTCACTTTGGCTTTTCTTTACCCAAAGGCTTAATCTTGGATGTAGGGATTTTTTACATGAAATTACAACGCGTAAATATCAGAGAAAGTGATATATTGTATAATAGAGTAAGTTCATTAGGCACTTCAGTTTTAGCAAAAGTTAAGGAACTTTAGGTTAACTTGTGGTGAGTCTTACCTTCATCTCCAAAATGCCTTTGGAGAGTTTTGTTTTATTCATTTCTCTGGCCGTCATTGTTGTTTTATTAAATCCAATTTAAATAAAAAAGAAACTGTTTTTAAAATTAACTTGCAAACTGTAAACTTAACCTAAACACTATGTCAAACGCATGCAATCATGCAATCAAGCAACGGGTCTGACTTAGGGGAGGTACAAATGAGGCATTTAGTTCAAAATTCCTCCGTGAACAGCGCTGTAGTAGAGAGCACTTTGGCAATAAAGGTTTACTAATCGCAAAAATACTTCTGTTCATAAAATAAAATTATAAATGCCTCAAATTCAATTTTACTATTTTTAATTATAAAATTAAACTATCATAACCTAACCGAACTAACCAAACTTGCTGATAAAGAAATAATATAACAAAAGTTTAGTAATCGGAAAAATAATTCTGTTTATTAAATAAAACTAGAAATTGCTCAATTAAAATTTTATAATGACTTAATAATAAAATTAAACTGTAATAACCAAACCAAACCAACCAAACTTGCTGATAATAAAAAAATCTTGGACAAAAAGTTAAGGCTACCAGCGGGACTCGAACCCGGGACCTACAGTATACCAGCCCGGCACGCTATCCATTGGACCACCGAGGCCGATGGACATCGAACGTTTTGTTACGGTAATGGCGTTCCCTCAGCTAATAAGAAGCCCTCAGCTGTCATCGTAGCCTCTTCTATACCTCCCCTGAGTAAATACCTCAAGCAACAAGCAACAGACGACAACAGAACAACAGAACTGCAGACGGGCAAAGGCTCAAAGGCAGAACAAAAACATGTCTCAGGAAAAAAATCAAACAATAGAGAAGGCAGGCGTTTAACAATCCTTGTTGTACTATGTTGCCATTTTAGTAAAAATGTTAAATAATTATCAAGGAAATTAGATTAAACATATTTTTATATTGTAAACTAAGGTTCAACAAATCTGTTTATTATCAAAAAGCTAAACATCTTATTCTATCATACATCTTTCTTCATTGAAAAAAAATTGCATTATGGAGTGAAATCAAATTAGTAAAACTATTTAAACATTTTTAGAGACATCGCAATAGGTAAAGCAAATTTGAATAAATTTGTACTTCCCTGACCATACATATTACCATACTTATATAATGTTACTCAAAATCCTGTTTTCATACAGGGTGTTTAAAAACAACTTTACAACTTCACCATGCATCCTTCCATTTTTGAAGTAACAATAGTTTTCTTAAAAACCCCACATGAAAGAACGGCTAAACAAGTTTTTTTTATTTAATTTATTTATTTATTTATTTATTTGACGGTAACAACCATTTACAATAATATGCTAATTGCTACAAATTCTAACCAAACAATACATATGAAAAATTTGATGGCTAACACATATTTTTACAATAGATATTAGTATGTATGTAGTGTTATAGTACATGCTTAACTACACAAAAGATAGATTGTTGCTTAATGGCTACAATTAGAAAATTTAACAAAGTGATGATTGCAAAATACATATAACAAGACAGACAAAATAATCGAGAATTGACAACAATGACATTACCTAATAACACAGCCATAGTGATACATGCAATAATGTTGAACAAAACAAAAGAGAAAAACATTGATAAAGCGACTGACATTTACTAAATACATGTCTCCAGTGACTAGGATTTCCACAACAGCTCATTTACAGTGACTTTGAAAGACTTATGACTAGAATTGAAGAAGTCAACTTGTGGTGCAACTACATTCCCTAGTCTTTGGATGCGGACCATAGTGGAGTTTTGCGCATAGTTTGTACTGGAGTGCTGTCTACTAAAGAGGTCCCTGGATCTAGTTGCCTTTGGTACGTGGAAGTTTATCCTGCCGAACAGTCCACTGCAATCCACCAGTCCAGGTAAAGGTAAAGGTAAAGGTAAAGTCCACTTAAAATCTTGTAAAGGAACAATACATCCTGAGTTTCACGTCTGAGGCCCTATTTTTGAAATGGTTGACTGTTGAGTTGAGTGTCGAGTCATTCTATTTCCAATCGTTTCGTATTTTTGAAACGGTTGACGGTGGACTTATACAACCAAAACTACTCAACACCTATCGAGCTGTTGAGTGGAGGTTGACTGCACTTTCTTCTTCCTCTCTTTCGGCAAAAAATTACTCTTTTTGAGACGACGCCATATTGTTTTGTTATTGCTTTAATTTACTAATTGCGATTTAGAGGTTATGTATTTGTTGTCAATGTATTAGCACCCAATTATGCGATTGTTTTCTGTAGAATAATCGCATTTTAATTTTATTTACTGTGTCAATACTAGACTATTTAATCAAGGGTTTTATTCTTGTTGGAATGTTTGAAATAGACTAGGCATACTAATTGAACTTATTATAAGATAATTAATTGTTATTAGACCTATGATTTATTAAGGATTGTGGTAGAGAGAAACAATATCATAGTTTGTTTGAATACCATTCGCCTAATAAAGGGATCAAATTAATTTGTTACGATATGCTTTCAGTGCAATGGCAAATAGCCGCTTTAACCTAAATAAAAAACAATTAAAAATATTATAAAACAACCAGATGAAGGAAACTAAAATAAGGTGATGTGTTCCGAAATAGAGACGAAGAAAGCAAATAATAATGTATTTAGGATGAGTGTAGGACCTAAAGTAAAGTGCAGCCTATGCCTAAACTTTTAATTAGCTACACCCTAAAACAAACATCCATAGTAAATTTTATTTTTTATACTTAAGTTTATTACTTTATTTAGTTTACTTTAGTTAATTACTTAAGTTAAGGTACTTTGCAATCACTAAGATTAAGCAAGACATAACCTCAATCTCAATCTCTCAAGAACGGAGTTGACAGTTTACCTCAGTGTCTCGAAATATGGCAGATTGAGATTAGCTGCCAGATTTTAGAGAGTAAGAAGAGGTTAAATCGCGAGCGTTTCAGGGCAGGAATTGGACTAGCCTACTGCGCATGCGCAAACCGTAAAATTGAGCTGATCTCAAATGAACGACTCTCACACAATTGAAGCAAAAGAGTTGTTTACTGTTCTCGTTCTGTCGTTCTGTCATCATCTCTCTGCCCCTGCCGTGCCCCAGCGATTGTAGTTTTCAAAGTCTTTAAGCTGTGTTTTTTTTTTTAAATAATTTGAGGTTTTATCGAAGTATCGTATATGTTTTGAAGTCGGATTTAAGATTTAAGTGTATAAAAGAGTGTTTATTGTTATGCGTTCTACCGTGCCATCCCCGTGCACCCTTGTAAGTTAAAGTTAGTTTTTATACTGTAGGCCTAGTCTTTAAAAGTGTTTGTTGTGTTTTGTTCCAAGTGTTGTCCAAATAAAACAAGGATACAGTTTCTTAACTGGGCTACACTAATAACGATTGAAACTATCGATTCGATTAGTAAACTGCGATTTTTTCACCATCAACAAGTTAGGTTAGGTTATGACAGATTAATTTTATAATAGACATTATATTTTAAGATATCGATTATTAATCAAGATTTCAATTCGATAGTTCCAATCGATATTAGCGTAGCCCAGTTAAGAAACTGTTGTACCCCTGTAGGGTCACACAGTTAGGACTACAGTACCGACATTTCCCATAAACATTGCAAAAGGACAAATCTTATAATTATATAACTGTCTAGGCTGTGTGGTAAAAGGCACTTAAAAATAAGTTACCAAGCGGTGTAACTTTTGTATTAGAAACCCTTGGGTGAGTTGTATAAAGGCCTACTAATCTGTAGGTTTGACACATTTAAACCTATAGCCTGTAAACCATTATCTGTTTGGAAAAAAGTCTATGCCGTAGACTAAATATGGTCCTTAAGCCAATTAAATGTGTAGGCTAGGCTAACTAACTAACATTTAAATAACTTAGGCCTTGGCTAGGCTTTGCATTACCCTGGCGTAGGACGACCGTGAAGACAGCTATCGCCAGCTGTCGACCCTACATTTTTTCCCCTCCCACAACGACTTCCCCTCTTCTCCCTCTCGACCAATCAGATACCGCCTAGCTTAGAGTAGTACAGTCGATGTTCAAAAAAGAGACCTCGCATATGCAACTACCTACTACGGATAATTTACAGATTTCCAAACCAAAACTAATTCGCTATACTTATTTATTAAGTAGTGAATATACTTAAATAATATATGTATTACGACAAAGTATACTAGTGGAAAATTATATAGTTATTTACTTTTATCGCAATATACATATATTACCTAAATAATGTATAAACTCGTTTCTATCTAAAGCTACTGTTTGAAATATAAAAGTAACTATAAAAACTCAGTATAAATAAATTTTTTATTTCAAAATCTCAATATACACTATATTATTATATATTATAATTATATTAATTATATACATTAATTATATACATATATATAGAGGTAGGTCTATATGTAAGCTTTAATTGTAAATATGTAAATTATAACCTAAAAGTGTACATATGTTATAACAAAATAAAAAGTGGTGGAAAATAGGTCAAAGTTCCCCTAATCTCTTCCATACCGCTTATGCTGAAAAATCCAGTCAGCCTTCGACGGGTTATACAATTATGTTCCTTAACAATTCCCAAACTTTTTATTGCTGAAATTAGTTAAATTACATGTAACCTTAAGGTGGACATATGTGATAAGACAATAAAAGTGGTGGAAAAAAGGTTAAAGTTCTCCTAACCATTTCCATACCGCGTACTCTGAAAAATCCAGTCAACTTTCGACGGGTTATGAAATTATGTTCCTTATCAATACCCAAACTTTTTATTGCTGAAATTAGTTTAGGTACATGTAACCTAAAAGTGTACATATGTTATAACAAAATAAAAGTGGTGGAAAATAGGTTAAAGTTCCCCTAACCATTTACTTACCATTCAATCTGTAGAACTCACTCAACTTTCGACGGGTAATAAAATAATCTTCCTTATCAATTCCCAAACTTTTTATTGCTGAAATTAGTTGAGGTACATGTAACCTAAAAGTGTACATATGTTATAACAAAATAAAAGTGGTGGAAAATAGGTTAAAGTTACCCTAATCATTTATATACCGCTCACTCTGGAAAAACGAGAAAACTTTCGACGGATAATAAAATTATGTTACATATCAATTCCCAAACTTTTTATTGCTGAAATTAGTTGAGTTACATGTAATCTAAAAGTGTACATATGTTATAACAAATTAAAATTGGTGGAAAATAGGTTAAAGTTGCCCTAACCATTTCCATACCACGTACGCTGAAAAATCTAGTCAACTTTCAACGGATAATAAAATTATGTTACATATCAATTCCCAAACTTTTTATTGCTGAAATTAGTTGAGGTACATGTAACCTAAAAGTGTACATATGTTATAACAAAATAAAAGTGGTGGAAAATAGGTTAAAGTTACCCTAACTATTTTCATACTGCGTACGCTGAAAAATCCAGTCAACCTTCGACGGATATTAAAATTATGTTCCTTATCAATTCCCAAACGTTTTATTGTTGAAATTAGTCAAAGTACATGTAACCTTAATGTGGACATATGTGATAAGACAATAAAAGTGGTGGAAAATAGGTTAAAGTTCTCCTAACCATTTCCATACCGCGTACGCTGAAAAATCCAGTCAACTTTCGACGGGTAATAAAATTATGTTTCTTATCAATTCCCAAACTTTTTATTGCTGAAATTAGTTGAGTTACATGTAATCTAAACGTGTACATATGTTATAACAAAATAAAAGTGGTGGAAAATAGGTTTAAGTTCCCCTAACCATTTACTTACCATTCAATCTGTAGAACTCACTCAACTTTCGACGGGTAATAAAATAATGTTCCTTATCAATTCCCAAACTTTTTATTGCTGAAATTAGTTGAGGTACATGTAACCTAAAAGTGTACATATGTTATAACAAAATAAAAGTGGTGGAAAATAGGTTAAAGTTACCCTAATCATTTATATACCGCTCACTCTGGAAAATCGAGAAAACATTCGACGGATAATAAAATTATGTTACATATCAATTCCCAAACTTTTTATTGCTGAAATAAACGACAAGGTTTTATTTTTTTATTGCTTTATTGCTTTATTGCTTGACGACGACGACGACGACGACGACGACGACGACGACGACAACGACGGTTTTTATGTCAGCTTGGTGGTTGAGTGATTATAGTACTGCTGTACTCGCCTTGTAATCAGAAGGTAGCTGGTTTGATTCTATGTTACTTTGTTTGTATTACCCGTCACTAGTTTGGTATTACTAATTTAATTAATCTTTGTCACAGGTGTACGAGGCTGCTGGGCTGGCCAATGCTGACAGTTTTATCCGACAGTTCCCTGATGGCTACAGTACCATTCTGGGGGAGAGAGGAGTTACCGTGTCTGGGGGCCAGAAACAGAGGATAGCTATCGCCCGCGCTCTACTGAAAATCCCATCCATCCTCATACTAGACGAGGCTACCAGGTCAGTTGCAAGGGAATGACTTGATCGTAAAACATGTTAAAATGTAACATGTAAAAATGTAACATGTGGAAATATAAGAAGTTAAAATGTAACATGTTAAAATGTACGGTGTTAAAATGTAACATTTTAAAATGTAACATGCTTAAATGTAACGTGTTAAAATGTAACATATTAAAATGTAACATGTAAAATTGTAACATGTTAAATTGTAACCTTTTAAAATGTAACATGCTTAAAGGTAACTTGTTAAAATGTAACATATTAAAAACGTTATGAGTACTGGTATGAGTAAAAGTTTTTATGTCAGCTTGGTGGTTGAGTGATTATAGTACTGCTGTAATCAGAAGGTAGCTGGTTTGATTCTATGTTACTTTGTTTGTATTACCCGTCACTAGTTTGGTATTACTAATTTAATTAATCTTTGTCACAGGTGTACGAGGCTGCTGGGCTGGCCAATGCTGACAGTTTTATCCGACAGTTCCCTGATGGCTACAGTACCATTCTGGGGGAGAGAGGAGTTACCGTGTCTGGGGGCCAGAAACAGAGGATAGCTATCGCCCGCGCTCTACTGAAAATCCCATCCATCCTCATACTAGACGAGGCTACCAGGTCAGTTGCAAGGGAATGACTTGATCGTAAAACATGTTAAAATGTAACATGTAAAAATGTAACATGTGGAAATATAAGAAGTTAAAATGTAACATGTTAAAATGTACGGTGTTAAAATGTAACATTTTAAAATGTAACATGTAAAAATGTAACATGTAAAATTGTAACCTTTTAAAATGTAACATGCTTAAAGGTAACTTGTTAAAATGTAACATATTAAAAACGTTATGAGTACTGGTATGAGTAAAAGTTTTTATGTCAGCTTGGTGGTTGAGTGATTATAGTACTGCTGTAATCAGAAGGTAGCTGGTTTGATTCTATGTTACTTTGTTTGTATTACCCGTCACTAGTTTGGTATTACTAATTTAATTAATCTTTGTCACAGGTGTACGAGGCTGCTGGGCTGGCCAATGCTGACAGTTTTATCCGACAGTTCCCTGATGGCTACAGTACCATTCTGGGGGAGAAAGGAGTTACCGTGTCTGGGGGCCAGAAACAGAGGATAGCTATCGCCCGCGCTCTACTGAAAATCCCATCCATCCTCATACTAGACGAGGCTACCAGGTCAGTTGCAAGGGAATGACTTGATCGTAAAACATGTTAAAATGTAACATGTAAAAATGTAACATGTGGAAATATAAGAAGTTAAAATGTAACATGTTAAAATGTAACGTGTTAAAATGTAACATTTTAAAATGTAACATGCTTAAATGTAACATGTTAAAATGTAACATATTAAAATGTAACATGTAAAAATGTAACATGTAAAATTGTAACCTTTTAAAATGTAACATGCTTAAAGGTAACTTGTTAAAATGTAACATATTAAAAACGTTATGAGTACTGGTATGAGTAAAAGTTTTTATGTCAGCTTGGTGGTTGAGTGATTATAGTACTGCTTTACTCGCCTTGTAATTAGAAGGTAGCTGGTTTGATTCTATGTTACTTTGTTTGTATTACCTGTCACTAGTTTGGCATTACTAATTTAATTAATCTTTGTCACAGGTGTACGAGGCTGCTGGGCTGGCCAATGCTGACAGTTTTATCCGACAGTTCCCTGATGGCTACAGTACCATTCTGGGGGAGAGAGGAGTTACCGTGTCTGGGGGCCAGAAACAGAGGATAGCTATCGCCCGCGCTCTACTGAAAATCCCATCCATCCTCATACTAGACGAGGCTACCAGGTCAGTTGCAAGGGAATGACTTGATCGTAAAACATGTTAAAATGTAACATGTAAAAATGTAACATGTGGAAATATAAGAAGTTAAAATGTAACATGTTAAAATGTAACGTGTTAAAATGTAACATTTTAAAATGTAACATGCTTAAATGTAACGTGTTAAAATGTAACATATTAAAATGTAACATGTAAAAATGTAACATGTAAAATTGTAACCGTTTAAAATGTAACATGCTTAAAGGTAACTTGTTAAAATGTAACATATTAAAAACGTTATGAGTACTGGTATGAGTAAAAGTTTTTATGTCAGCTTGGTGGTTGAGTGATTATAGTACTGCTGTAATCAGAAGGTAGCTGGTTTGATTCTATGTTACTTTGTTTGTATTACCCGTCACTAGTTTGGTATTACTAATTTAATTAATCTTTGTCACAGGTGTACGAGGCTGCTGGGCTGGCCAATGCTGACAGTTTTATCCGACAGTTCCCTGATGGCTACAGTACCATTCTGGGGGAGAGAGGAGTTACCGTGTCTGGGGGCCAGAAACAGAGGATAGCTATCGCCGCTACAAGCGCTCTTAGCGCTCTACTGAAAATCCCATCCATCCTCATACTAGACGAGGCTACCAGGTCAGTTGCAAGGGAATGACTTGATCGTAAAACATGTTAAAATGTAACATGTAAAAATGTAACATGTGGAAATATAAGAAGTTAAAATGTAACATGTTAAAATGTACGGTGTTAAAATGTAACATTTTAAAATGTAACATGCTTAAATGTAACGTGTTAAAATGTAACATATTAAAATGTAACATGTAAAAATGTAACATGTAAAATTGTAACCTTTTAAAATGTAACATGCTTAAAGGTAACTTGTTAAAATGTAACACATTAAAAACGTTATGAGTACTGGTATGAGTAAAAGTTTTTATGTCAGCTTGGTGGTTGAGTGATTATAGTACTGCTGTAATCAGAAGGTAGCTGGTTTGATTCTATGTTACTTTGTTTGTATTACCCGTCACTAGTTTGGTATTACTAATTTAATTAATCTTTGTCACAGGTGTACGAGGCTGCTGGGCTGGCCAATGCTGACAGTTTTATCCGACAGTTCCCTGATGGCTACAGTACCATTCTGGGGGAGAGAGGAGTTACCGTGTCTGGGGGCCAGAAACAGAGGATAGCTATCGCCCGCGCTCTACTGAAAATCCCATCCATCCTCATACTAGACGAGGCTACCAGGTCAGTTGCAAGGGAATGACTTGATCGTAAAACATGTTAAAATGTAACATGTAAAAATGTAACATGTGGAAATATAAGAAGTTAAAATGTAACATGTTAAAATGTACGGTGTTAAAATGTAACATTTTAAAATGTAACATGCTTAAATGTAACGTGTTAAAATGTAACATATTAAAATGTAACATGTAAAAATGTAACATGTTAAATTGTAACCTTTTAAAATGTAACATGCTTAAAGGTAACTTGTTAAAATGTAACATATTAAAAACGTTATGAGTACTGGTATGAGTAAAAGTTTTTATGTAAGCTTGGTGGTTGAGTGATTATAGTACTGCTGTAATCAGAAGGTAGCTGGTTTGATTCTATGTTACTTTGTTTGTATTACCTGTCACTAGTTTGGTATTACTAATTTAATTAATCTTTGTCACAGGTGTACGAGGCTGCTGGGCTGGCCAATGCTGACAGTTTTATCCGACAGTTCCCTGATGGCTACAGTACCATTCTGGGGGAGAGAGGAGTTACCGTGTCTGGGGGCCAGAAACAGAGGATAGCTATCGCCCGCGCTCTACTGAAAATCCCATCCATCCTCATACTAGACGAGGCTACCAGGTCAGTTGCAAGGGAATGACTTGATCGTAAAACATGTTAAAATGTAACATGTAAAAATGTAACATGTGGAAATATAAGAAGTTAAAATGTAACATGTTAAAATGTACGGTGTTAAAATGTAACATTTTAAAATGTAACATGCTTAAATGTAACGTGTTAAAATGTAACATATTAAAATGTAACATGTAAAAATGTAACATGTAAAATTGTAACCTTTTAAAATGTAACATGCTTAAAGGTAACTTGTTAAAATGTAACACATTAAAAACGTTATGAGTACTGGTATGAGTAAAAGTTTTTATGTCAGCTTGGTGGTTGAGTGATTATAGTACTGCTTTACTCGCCTTGTAATTAGAAGGTAGCTGGTTTGATTCTATGTTACTTTGTTTGTATTACCTGTCACTAGTTTGGCATTACTAATTTAATTAATCTTTGTCACAGGTGTACGAGGCTGCTGGGCTGGCCAATGCTGACAGTTTTATCCGACAGTTCCCTGATGGCTACAGTACCATTCTGGG
Organism: Macrosteles quadrilineatus; assembly: GCF_028750875.1. Taxonomy (NCBI): domain Eukaryota; kingdom Metazoa; phylum Arthropoda; class Insecta; order Hemiptera; family Cicadellidae; genus Macrosteles; species Macrosteles quadrilineatus. The sequence goes on along the minus strand of NW_026542632.1, from coordinate 11,189 downwards.
GGAGAGAGGAGTTACCGTGTCTGGGGGCCAGAAACAGAGGATAGCTATCGCCCGCGCTCTACTGAAAATCCCATCCATCCTCATACTAGACGAGGCTACCAGGTCAGTTGCAAGGGAATGACTTGATCGTAAAACATGTTAAAATGTAACATGTAAAAATGTAACATGTGGAAATATAAGAAGTTAAAATGTAACATGTTAAAATGTAACGTGTTAAAATGTAACATTTTAAAATGTAACATGCTTAAATGTAACGTGTTAAAATGTAACATATTAAAATGTAACATGTAAAAATGTAACATGTAAAATTGTAACCTTTTAAAATGTAACATGCTTAAAGGTAACTTGTTAAAATGTAACATATTAAAAACGTTATGAGTACTGGTATGAGTAAAAGTTTTTATGTCAGCTTGGTGGTTGAGTGATTATAGTACTGCTGTAATCAGAAGGTAGCTGGTTTGATTCTATGTTACTTTGTTTGTATTACCCGTCACTAGTTTGGTATTACTAATTTAATTAATCTTTGTCACAGGTGTACGAGGCTGCTGGGCTGGCCAATGCTGACAGTTTTATCCGACAGTTCCCTGATGGCTACAGTACCATTCTGGGGGAGAGAGGAGTTACCGTGTCTGGGGGCCAGAAACAGAGGATAGCTATCGCCCGCGCTCTACTGAAAATCCCATCCATCCTCATACTAGACGAGGCTACCAGGTCAGTTGCAAGGGAATGACTTGATCGTAAAACATGTTAAAATGTAACATGTAAAAATGTAACATGTGGAAATATAAGAAGTTAAAATGTAACATGTTAAAATGTAACGTGTTAAAATGTAACATTTTAAAATGTAACATGCTTAAATGTAACATGTTAAAATGTAACATATTAAAATGTAACATGTAAAAATGTAACATGTAAAATTGTAACCTTTTAAAATGTAACATGCTTAAAGGTAACTTGTTAAAATGTAACATATTAAAAACGTTATGAGTACTGGTATGAGTAAAAGTTTTTATGTCAGCTTGGTGGTTGAGTGATTATAGTACTGCTTTACTCGCCTTGTAATTAGAAGGTAGCTGGTTTGATTCTATGTTACTTTGTTTGTATTACCTGTCACTAGTTTGGCATTACTAATTTAATTAATCTTTGTCACAGGTGTACGAGGCTGCTGGGCTGGCCAATGCTGACAGTTTTATCCGACAGTTCCCTGATGGCTACAGTACCATTCTGGGGGAGAGAGGAGTTACCGTGTCTGGGGGCCAGAAACAGAGGATAGCTATCGCCCGCGCTCTACTGAAAATCCCATCCATCCTCATACTAGACGAGGCTACCAGGTCAGTTGCAAGGGAATGACTTGATCGTAAAACATGTTAAAATGTAACATGTAAAAATGTAACATGTGGAAATATAAGAAGTTAAAATGTAACATGTTAAAATGTAACGTGTTAAAATGTAACATTTTAAAATGTAACATGCTTAAATGTAACGTGTTAAAATGTAACATATTAAAATGTAACATGTAAAAATGTAACATGTAAAATTGTAACCGTTTAAAATGTAACATGCTTAAAGGTAACTTGTTAAAATGTAACATATTAAAAACGTTATGAGTACTGGTATGAGTAAAAGTTTTTATGTCAGCTTGGTGGTTGAGTGATTATAGTACTGCTGTAATCAGAAGGTAGCTGGTTTGATTCTATGTTACTTTGTTTGTATTACCCGTCACTAGTTTGGTATTACTAATTTAATTAATCTTTGTCACAGGTGTACGAGGCTGCTGGGCTGGCCAATGCTGACAGTTTTATCCGACAGTTCCCTGATGGCTACAGTACCATTCTGGGGGAGAGAGGAGTTACCGTGTCTGGGGGCCAGAAACAGAGGATAGCTATCGCCGCTACAAGCGCTCTTAGCGCTCTACTGAAAATCCCATCCATCCTCATACTAGACGAGGCTACCAGGTCAGTTGCAAGGGAATGACTTGATCGTAAAACATGTTAAAATGTAACATGTAAAAATGTAACATGTGGAAATATAAGAAGTTAAAATGTAACATGTTAAAATGTACGGTGTTAAAATGTAACATTTTAAAATGTAACATGCTTAAATGTAACGTGTTAAAATGTAACATATTAAAATGTAACATGTAAAAATGTAACATGTAAAATTGTAACCTTTTAAAATGTAACATGCTTAAAGGTAACTTGTTAAAATGTAACACATTAAAAACGTTATGAGTACTGGTATGAGTAAAAGTTTTTATGTCAGCTTGGTGGTTGAGTGATTATAGTACTGCTGTAATCAGAAGGTAGCTGGTTTGATTCTATGTTACTTTGTTTGTATTACCCGTCACTAGTTTGGTATTACTAATTTAATTAATCTTTGTCACAGGTGTACGAGGCTGCTGGGCTGGCCAATGCTGACAGTTTTATCCGACAGTTCCCTGATGGCTACAGTACCATTCTGGGGGAGAGAGGAGTTACCGTGTCTGGGGGCCAGAAACAGAGGATAGCTATCGCCCGCGCTCTACTGAAAATCCCATCCATCCTCATACTAGACGAGGCTACCAGGTCAGTTGCAAGGGAATGACTTGATCGTAAAACATGTTAAAATGTAACATGTAAAAATGTAACATGTGGAAATATAAGAAGTTAAAATGTAACATGTTAAAATGTAACGTGTTAAAATGTAACATTTTAAAATGTAACATGCTTAAATGTAACGTGTTAAAATGTAACATATTAAAATGTAACATGTAAAAATGTAACATGTAAAATTGTAACCTTTTAAAATGTAACATGCTTAAAGGTAACTTGTTAAAATGTAACATATTAAAAACGTTATGAGTACTGGTATGAGTAAAAGTTTTTATGTCAGCTTGGTGGTTGAGTGATTATAGTACTGCTGTAATCAGAAGGTAGCTGGTTTGATTCTATGTTACTTTGTTTGTATTACCCGTCACTAGTTTGGTATTACTAATTTAATTAATCTTTGTCACAGGTGTACGAGGCTGCTGGGCTGGCCAATGCTGACAGTTTTATCCGACAGTTCCCTGATGGCTACAGTACCATTCTGGGGGAGAGAGGAGTTACCGTGTCTGGGGGCCAGAAACAGAGGATAGCTATCGCCCGCGCTCTACTGAAAATCCCATCCATCCTCATACTAGACGAGGCTACCAGGTCAGTTGCAAGGGAATGACTTGATCGTAAAACATGTTAAAATGTAACATGTAAAAATGTAACATGTGGAAATATAAGAAGTTAAAATGTAACATGTTAAAATGTACGGTGTTAAAATGTAACATTTTAAAATGTAACATGCTTAAATGTAACGTGTTAAAATGTAACATATTAAAATGTAACATGTAAAAATGTAACATGTTAAATTGTAACCTTTTAAAATGTAACATGCTTAAAGGTAACTTGTTAAAATGTAACATATTAAAAACGTTATGAGTACTGGTATGAGTAAAAGTTTTTATGTCAGCTTGGTGGTTGAGTGATTATAGTACTGCTGTAATCAGAAGGTAGCTGGTTTGATTCTATGTTACTTTGTTTGTATTACCCGTCACTAGTTTGGTATTACTAATTTAATTAATCTTTGTCACAGGTGTACGAGGCTGCTGGGCTGGCCAATGCTGACAGTTTTATCCGACAGTTCCCTGATGGCTACAGTACCATTCTGGGGGAGAGAGGAGTTACCGTGTCTGGGGGCCAGAAACAGAGGATAGCTATCGCCCGCGCTCTACTGAAAATCCCATCCATCCTCATACTAGACGAGGCTACCAGGTCAGTTGCAAGGGAATGACTTGATCGTAAAACATGTTAAAATGTAACATGTAAAAATGTAACATGTGGAAATATAAGAAGTTAAAATGTAACATGTTAAAATGTACGGTGTAAAATGTAACATTTTAAAATGTAACATGTAAAAATGTAACATGTAAAATTGTAACCTTTTAAAAATGTAACATGCTTAAAGGTAACTTGTTAAAATGTAACATATTAAAAACGTTATGAGTACTGGTATGAGTAAAAGTTTTTATGTCAGCTTGGTGGTTGAGTGTTTATAGTACTGCTGTAATCAGAAGGTAGCTGGTTTGATTCTATGTTACTTTGTTTGTATTACCCGTCACTAGTTTGGTATTACTAATTTAATTAATCTTTGTCACAGGTGTACGAGGCTGCTGGGCTGGCCAATGCTGACAGTTTTATCCGACAGTTCCCTGATGGCTACAGTACCATTCTGGGGGAGAGAGGAGTTACCGTGTCTGGGGGCCAGAAACAGAGGATAGCTATCGCCCGCGCTCTACTGAAAATCCATCCATCCTCATACTAGACGAGGCTACCAGGTCAGTTGCAAGGGAATGACTTGATCGTAAAACATGTTAAAATGTAACATGTAAAAATGTAACATGTGGAAATATAAGAAGTTAAAATGTAACATGTTAAAATGTACGGTGTTAAAATGTAACATTTTAAAATGTAACATGCTTAAATGTAACGTGTTAAAATGTAACATATTAAAATGTAACATGTAAAAATGTAACATGTAAAATTGTAACCTTTTAAAATGTAACATGCTTAAAGGTAACTTGTTAAAATGTAACACATTAAAAACGTTATGAGTACTGGTATGAGTAAAAGTTTTTATGTCAGCTTGGTGGTTGAGTGATTATAGTACTGCTTTACTCGCCTTGTAATTAGAAGGTAGCTGGTTTGATTCTATGTTACTTTGTTTGTATTACCTGTCACTAGTTTGGCATTACTAATTTAATTAATCTTTGTCACAGGTGTACGAGGCTGCTGGGCTGGCCAATGCTGACAGTTTTATCCGACAGTTCCCTGATGGCTACAGTACCAATTCTGGGGGAGAGAGGAGTTACCGTGTCTGGGGGCCAGAAACAGAGGATAGCTATCGCCCGCGCTCTACTGAAAATCCCATCCATCCTCATACTAGACGAGGCTACCAGGTCAGTTGCAAGGGAATGACTTGATCGTAAAACATGTTAAAATGTAACATGTGGAAATATAAGAAGTTAAAATGTAACATGTTAAAATGTAACGTGTTAAAATGTAACATTTTAAAATGTAACATGCTTAAATGTAACGTGTTAAAATGTAACATATTAAAATGTAACATGTAAAAATGTAACATGTAAAATTGTAACCTTTTAAAATGTAACATGCTTAAAGGTAACTTGTTAAAATGTAACATATTAAAAACGTTATGAGTACTGGTATGAGTAAAAGTTTTTATGTCAGCTTGGTGGTTGAGTGATTATAGTACTGCTGTAATCAGAAGGTAGCTGGTTTGATTCTATGTTACTTGTTTGTATTACCCGTCACTAGTTTGGTATTACTAATTTAATTAATCTTTGTCACAGGTGTACGAGGCTGCTGGGCTGGCCAATGCTGACAGTTTTATCCGACAGTTCCCTGATGGCTACAGTACCATTCTGGGGGAGAGAGGAGTTACCGTGTCTGGGGGCCAGAAACAGAGGATAGCTATCGCCCGCGCTCTACTGAAAATCCCATCCATCCTCATACTAGACGAGGCTACCAGGTCAGTTGCAAGGGAATGACTTGATCGTAAAACATGTTAAAATGTAACATGTAAAAATGTAACATGTGGAAATATAAGAAGTTAAAATGTAACATGTTAAAATGTAACGTGTTAAAATGTAACATTTTAAAATGTAACATGCTTAAATGTAACATGTTAAAATGTACATATTAAAATGTAACATGTAAAAATGTAACATGTAAAATTGTAACCTTTTAAAATGTAACATGCTTAAAAGGTAACTTGTTAAAATGTAACATATTAAAAACGTTATGAGTACTGGTATGAGTAAAAGTTTTTATGTCAGTCAGCTTGGTGGTTGAGTGATTATAGTACTGCTTTACTCGCCTTGTAATTAGAAGGTAGCTGGTTTGATTCTATGTTACTTTGTTTGTATTACCTGTCAGTTTGGCATTACTAATTTAATTAATCTTTGTCACAGGTGTACGAGGCTGCTGGGCTGGCCAATGCTGACAGTTTTATCCGACAGTTCCCTGATGGCTACAGTACCATTCTGGGGGAGAGAGGAGTTACCGTGTCTGGGGGCCAGAAACAGAGGATAGCTATCGCCCGCGCTCTACTGAAAATCCCATCCATCCTCATACTAGACGAGGCTACCAGGTCAGTTGCAAGGGAATGACTTGATCGTAAAACATGTTAAAATGTAACATGTAAAAATGTAACATGTGGAAATATAAGAAGTTAAAATGTAACATGTTAAAATGTAACGTGTTAAAATGTAACATTTTAAAATGTAACATGCTTAAATGTAACGTGTTAAAATGTAACATATTAAAATGTAACATGTAAAAATGTAACATGTAAAATTGTAACCGTTTAAAATGTAACATGCTTAAAGGTAACTTGTTAAAATGTAACATATTAAAAACGTTATGAGTACTGGTATGAGTAAAAGTTTTTATGTCAGCTTGGTGGTTGAGTGATTATAGTACTGCTGTAATCAGAAGGTAGCTGGTTTGATTCTATGTTACTTTGTTTGTATTACCCGTCACTAGTTTGGTATTACTAATTTAATTAATCTTTGTCACAGGTGTACGAGGCTGCTGGGCTGGCCAATGCTGACAGTTTTATCCGACAGTTCCCTGATGGCTACAGTACCATTCTGGGGGAGAGAGGAGTTACCGTGTCTGGGGGCCAGAAACAGAGGATAGCTATCGCCGCTACAAGCGCTCTTAGCGCTCTACTGAAAATCCCATCCATCCTCATACTAGACGAGGCTACCAGGTCAGTTGCAAGGGAATGACTTGATCGTAAAACATGTTAAAATGTAACATGTAAAAATGTAACATGTGGAAATATAAGAAGTTAAAATGTAACATGTTAAAATGTACGGTGTTAAAATGTAACATTTTAAAATGTAACATGCTTAAATGTAACGTGTTAAAATGTAACATATTAAAATGTAACATGTAAAAATGTAACATGTAAAATTGTAACCTTTTAAAATGTAACATGCTTAAAGGTAACTTGTTAAAATGTAACACATTAAAAACGTTATGAGTACTGGTATGAGTAAAAGTTTTTATGTCAGCTTGGTGGTTGAGTGATTATAGTACTGCTGTAATCAGAAGGTAGCTGGTTTGATTCTATGTTACTTTGTTTGTATTACCCGTCACTAGTTTGGTATTACTAATTTAATTAATCTTTGTCACAGGTGTACGAGGCTGCTGGGCTGGCCAATGCTGACAGTTTTATCCGACAGTTCCCTGATGGCTACAGTACCATTCTGGGGGAGAGAGGAGTTACCGTGTCTGGGGGCCAGAAACAGAGGATAGCTATCGCCCGCGCTCTACTGAAAATCCCATCCATCCTCATACTAGACGAGGCTACCAGGTCAGTTGCAAGGGAATGACTTGATCGTAAAACATGTTAAAATGTAACATGTAAAAATGTAACATGTGGAAATATAAGAAGTTAAAATGTAACATGTTAAAATGTAACGTGTTAAAATGTAACATTTTAAAATGTAACATGCTTAAATGTAACGTGTTAAAATGTAACATATTAAAATGTAACATGTAAAAATGTAACATGTAAAATTGTAACCTTTTAAAATGTAACATGCTTAAAGGTAACTTGTTAAAATGTAACATATTAAAAACGTTATGAGTACTGGTATGAGTAAAAGTTTTTATGTCAGCTTGGTGGTTGAGTGATTATAGTACTGCTGTAATCAGAAGGTAGCTGGTTTGATTCTATGTTACTTTGTTTGTATTACCCGTCACTAGTTTGGTATTACTAATTTAATTAATCTTTGTCACAGGTGTACGAGGCTGCTGGGCTGGCCAATGCTGACAGTTTTATCCGACAGTTCCCTGATGGCTACAGTACCATTCTGGGGGAGAGAGGAGTTACCGTGTCTGGGGGCCAGAAACAGAGGATAGCTATCGCCCGCGCTCTACTGAAAATCCCATCCATCCTCATACTAGACGAGGCTACCAGGTCAGTTGCAAGGGAATGACTTGATCGTAAAACATGTTAAAATGTAACATGTAAAAATGTAACATGTGGAAATATAAGAAGTTAAAATGTAACATGTTAAAATGTACGGTGTTAAAATGTAACATTTTAAAATGTAACATGCTTAAATGTAACGTGTTAAAATGTAACATATTAAAATGTAACATGTAAAAATGTAACATGTTAAATTGTAACCTTTTAAAATGTAACATGCTTAAAGGTAACTTGTTAAAATGTAACATATTAAAAACGTTATGAGTACTGGTATGAGTAAAAGTTTTTATGTCAGCTTGGTGGTTGAGTGATTATAGTACTGCTGTAATCAGAAGGTAGCTGGTTTGATTCTATGTTACTTTGTTTGTATTACCCGTCACTAGTTTGGTATTACTAATTTAATTAATCTTTGTCACAGGTGTACGAGGCTGCTGGGCTGGCCAATGCTGACAGTTTTATCCGACAGTTCCCTGATGGCTACAGTACCATTCTGGGGGAGAGAGGAGTTACCGTGTCTGGGGGCCAGAAACAGAGGATAGCTATCGCCCGCGCTCTACTGAAAATCCCATCCATCCTCATACTAGACGAGGCTACCAGGTCAGTTGCAAGGGAATGACTTGATCGTAAAACATGTTAAAATGTAACATGTAAAAATGTAACATGTGGAAATATAAGAAGTTAAAATGTAACATGTTAAAATGTACGGTGTTAAAATGTAACATTTTAAAATGTAACATGTAAAAATGTAACATGTAAAATTGTAACCTTTTAAAATGTAACATGCTTAAAGGTAACTTGTTAAAATGTAACATATTAAAAACGTTATGAGTACTGGTATGAGTAAAAGTTTTTATGTCAGCTTGGTGGTTGAGTGTTTATAGTACTGCTGTAATCAGAAGGTAGCTGGTTTGATTCTATGTTACTTTGTTTGTATTACCCGTCACTAGTTTGGTATTACTAATTTAATTAATCTTTGTCACAGGTGTACGAGGCTGCTGGGCTGGCCAATGCTGACAGTTTTATCCGACAGTTCCCTGATGGCTACAGTACCATTCTGGGGGAGAGAGGAGTTACCGTGTCTGGGGGCCAGAAACAGAGGATAGCTATCGCCCGCGCTCTACTGAAAATCCCATCCATCCTCATACTAGACGAGGCTACCAGGTCAGTTGCAAGGGAATGACTTGATCGTAAAACATGTTAAAATGTAACATGTAAAAATGTAACATGTGGAAATATAAGAAGTTAAAATGTAACATGTTAAAATGTAACGTGTTAAAATGTAACATTTTAAAATGTAACATGCTTAAATGTAACGTGTTAAAATGTAACATATTAAAATGTAACATGTAAAAATGTAACATGTAAAATTGTAACCTTTTAAAATGTAACATGCTTAAAGGTAACTTGTTAAAATGTAACATATTAAAAACGTTATGAGTACTGGTATGAGTAAAAGTTTTTATGTCAGCTTGGTGGTTGAGTGATTATAGTACTGCTGTAATCAGAAGGTAGCTGGTTTGATTCTATGTTACTTTGTTTGTATTACCCGTCACTAGTTTGGTATTACTAATTTAATTAATCTTTGTCACAGGTGTACGAGGCTGCTGGGCTGGCCAATGCTGACAGTTTTATCCGACAGTTCCCTGATGGCTACAGTACCATTCTGGGGGAGAGAGGAGTTACCGTGTCTGGGGGCCAGAAACAGAGGATAGCTATCGCCCGCGCTCTACTGAAAATCCCATCCATCCTCATACTAGACGAGGCTACCAGGTCAGTTGCAAGGGAATGACTTGATCGTAAAACATGTTAAAATGTAACATGTAAAAATGTAACATGTGGAAATATAAGAAGTTAAAATGTAACATGTTAAAATGTACGGTGTTAAAATGTAACATTTTAAAATGTAACATGCTTAAATGTAACGTGTTAAAATGTAACATATTAAAATGTAACATGTAAAAATGTAACATGTTAAATTGTAACCTTTTAAAATGTAACATGCTTAAAGGTAACTTGTTAAAATGTAACATATTAAAAACGTTATGAGTACTGGTATGAGTAAAAGTTTTTATGTCAGCTTGGTGGTTGAGTGATTATAGTACTGCTGTAATCAGAAGGTAGCTGGTTTGATTCTATGTTACTTTGTTTGTATTACCCGTCACTAGTTTGGTATTACTAATTTAATTAATCTTTGTCACAGGTGTACGAGGCTGCTGGGCTGGCCAATGCTGACAGTTTTATCCGACAGTTCCCTGATGGCTACAGTACCATTCTGGGGGAGAGAGGAGTTACCGTGTCTGGGGGCCAGAAACAGAGGATAGCTATCGCCCGCGCTCTACTGAAAATCCCATCCATCCTCATACTAGACGAGGCTACCAGGTCAGTTGCAAGGGAATGACTTGATCGTAAAACATGTTAAAATGTAACATGTAAAAATGTAACATGTGGAAATATAAGAAGTTAAAATGTAACATGTTAAAATGTACGGTGTTAAAATGTAACATTTTAAAATGTAACATGTAAAAATGTAACATGTAAAATTGTAACCTTTTAAAATGTAACATGCTTAAAGGTAACTTGTTAAAATGTAACATATTAAAAACGTTATGAGTACTGGTATGAGTAAAAGTTTTTATGTCAGCTTGGTGGTTGAGTGTTTATAGTACTGCTGTAATCAGAAGGTAGCTGGTTTGATTCTATGTTACTTTGTTTGTATTACCCGTCACTAGTTTGGTATTACTAATTTAATTAATCTTTGTCACAGGTGTACGAGGCTGCTGGGCTGGCCAATGCTGACAGTTTTATCCGACAGTTCCCTGATGGCTACAGTACCATTCTGGGGGAGAGAGGAGTTACCGTGTCTGGGGGCCAGAAACAGAGGATAGCTATCGCCCGCGCTCTACTGAAAATCCCATCCATCCTCATACTAGACGAGGCTACCAGGTCAGTTGCAAGGGAATGACTTGATCGTAAAACATGTTAAAATGTAACATGTAAAAATGTAACATGTGGAAATATAAGAAGTTAAAATGTAACATGTTAAAATGTAACGTGTTAAAATGTAACATTTTAAAATGTAACATGTAAAAATGTAACATGTAAAATTGTAACCTTTTAAAATGTAACATGCTTAAAGGTAACTTGTTAAAATGTAA